>NC_135356.1:16605684-16927920 GCF_051622035.1 Arctopsyche grandis
AAAGTCGATAATTTCCTATCAGAATTTGCCAATTTATTTGATTTCATTGAAACTGTTCCAACAAATTTGCAACCCTGTCCTTGCTTACCTGTTATTTGTTCATGATATTTGTATAAATGTATCTACATATTAAATAAATAAATAAATTTGCCTTCTGGAGTGGAATGAAAGTGGAAAAGTGGGAACGAATTATAATTTTGGAAGGTAAGTTGAATTTTTGGTGGTGCTAGTTTTGTATGAAACCGTCTCAACTTTAATAGACGATGGTCGATCTGAATTTTATAACCATACAGATCGTGGACATCAAATAATTTCTTCTGGATCCAACAACTGGTAGCGATTAACAATTGAGCTGCTCTCTAAATGTGTATCAATAGTTGACGCCAAAGCAGTGCTTTAAAATTGAATTATGTATGTGGATGGTAAAATACGTGCACAGGTATGTTTACTGATCGAATATGGGGAGGATGAATAATAGCTATTTTTGTACAATATTATTTGTAAATACATATACATATATGTATGTATGTACGTACATATGTATATACATATGTATACTGTACACGTAAGCTTGTCGTAGTCGTTTTGTTGCTTCAAGGAGCACTTACATATATATATATATATATATATATATATATATATATATATATATATATATATATATATATATATATATATATATACATACATACATACATACATGTATGTACATGTTTTTGAGTTCAACTTTTAAACATAATAATAATAATCGGTTTCCAGTTTTGGCGAAGTTGTACTTAATAAGGAAAACAAACACGCGAAATGTACGTACATACGTATACATTTATTATATGTACATATGTATGAGTGAGGCAGTGAGGGTATATGTACATTTATTTTTTCGCTCTGGGCAGATTTGAGTATCAGACTTTATGCCAATCACTTAAAGTTTTAGGTTGAAGGAGATAAGCTCG
Source organism: Arctopsyche grandis (assembly GCF_051622035.1). NCBI lineage: Eukaryota > Metazoa > Arthropoda > Insecta > Trichoptera > Hydropsychidae > Arctopsyche > Arctopsyche grandis. Next base: position 16,606,638 of record NC_135356.1, read on the forward strand.
GTGTTTTTACTTATCTTTTGAATCTTTCTTTGGAACGACACAAATAAAAAGAAAATGTTTTGCAAAATAAATATTAAATTTTGGAATATTCATTCGTTCGGACGGCGCGGAAACAATTTTTAAAATTCATTTTAAGGTTTGTCAAAAAAAATAGCGTACATATTTGAAAACTCGTTTTCAAATCAAATTGGTTTTTATTCTTTTTCTTGAATACAAGTACATAAGTAGAAACACATTTAATTAATTATTTGATAGATTTTTTAAAATTTCGGAATGTTTAATGTGATTTTCTTCCTTTAGAACATTTTTATTTTTTAGGTCATTAATAACTACGCATAATTTTATAATTGATTATGCATATAATACATTTGAATGATATAAAGAGAATTTAAAAGTTTCGTTTATTTTTTGTTTCATCTTACGAGTTACGTATGTTATGTTAAATTAATTTCATGTAATTTTGTATGAATAATTTTATTTCTAAATTTTTAAAATCGTTCCTTGAATATATGTAAGTTTTTCAACAAATGACCTTAAAGTTGTCAAGGTTTATTTAAAATGATGCTTATTCTATTTATCTCGAAATTCATAAAATATGAAAAAAACTTGTGAAAAAGCTACATCGTTTATATTCATAAAATATAATTTTTCGACGTAAAATTGAAGAAAATAAATTAAATCTCAAATATTTATTACTCTCATTTATTAAATAATCATTTTACCAGTTGAACGATACGTAATTAATAATCAATATTCAATTTAAATTGTTTTAATCTCTTCAATAGCGGAAGAGGTACTATGTCTTATAAGTTCTGGAAAATTTCATAATTTGAATTTTACTAATTTAACGATTCAAAGCAAAATCAATGTATAATACATTAAATATTTCAATTACGTATATATTCTCGGAGTCCATTAATAGAGACACGTATTTTGGGCATCAATTTTTGTCAATTTTTGCATTTTCATTTTGCATTTTAGCGTTTTAGGGCATTACAAATGTTCAATTTTAGCATCTATTTTTATGAAGAGTTTAATTTTAAATAATAAAAAATTTTGATGAATTTTAATAAAATTTATATACATACGTATGTACATATATTCAATTAAAAAGACAACACAACAATTAAAAAATAATAGAAAAATTCAAAATGTTTTGGAATTAAAATTACAATGAAAAAAATATGAATATAAAAATATAATTACAATTAAAATTTATTAAAACTCAACATGGAACATATTTTTACAGATTTTTTTTTGAGATTCGTGCGATGATCGATAACAATTATATTGTATTTACTAAAATACCTTTCAGTATCCACACTATTAACGGGACACCAAATAGATTTCAGAGCTGCACAACCAAACTCTTCATATTTAATTTTTATTGCCATCAATGATAGCAATATATCCGGCGTGGATTCACTTTTTACATATTACATACCTCCTTTACGTTTCACTTACGATTACAATTCAGGAAAAAGTTTGCCTCTTATCCGATCGTTTTCATATTTTGCCATATTGCTCATTTTGGTCATCAATATAAGTAAATGGAGCCTCCGCCATTACGATGGTGCAAATATATCGTGTAAGACGCGTTTGTAATTTGCCCACCGATATTCTATTTGACGTTTACCGTTGACGTTTGTTTATTAGTTTTAAACATAGATGGCGATAGTAAAAAAAAAATGATTGGTGTTTTTATTCAAAATAATAATTTTATATACAAATTATAGAAGAGGTATGTTTTTAAAAAACTTTTTTTTATATATATTTTTTTATATTTTCTAAACAAGTGCTGATATCCTTCCAAACATTGAGCCTCTGTTAATATACATATTAAACAATGGGAGGTTTCTAAAAAACAAAAATGTTTCTTTAACATTAATATTAGATTTTGTACCTGCCATAGATGGATTGAATGGTTTACTCAATGTTTGGAGGAATAGATTTGTCTCATTTAGTCTTGAGTGCAAGTCTAGTTTTAATACGCTTTTTCGAGCAGCCTTTTGGATATACAGTTCTAACTGTTTACAGTAGTAGACAAAAGCAGTTGCGTGGTTTCGACAGGAAAAACACCGTCTATGTTAAACTGCAAGCTCTGTTTTATCCCCTCAATTTCTTCACATAATAAATGGGCAAAGGGATACAAAGACTGTTCTAAATTGTTTATTAATTTTATAAATTTTATGCAAATTTCACTTTGCTGTGTTATTTTAGCATCTATTCCGAATTTTAGCATCAATCATTAATAGCAAAATGCCCAAAATATGTGTCTCTATCCATTAATTATACCTACATACATACATATGTATATGTACATAAATACATATGTATATGTATGTATGTATGTACTCGTATGTATTAACCGTAGATAGGAAACATATCGGTGTCGAATTTTCTCACGAGTAAAACGCTTTTTCTATTGATAATGCGTATGAACATATGTAGATAAAGTGAAAAACTTGGATTGACCGTTAAACATAATAATCTTAATTTACATTTTTATGAAACAACTTGAGGCAAATAGTAATATAAAATTAAACGCAAAAACTGGACTAGACTTATTTTACTTGTTATTGCGGAATGAATGTTAAGGTTGAAAATAAATAATTGGTTAAAATTTTTCAGCCTCTTTTCCGAGAGATGCCCGATCCTTCAAATATTAAATACAACAAGAGGTAGCCTTCCGGTAAATATACTATTGAATTCATTTTGTTAGTATTCTCCGAATGAAATATCTTTTTTTCCTTTTGGGCGAATGTGACAGAGTTTAATTTTTCCTAATGTGACTATGTCCCTACGGGTAGGGTATCACTAGGACCGAGAGGTCGGCTTGGAAGCTGCTAAGAGGAATGGAGGAGAGGAGGAGAGAGGATCGACGCCATTATTTTCGTACAGCGTCTCCGCTAAGTCTTGGCTTTAAGTAAACATAAATCACTCTGGAGAAATCTGATAATGGATTTTTAATTCGAGAAATAACGCTGAAGCGCAAAATTTCAAAATTGCGTTGGTAGAGATTAAGGCTTTTGCTCATAACCCCCTTCCCTTCGCAATCTCTCCGCTACCCCCCCCCCCGCCCTTCTCCCCAAGAGAGGCATTTCCCCCGCGGAGAGTGAATTCGCCTATTTAAATATGGCGCAGGTTCGATAAAACGCTCAATAAATAATTAAGCCCCAGAGCCCGTCGTAAACGCCATGGAAGAGAGGGGTGGGTGGGTGGGTCCTTGCGGAGGGCCTTAGTAATTTTTCAATTTTTTCTTCGTTTCGGCCCTGGCGAAAAACTTGGATTAATAACGCTTTCATCCTCTCCCTTTCTCCGCCTCTCTCGCTCGGAAATATTTTCATTGCAGATTAATGGCAACACCTTGTGTTTTGTGATGGATAATATACATCAACAGCCCCTCCCCAAAACGCTAAAATACCTGGTGTCATTTTGAAAGGAGTACACTGGGGTAACTATGAATTATATACATACATATATACAAATTGTAACGCGAGGGGGATACGGATAGGGAAAATTATCTCTAAGATGACACCAGTTATAATTTGAAACGTACACATTGTGCTTACATTATTTTATAGTAATCGGTCTGCAAGAATTGGAGTCGATGAGAAGAATGATTTTATTTATTTTTTTAAAATAAAAGTTGACTCAAGCAATATATGTAGAAATTTTTATACATATACTAGGTCAAATCATTTTTTACAAATGGCCTAATACATTTGTCCATGACTGTATGTATTTATTTATTTATATATACGGGTTGCATCCATTTTTATGGTCAAATATTGTACATAAGTATTGTAAGTATTATTCAAGGCCAATTGTATATATCGATTAACAATCATAGATACATACATTTTGAAATGCTGTAAATTTTGAAATGCTGTAAACTCAAATTCAGTGAGAAATAGGAAAGGAATGTCAATTTGTTGAAACCGTTTCCAATGAGATCAGATAAATTGGCAAACTCTGAATGGAAACGATCGACCTTGGAGTCACATACATATACAAGGTCTGGTCATCAGCATATCCAGGGATAGAACCCATGACCATACAATTTGAAGCAAAATACACTAACCATTGATCTATGTACATACATATGTATGTAAGTATATAAAGGCAGATAATCTTTTATCAAAAATTTAATTCGTCAAACGATAGGCAGTAACATACCTTTCCGTGAATTTATATTTTTAAATAAACATGCTTCGTAAGCGGTTAGTTATCTATACGTATGCGAATCACACATGTATGTATGTATACGCAAGAATTTTGCTTATTATGCATATAGTATGTACATATGTATATATATGTACATGTATTATATACACGAGTGTATGTGTGTTTGTTCAAAATTGATATTTCGCGTGAGCTCTCGCTGAAAATGTAAACACAATTTAAAATACAAACAAAATTCGGGCGGTTATAATTGATTATAGACGGAATTAACCCGCAGCCGTCATGCTGTCAGATTAAAACGGGACCCACTGACCCCGAAAGGGTCAACGCCGATTTAACTCGGACGATTATCGTTTTGTGTATACATACATACATGCGCATATATGTATGTATGTATGTATATGGGGTTCGAGGTCGGTTGGGGTTCAACTCCAATTTTGCACCATTTCAAAAATTTGATTTGGATACGCGTGCGGCGAATTATTTTTAAGCAGTTTTGAACCCTCTCATTTATCTGAGGCGGATCTACTTAGTTAACTACATATGTATGTAGATAAACACAATCTCGCACTAGAAGTACTCTTATGGTTGGGTAAAGTACAGTTTTTGAAACCCATAATAATACATGCAATATATTCAAAATTTGTAAAAAAAAAATGACGGGATTTATGTATGTATGTGCGAGTTTATCGACAAGTTTGGAGATTTCAACAAAATAAATATTCGAATTATCAAGAGATATATGGATTTTGACCGCGATTTCTATTCCAATTCCGGTTCTGATTTCGAATCCGGTTCTGGTATCGATTTCGATTCTTATTTCAGTCCCGATTTCTGATTACTATTTCAGTTCCGATTTTCCATTCTTATATCAGTTCTAATTCCGGATTCCTATTTCAGTTCCGGTTCAGCTCATTAAGTGCCTTAAATATCGCTTTTATCGTCTACTATTTATTAAATACTAGTATTTTTTTTTATTTACAAGATTCTTTTGATCGATTTTGAAAAAAAAACGTTTTATAAAAAAAAAAAAAATTTTTTTTATAAAACGATAAAAATTAATAATTGTGTATCGAAATTATCCAAAACTCAAAAACTAAAAATAGATACATTATTCAGAAATCATAAAAAATTTAATTTTCGATAAATTTAATCAATTAAAAATTTCCTACGGCCTATCGTCCGTCGGCTTAGTGTCCGTTCAGCCAAACGTCCGTTGGCCAAGAGTCCATTTAGCTAGTCCGTCAACCACAAGTTTTGAGAAACAAGATGGAATTCTTGAATTTTAAATAAAAATTACTAATTATAAGTTGTAATTACAAATTACTAGTTACTAGTCGAGCAGTTCAATTAAAATCGAAGTATGATACTAATATTTATTTATAGTATTAATACAATCACATTGATAATTTTAACCAATCACAGTATCCGTGTATAAAACAGTTTTAGTACTTGAATTATGTATAGCCCTTGAGTGTAAATCGAGACAACTCAATAATTAAGTAGATACACATAAATTTATTATACGGATCAGAATAAATAATGATTTTGAGGGTAAGTCAGGTCATGAGACAGATGCAACTGCAGCAATAAAGGATGAAAAATAATACTTTTGATTTAAACAGGTCATGTGATCGTATCATTTTAAATAATAAACGTATTAAAAACTCTAATAGATAAATTGTTTAGAGTTGAATAAAATGTGTGATTGTAGAGACAATAAAGATATTGAAAATTCAAAGTAAAAATAGCAGATAATTTTAATAATAAAGATCAATAGTGCTTTAAAAGATAACGGTTAGTGTTTTTTTTTTAGATAGTCTTGCACTTGTGAAAAACATTAGCACGCATAATCTTTAATCCAGTCCAAAAATCACCCTCTGGAGAGTTTTTGCTGATATTTTACCCTTGTAAGATATAGGTTTGACGTCGATGAATAACGGTGATTTTCATATTAAGAAATGTAGGAGAAACTTGTCGAAATAATAAGATCGTACGAATCAACAGGCACCTAAAGAAACACCCTTCCCAGATGGAAGTCCCGAGGACGTGCATGGCGTACGATTCAGTGTTTTTTCGTCCTTATACATATGTAAATAGGTTGTGGGACATACGAAATAGCAATATGTATGTACATACATAGATAGATGAAGCAAAAATAAGGTGGTCTGTTGATTCTAAGCTTATGTACAATATGTATGTACATACATATGAACTTAATTATTTAAATATAATTTTGCCACAAGAAGAAAGTTTTCAATTGATTTGTTTCGCTAGTAATGACATTAAAATTATATTTGACAAAATACTGTTTTATCCGAACAATTTTTCGAATCTAATTACGCAACGAAAGTTGTGGGAGTAAAATCCCCACAAAAATAGGATACAAATAACGTTGTCGGTGATTTCTGCTATAGACAAATACATATCTTTGTTTGTGAGACTCATAATAATGAAACAATCATTTCACTACTCGCTGAATTCCGTGATCTGTACAAACGAACTTAACCCGATTTACCGACGAGAATAACGTATTTACCTTTCGACCTGGCAGCGCTTCACTATCAATGGTAAAAATGAATTCGCAGGAGTGACATTTTCGCGAAATGTAATTTGTTTAAATTGAAGAAGTCGCATTTGCGGTGGCAGTCCATAATGAGATTTCTCATCAAATTGGTAGCATTTCAAAGGCTTTTTCCAGTTTTGTAAACGCAACTCGGAAACCATCTGTGTCTCGTTTGACGCTTAATTACACATGGAAAGGTGCGCGTGAACACATATGTACATACATATGTATGTACATACTACATATTCGGGATAACACGCCATTTTCCCTAAATTCGCGTTTTCTCACGTGGACAATCCGATTCGGCTCGGTGAATACATACCAATAAGTGTCTGTCGCGGTTTGAAAAAAATTGATTATTTTGCATTTCTACTATGAGTGCATTTCTCGAAATGAATGGTGCATAGTCTAATTGGTTCCCTTTAAGGCAGCGATTTCCAAACTGGGAGGCGCGGACTAGCACAAAGGGGAGCACGAAAAGTTTGTAACATAATAAAATGATATAATATATACTTATAAATAAACTTTCAAAACATTAAAATCTGTTCTTGAAACGCACGTAATTTTTGACTGGCTACAAGAGAAAATCCACTTATAATTAAGATGCTGATGCTGACAAGTAAAGATACGCATAGGAATATAAGCGATAAGGAAAAAGGAAGTGGAAATATTAAGACAAGAAAATACGATTTATCAATGTGAAGTGTTATTATATTTTTTATTTTTATTTTTAGATAGTTCGAAGAGATATACATCCATATGTAGATAGCTTGGAAAGACCAATGTATTATATTTGCTCTTTACGAAGGTTTCGGCTGCCAATAGTACGAGTGCATTCTGAATATATTGGTTAACCCATAGAATTTTTTCAAAGAAACTTGACCAGTTTAATAAACAGAAATAAATGTTTAAGAAAATAATTTCTGTTCTATTAAATGCATTGCTAGCATCGTACAAAGTTTCTTACAGAATCGCAAAATGTAAAAAAAAACCACATACATTACGAGAGACAAAAGTTTTTTGCTAGCAGCTATTGATATGGTTGAAATAATATTCGGCGAATTATGAGCGAAACCGCTAGCCGATAATGCAGTTGGAAGAAAATTTCATTGATGCCAATATTATATTTGTTTTCATACATTTTTATCATTTCAAAATTTGTTTGTATTATTTTATGAAATACAGAAGGGGGGAGGGGGGACACACCAAGATTAGATTTTTTTTAAAGAGGAAGCCTAGTTGCAATAAGTTTGGAAACCACTGCTTTAATGTTAAGGTAGGCGAATATTGATAGTGTAGGCAACAATGAGCATATAAAGATTTTATGATGTTTGTATGTGTGTAAATATTAAAGTCTCATTTCTTTTGAGTTTCTAAGATAAGCATTAAAGATCTATTAATCTGTGTACATATGTATGTACATATGCTATATGTCTTAAAAATCGGTTTAATTTCAATAAAAATTGAATGTCAACCACAAATATACGTATGTATATTTGTGAGTGTTCAAGACGCTGAATGTTGTCCTATAATTTATTTATTTATTAAAAGTTTTGGACCATTGTGGCATTACAGGAAGAACCTAATGCGCTACAATGGCCTACAATTAACAAAGATATTAATATTAATATTATATTACTACAGAAATCGGTGAAAATCGCGTGACTTTTGACAATATCGTAAAACATTTAGATTAGTAACCGTATTGTATAATATTGTATATATATGTATACATAAGTCTTGTATATATGTATGTACATACATATATGTATATGTATAGCCAGCTTAGTGCAATATTATACGTACATATTTTTGGCAATATGAAAATTCGCCCGTTAATTATTATTTCTTTCGACAGCATCGTGAAATTTTCTATATATTGTCCGAATTTATTGTCCTGACTATGGATATTAAAATGTGGACGTGTGCAGATAACTTTAGAACGGCCACGTGGAATCTTCAGGGCCTGGCCTTTATGGCGGTCGTAAAAAATATTATGCCTATCTAAGGCCAAACACCATAGTCTATGTATTTTCACAGCTTTGTCCCCGTGGTATATGGTAGTGTTTCTGAATGTCCATTCAGAAGCACTACCTTATAGCACAATATTCAATAATATTTTGATTATTTTATGAAAACATGAATAAGTTCATATGTACATATGTAGGTATATTTGTATGCATGTGTGAATTATGTATAGCATACATTTTGCCAAAAAAGTTTTCGGTTTCTCTTGGAATTGAGATAATTTATTAATTGTTTTTTGTTTATTCTAGATTTTTTAAATATTGGATTATGTTTATTTTTCAGAAAAATAAAATCAGAAGAGTTCGTTAATATGTGTGTACATGTACACACTTGCACACAATTTCAATAGATAAAATTATGTTTTCGTATAAAATTTTGTTTTTTGTATTTGTGTATTTTGAAAATGCAATGAAAATTCTATTTATTTTAAAAAGTTACTATTTTTTCAAATTTGTTGTAATTATAATAAAGGCTGTGGAATCGGAGTCGGAGTGGCGGAGTCGTAGCGTTTCAAGCGAGGTTGGCATTTTTTTTGTTGTTTTATTAAATTAATAGTAATATTATAGACAACTAGAGTCTCCAATTTTATTAAAGTAAATCCATAAATCAATTGCAATTTAATAATATCTTTATAAACAATATAAATAAAACCGTTGAGTTGAACATATGTACATACATATTTTAATGTGTAACGGTAAAACCCATTCTTTCCTCCGTCTCACACTGTTTTTGATTTTTTTATTAAATTGATTTGTTTTTGTATGAAATTCATATATGTACATACATATGTACGCTATGAATGTATCTTACTTTTTGTTCATACCCATTTCATTACCAAAAATCCAATAAATTGGGATACATCTCAATTTTTGGTGATTTTTTTAATTCGTTTAATTTTATATATTTTTAAAATCGCTATCATTTTTACTAATAACAATTTTATACGTTGATAAGAAAGGTCGATCTTACTGAAATCGTTCAAGTTGAAGTTTGGAGTCGGAGTCGTAATCGAATCATAAGATAAAGTCGGAGTCGGTAAGTTTTGAAACGACTCCACAGCCCTTATTATAATATAAATAAATATTATTTGCGTAGCAGGGAGTTTGGGAGCAAGGGAAAATCTGTTAGGTGAAGGTAAATAAAGGATTATTTGTGGAACCACAATTATAACGTGCATGTTATTCAATCAATAACTTCTGACATCTAACTGAAATTTAATGAAAGTGTTTCTTTTCCAAAAATCGACTCATAAAGCGTTATCACTTGAAAGTTTAAGCGGTTCGCGTTTGCTTCGTTTGATAACGATGTAGCTGTCTGAAAGTGTTCTTTATCAAACGGATTTGAAACATATCAAACTACATATGCACAAATAGTGTACTGCGTTGAAATTTCCAAGAGCCATACACCATTTGTTCGATCGTTCGGTATAGGGGTCGACACGATGTATCAAAAATGGCGGCGGATGACTTTCCGACACGCGGTCCCCTATCGGCATTTTTCTCCGGCTCTCCTGGGGTCTCATATCTCATTATAATGCGACGTCTCGAGCTGGCACTGCTTTCGACGACCCAGTCCTCCTGCCGCCACTGAAATATGTCACCGACCCACCTGGCCTTATTGAACCTCATAGCACAACTCAAATACAATATATTATTTTACATATTATATTTTAATACTATAGTTTAATTATGCAATGTTCTACATATTTTGTCATGCCTTTATTCTTTACTTTTTAATTTGTTTTCCTCATATTTTTCTTTTTCATTTTTGTAAAAATCTATTATTGGACTCGGATGTTATATATATTATTTATTTACTATTTGTTTTTTTTATACATATCTATGTACATCCTGTCTGTTGATTTTTCAATTAATAAAATAAAATAAAATAAATAAAATAAATTGTATATATGTAGGTATGTATGTATGCATGAATTGTAAAGGTCGTTCTGAAATATCCACGACTATACGATCTTAGTCCAGCGATGGCGAACCGTGTCGAATTTGGTATGTGAGAGAATCTTATTGGAGATTGATTATATGGAAAATAAAATTTAGGTGTAAAGCGCCAATTTTTAGTTATTAATCAGTTATGTGCTGCTAAATTCTATTAATCGGCTCCCACCTTAGCGAAAATTCCCCCCCCCCCTCGAAATATATTTTTTTCCAAATTTAAATTTATATTTTTACTGTGCATTATTTATTATTTATTCACATTGCATATATTCATTCCAAATGGTATTTTGATGGTTATTTTTGAGCCAAGAATATTGTAGGATCCCATGAAATCAGTGGTTAACCTATCAAATTAATGGTCATTACGTCCGATATGTGCCTAGTACTTAAATTTATGTGAACAAATTGTATTCCTGAGTGAAAATCTTCCTTGCGCTGAAATTCCATTAACAATATTTAGCTTTTCTGACCGTTTCAGGAAGTTCATCACGATTATTTCCTAGGATGTTATCAATATAATCTATTATCAATATAAAAATAGTACCCGAAACAGCCGCAAAATTTTTATTTTATCCACATCAGATCAGGTATTTTGATCCGGTGAATATTCCATCATAGGATTTCGACTGAAATTTTTCTACGTATTACATATTTTTAGTTTCCGTATTTCAAGAATTTGCTCTAGGAACTAAAATTATTTTAGCAAAACCTGTGGCAGCACATCACTGGTAGTAACTTTTACTAAAGAGAATATTGTGGTCGAACTTATATATTTTGAACAATTTCAATTGAAATTTATTTAATTTTTTATATACATATCTTCAATAATACTGTATTTGGATGAAAGGATTTTGAAAATGTAAACACATTTTAATATCAGGCCTTGTCGAAAAAAGGTTGTGTAATTTGTAATTAGGTAGTGGGCAATGATTTTTTATATGGCACGGGGCAGCTTTTCTAATTTGAATTTTAAATTTTAAGACAAGTGAGCAAAAGAAGGCTCGTCACTGCTGAAGCGTTTTGAGCTCACGTGCCCTAAAATCTAAAATTTAAGTTAGTAAAGGTTTCGGTTGAATTCGGTCGCCTATTTATATATTTCTCATATTTTTAAATGAGCTGAGAATGAGATGTGATTGTTGGAAAATTCTTCGATATTGTAACTCAATTAAAAAATAAGGCAGGTGAGGTGTTTGAAAGTCACTGTCCAAATACGTAGAAGTACATAGAGTATGCACCAGTTTACCAAGTGGTGCGTACTTTCATGTGTAAACCATACATACATATATGTATGTACATATGTACATACATATGTCATTATTTAATTATTTATCATTTATAGTTATGTAGGTCCAAGAACGTGTAAATATGTATATATCCGGGTGACGTCTAGTATATCTGTTAGCTTTACTTGCATGAGCTATCAAACTTTACTGGCTCGTGAAAATTGAGCGTGTTCTAAGTGCAGTCGTACTGGTCAACTCGTCGCAAGTTCTGTTTACACTGTACGAGTACTCAATCGAGTGGTCTTTCGGGACGAGCCCACTCTCATGTGCAAACTCACCTGTTCTCGCCAGCTGGAAAAGTCTACTCGCCATGGGAGTCTCGACGAGCATATTTGTTGAAACCAACCGATGGAAAATGGGGTAGATACGACCCCACCTGGTAATGAGCCTCGTTTGAATTGGCTATTTATCTATGATATATCGACGAACTAAATTTTAGATCGCGCGATTCAGGAATGCCTTTGAAATTGTTATTATTAGTACCCGGGGGTAGGGTAGGTTCGCACCTGTAGGGTTGTAAATATAATAGAAATCTACCCCTAGCCCTTCGTCCTTTCGCTAAGTTCCCGTGTAGTTCTCGGGCGAGGTAATATCAATGACACACCCACCATTAAATATAAACATAATTAATTTGTATACAGTATGTACCTATATTATATGTATATCTATACAATAATATAATATTATATTTATGATATTGCTATCGATATTAAATACCTGGTCGCGTCTTTGCCTATTACGGAAATTCCTATTGGGAAATACGGGGAAACCTGTTGCCCTCATCCTCCCCGCCAATCTCCCCTGGAAACTCTCAGTTTTAAATCGGAAATTTATTTAGCAATCATCGTTTGCTTGGGGGTTGAACAATTTGTACAAATCTTTTGATCATTTTTAGAAGAAACAAACGGAAGAAATTAATTTATTATTGATGTCCTTTTATTAATATTTATTAAACGGAATACGTCGAAAGAATTCAATTTATTCGAAATTCTTTCGTTTCGAGAAATGGCTTCTTCAAATTGCTTCCTTCTACATAATTAAACAGTTTATTTTGAATTTGTGACATTTTCGGCTAGGAAGCCAAGTTTCAAAAACCAAATATGAACGCTTTCTATACAAGTACTTGCTTGCTGCAAACTTTACGAACCCAGGTAATGTTTCGAACTACTAAAAGTTAGTCTGCAACTATTTAAGTGAATAAATATCTTTGAGCTGACTATAGATACATTACATTTATGTATGTACGTAATAGTGCTTCCAATCCCGGAAGGTTACTTCAGCACCGGGATTGCGGTGCTGGGAATTTACGATCCCGGGATCCCGGTGCTAGCACCGGGATTTCAAATGTATAAGAAAAAAAGTTCAATTGCATGTTTTCATATTTCAAAAACGTTCCATTGCATTTTGCAAACTCTTCCGATGATTCACGCAAAAAAACTCCCATATTGGTGTAATTTTGAGAGTTTGGCTACATTTTTTAAATTTTCGGTTCGCATCCATTAATTTCTAAGATTAAATAAAACACATCCGAAAATGTAATTAAATAAAGTAAAAAAACATCACTTTGATTCATTGATTCATTTTTTACAAATAGTTTGTACCGTCTAGTAATTATCCATCGACACAACTGAAATTTCTTTCTATTACAAGTAAGAAATTTCAGTCCGATTTGATGAGTGGTTTGGGAGATAATTTAATTCAAAAACTTGAAAAAAACAAAAAAAAAAAGAAAGAGGACACCTATAAGAAGAGGCACCAACTTAAAAATTTGAAAATCGTGTATCAATCGTGTACCAATACTAAGTTTCATTTGATAAGTGATCAGTGGTCGATTTTGAGTTCGAATTAGTTAAAATGTGCTTCAAATATCATTGCGGTTGAGCACAATATCTGTGACACAATACAAGCCGTTCATACCATTTCGTGGAAACGGCAAGCCGGCGTCAAATCGGGTGGAAGAAACGGGTGGCAAACAAATAGACTATGACTGTCATTGCTCATCCCACCATTGTTCATTATATAATGTTGTTTTATGTTTTTTTCCATATTATTTTTGTAAAAATAATATTTTTAAAGAAATTTCTACCAGCACCGTAATCCCGGTATTCAGACTAGTTTCAGCACCGGGATTCACGGTACCAGAAAACACCGGGATCCCGGGATTGGAAGCCTTATTACGTACCTATGTATGTATATATAAAGTATGAAATAATGCATATATAGTACAGATGTACTTATAATGTACATATACATCCATACTTATCAGTTTCACTTACTACATTCATTCTAATCAGGCCCGGTCCGAGGGTATATGGTACCCCTAGGCAGAGTGGTTTTCAGCGCTCCCCCCCTTATTTCTAACAATAAATTTTATAATAGGTAAATGTTGAAGAAAAAAGATCTTGCTCAATGGATATAATTGCCAAACCGTATAATCACTGCTGATTCATAGATGATCTTAAGATGGTTTTTATTAGCTTCAGTTTAGAAAAGCTCCTTTCCACGCTCGCCACATGATATTTATGTAATTGATTATCATGTAATTGATATTTATGTAATTGATATTTGATAGCAACCACGACAGTTATGTAATTGTTTGACAAATTTTATTCGTGATTCCTTGATATTTGATAGCCGACTTCCTGCGTTCCTCTTAAATTGTAATATTTTATAATCAGTATTGTTACTTTGAGTATAAAAATTTAGTTGAAAGAAAGCCATTTTTTTCAATTTGACTATATAAGACTGCATTTTAATTGACAAAATGATACGATTCTACCTATACATACATAAATACATATATTGAATAAAAAAGAGATTGTTCTTTCGAAATTGATAACAGGATTCAATGGATATAATGCAAAACGACATCAATGTTCATTACACATATGTATATAAAGCCTCGTTATTGGCTTTATATATGTGTAATGTCATCGACCCGCTTGTTTCCCCCACAACCTCACATTAAAATGCACGATGCATTTGGAACACAACTGCAACGTGACTATTTAATAAATGTCGACTCTTCAATTAATATGTAAATGATAATGGCCACGGAAACATATCAAATTGCGTCAATATTAATATACTATCACTCAAATAATTATAGCGTTCATAGCTCGATGTTAACGGATATTGTATCGATTAGTAGCACATATTATAGTGTGTATATGTATATGTATGTACATATATGCATTTTATGATCCTCGATTTCCTTTGTGTTCATAAGCTTTGTTATATTACATATTTAAAGCTATGGCAGGTCTCCTTTTGTTAATTTTTCTTCAGATTTTTATCATTACAATGTCATTTTGCTATCTCAGTTTTCGAGGTTTTTCTCCGAATTTACTCGTTAGCTGGCTAAATTTGATGAATTAGTTTACTTTTTTCAACTTTTTCAATCTTTATTAAACAATATTACAATTATTATGAGAATATAACTTTAAAACAATAGACGATTTTGGAAATTAGCTGTATAAGTTTTATAAAATTTATATACATATATATGTTACTATATATATTTACCTTTGTACATTCATAGGTTGCCCCAAAAGCAACACCTATGATGAAACTTGTACGTATATATATATTTTTTTATAAATGTAGGTATATTATAAATTTTGAAAATGTATTCAAATAGTGGTAAAAAATTAATGGTAGGTTGTCAATTTGGTGAGAGCCATTTCAACAACGAAATCGAATAAAATGGCAAATTCTGATCGGAAACGAACGACTTGGAGTCACAATTATTCAAGTCTGACCGGCAGCATTACAGAATAAATACTTTCCAATCGAGGACAAACCAGGGATTGAACTCTGGACCTATTAGTGGTTAGCATTAGTGCATTCAGGATGTACATATGTCACTATGACCGAAAAATTAATATCTATTTTTTATATGCAAAAAAAATATATTTTGCCATAAAATTTTAAACAGCAAAATAAAGTTATTTAAAAATATCTCATTTTGCAAATTTCAATTAAATTCAATTGTATCAGGATGAGAAATTTAGAAGGAGAAAGTTGTTTGTTTCATTTTCGACGAGAACAAATCTATCCGAATAGAAACGGTGAGAATTGATGCAGGCTTTAATCCTTTACGCTCCCGCAGGTGTCGTGAACGTGTCAATAGATAGCTACCGTAAGGGATTTAGTCCTTAAGGGAATATTACACAATCGAGTGCGCATTGCCTTAATGAACTCTGAGGAGAAGGAGATGGGTTTTCCTCGTCCCGAGTCTAACCTCCCAATCTAATTTATTTACTCGACATCGAGTCCTAGAAACGAGCACTACAATGTCAACAAAAAAAATGTAATCGATATTACGAATAAAGAATCAAAATGTTATGTCGTGTTGGTAATCGATAGTAAAAGCTGATGACAATATCAATGATGATATACATGCTTTTTACTTTGAAATTTGCTTTCTACATAGTTGAAAAGAATGTAATCCAGCTTATAATGATGGGTTATAAATGAGAAATGAAGTTGTGTGCTTCACATCACAATTATTGATAATAAACGTTTGTGAAATAAGCGAATGATAAATGTTTGATTTCATTGGACATCGGCGAATAAGTTTGCCGATATTTTTCCAAAACGATAAAACGAAAGTTGGCATAACTCATGTACGTATGTAGATATATGTACATAATTCAGAGCCGTCATGAGAAAATCCAGGCCCTGGTGAAACTACGAACCCGCTCCGTTTTTTTTTACTATTACAAGCTTTTTTTAGCTTTACTCTGTTAGTTCAGTGACATTTCTCCCCGTCAAAAAGTTGTGTTTTGATTTTGAACCACTTCCACTCTTTAAGTCGTTTTGATATCTTACCGACATATGGGGCTAGCTAACATTGAAGGAAGCTAATGTCTCCGATATGAAGCTAGATGAGTTTAATCATTAAAGAATTCATTAAAATTTACATTGGAATTTTGTGTCAAATCGGAACGATGATAACTCGTTTTCCATACACTTCTTTCTACCATCCCTTTACAACTCATTGAACAGTGGTGAAGTCTTTTTTCACTCTTATTTACTCTCATATCATATAAACTTAATATTAGCTTTTATACTTTCTAATATTCCTTTTTTAATTCACTAATTTTTCATTACAAATATGTACATATGTACGTAACTTGTTGTCATAAAAATTAGCCGTAATTTAAATATTATAAGATATGACCCGGGGTTTTTCGGAGTGCGGCCCTAGTTTTTCGCATCAGCTGATACCCTCCTCTCGTTAGGCCTGATACATACATACACATATACATACATATGTACGCCTTTGATCTTTGCAATCAATTTTTGACCCATTCCGATGACAATACATATCCTATCAAAATTTGAGTGGATCCCTAAAAAAAAATGGCAAAAATATTAAAAATTATTTGAATCGTTAACGAGTGTAATAGAAGCGTTGGAAAATTGTATCTATTTACTTGGTTACCATATCAGTCATAGTGTGTTTTGAATATGTTTTGTCTTGTTTGGAATAAAAAATGAAATAACATTTTTCAATCCACTATATTTGTTATTGTTTCTTTTAGTTTACACGTACTCTACGGAAGAGTTCCTTTGAGTTTCAGATATTTTGACGTAGCAAATAAATATGTTCGTGGAAATCGTGACCGCACATGCGAAACGCCCTTAACCGGCAACACTCAGGCCAAAAATGTCCCGTATTAAACACGTCTCGTGGGATCTCGCAATTTTGCTACGTATCTCCAATTTTATTTTTCTTTTTTTGCAGTATTTTTCAAGACAATATTTTTCCTGTTTCTATCTCTAGTATGGATTCCAAGATTGTAACGTGATTCCGATGTTAAAATTGTTATAAAACGAATATATTGTTTTTTCAACATTTATTACCTATGCATTTACATTTCACACGCTCGTTCAATTTGAGGTGTAATAATGAAATTAATTACAGTACCAAACAAGCCGCAAGTAGCATAGTAAGTTAAGAAACATTCGGCGATATATGTAAATTCAGAAAAAAATAACGATGAATTCCAAATAATCATTGAAACGACTTATTATAAATTTAAAAGATTCCCTCCAGATAAGGAAAATGACCGAGTTTTCCAAAATAATTATATATTTTGTAAGCTTAAGTTGTTTTTACCACCGTGAAATAACTAATCGGATGATTGGCGCATATGCTACAGTTGAAATGTATCTTCCAGTTGTAATACATAAATTTTGATAAGCTGGTATGTATTCCATTTAACCTGGTACCAACTACGGTTAAAGTTGAAGTGTATTTTCAGTTGTAATATATTTTGATAAGTTGGAATATATTATGTCTAACCCACGTAAGTTGATTCAAATGTCGAATTACATTCCAACTGGCCAAAATATATTACAACTGAAAATACAGTTCAACTATAAGATGGATAGATCAGGTTTTCGTGAAAACGTCACTCGACTCGTAAATTGAGTTGGAAAGTCACATTTTTGTCTTGAACACATTCTTAGAGATATCGTAATACAGTACTTATTACCTTTATTCGTAATACCTAGCAAATATTAACGCATTACTGAATTCTAAAGCATTTGTAAAATATCAGAGCTATCAAAACTCAATTGTTATATTATAGCTGAATCACATTGGTGAAAGTGTATTTACGCTTGTAGAGAAATAATTTACTATTAATATTACCGCATTGTTGAATTCTAACATAGATATATAATTTACTAGTGGAATAGTATTCGAATATGAATGACCTAAAACGTCAATTGGAATATATTATATATTACAACTGAAAATACTCTTCGACTGTAACACATACATATCTACATTGAATTGATTACATTCATAAAAGTTCACATCAAATGAACGAGACGGATTATAACATTTATGCGCTACAATGGCTTAAATTGAATTGGGATGAATGATACCAAAATATACGGATTTAATTGAATTATTTTTTTATTAACAATAGTCGTGAAAACTAATACATTTTTAAAGATGATTTTATGTTTTATTGTGCATACATATTTATATATGTACTAAATAACTGCTATGTAAATAGATAGATACTTATTTAGAGTGTTGTTGCATTGTCGTGGTCTCTTGAGAAGGATAACTACTTCTAAATGATGTGCTTTGCATTTATGGGAGGGAAGGGTTGACTAGTTATCGGGTGAGTATAATGGATATGCGGATAATGCGGTAATAATTTCGGAATTAAAGATCTTAGGAATTTAGAGACCCATTATTTTTAAATAAAATAAAAAAAAAAATCTATTTGACCCCATTTCATTGTCGCTTATGTACATACATCATTCCACTTTTAATCTCATAAAATTTATAAATAGACTATTTTTTAAATTAAACATTATTGGTGAATTTCTTGCAGAAAAATTATTCTTCAGAAAATCTTTTCGGCAGATAATAAGTCTAAAATCTATCAAACTTTTTTACTATCTAGTTTTTCAATTTACACGGTTTTACGAAGTAAATATAATTGAAATGGTTTTACAAGCTTTTTATATTGTGATTCACACCCTGGACAAGTCATATGTTCAATATTTGCATTTTTTCACCCTCTCGAATCGATTTTTTATGCTTCTCAGAGAGCAATGGCTACTTTCTGGACCTGATACCTCGTAATCCTGCTTCCATCAGAAGTCCGAAGTTCGCGAAGAAAATTTTATATTTAATTGCCTTATCACTTCTCCAGCTGGCTTAAAACGTCCATTTTTGCGATTTTTATTGCAGACATGGTCCTTAAAATAAAATCTTAAGAAAAAGTTCTATTTCCTATAATTCCCGTTTTTGATCGATTTTTTAAAGAACCATGTATTTTTTTAATGTCATTTGGACCGCTTATCGCAGTAATTTAAGTTATTTGGAAATTTTTATCTCTCTCACATTTTTATCTATCAAAATAATCCGAGTCCTGCTTCCTTCACTTGATTTTTTTATTTTTAAATAAAAGAAGATGCATTCTGCCACTTGATAGGACACTTTTAACAAGGGCTTTTGAATTGTTGCGCCACATAATTTTGTGATTGTACCACTGGCATCAAATCGAGCCTTCTTTAACTTCTAGATGTTCAGACTATGACCTGCACCTTTACCACCATGCATATTGTTGAAATGTTCTAACAACTTTGATGGTTTAAGATTAGGGTTTGAAAACATCTTGGAACATAAGATGCATTGATGCGTTGTGTACCATCTTTTTCTGTTGTACAAGTGAATCCGTAACCAACATAATCGTCTTTCCACTGGCGTTTTTTAGACACGGTGAGGTTTACTACGGTCAAATAATAATTAATAAATAATAATTAGAAATAACGTATAAAATAATAATAATATGTATTTCAAAATTTTTCGACAAAAATTCTTACTTTTGTGTGATGATTATATCCTATTCGGGCTATAATCACTGAAAAATTAAGTATGTACATATTTATTTCTGCTTTAAAATGGTAGATAACGTTGGCAATCCAACTTTCATGTGTGTACACATGCTAGTCTCGATAAGTTTTTTGCTATCTATCTATCTATCTATAGTTTTTAGTTATCAGCCACTGTCGCAAAAACAATTGTAAACAATATACTAGTGGAGACGACGGTGTGCAAATTCTGAGAAAACTCTCGTTATTATTTGAAATGAGAAATGAGGAGAGAGCTTGAAGCGATATCCTGCCATACATTATATTATTTTAGTTATAGGTACCCGCGCTTTCGTCAGGAAAACAGTTGGCCGATGTCATCGAATATTAAAATAGTTTTCAGATATCACAAAACTAAATTTATATTGTTAGAAACGCCTCCCGCACCCCCTGATATGCCTTCTCGCACCCCATGGGGTGCGCGCATCCCCAGATATGAACCACTGCTACAAAAGACAAGTTGAAAACGTCTGCTTTGTAATAGTATTAAAATTTTGAACGGTTCTAAGTCGTCTTCTAATACTTTAAAATAGATACATATGGTATTATACACACATATTCGTAAGTTCGATTTTTTCACACTCTGTTTTAATGTCGGCAACTTTCTCAAATTGCCTCATATATATTCAAAGGCGAGCGTCGGCTATATATCCCATTTCAGGCACATAGGACTTTCAACGCCAACTTTAATTTCGTACTTGACTTCATACGCTTTTTAACTACATACATATATGTATGTATATTTTCGTTTCGCATATTACCAGCATATACGCGTGTACATATGTTTAATGTTATTCCACACTCTAGGCTGCTATCGTACAAAGTGGGGTAATGTTGAAGGTTCAAGTTATAATTCAATGCGGCAATTAGCCGCCGTTAATATAAGCGGTCAATTACCGACTCGCTTTCCACCTGCGATCGCTCGCTTTGACGCGTTTTCCGCATTTTCACCCGAATGGAAACATTTTCCGACACAACATCTAAAATACATTTCGCAGTGTTTTCAAAATTTTTTCATTAAAAATTGTTGTACATATTAATATTTTTTGTTCGTAGGTTGTATGTACATACATACATATATGTTTGTAGGCCGTCCAAAAAGTTATTAAAGTGGTTTTATTCTTAAACATAATACTACTCATAATAATATTAACTTATGCGGGTGTTAACTTTTTGAGATTTGTTTTATTAGATGTTTAGGAATTATACTTTGTCAATTTGAAATTACTCTTGCATTTGCGAATATGGATTCGGATAAATTAAAGGGGCATACATACTAACGTCAAATTATTATTTGAAAAAATCTTGATAGTGTTAAAGTTATCAAAGATGCTTACAGTAACAACTTTTATAAGTGTTTATTACAATTTTTCCAAAGTGACATTACAAAGTAGTTCCAAGTAGTCACTATGTCTAACCAAAAAAAGAAAAAAATATCCAATAAGATGAAAATAAAATAAAACAAAACTAGTATAAATATTACAAATATAATAATAGAACACGTTACGATCTCAAATTAAACAATCGCTCAACCAGATCAGCATATTTTAGATTAAAGAAATCCAAGTTAATAGAAATCTGGTTGAGGAGCTTGATGCCTCTGGCAGCAGGTGGCGAAACCCTTAAATTGGTACGTGCCTCAGGAGAAGACAATAAATTGCGGTATCTAGTGTATCTGAGTTGGCTGGGAACATTGAAGCTCAATTCTGCAAGAATTTGAAGATTGCTCACCAAACCAACCAGTAATTCATAAAAATGTTTCCCAAAATATGCTCTACATCGTGACTCGAAGGAATTATAACCTTGTTCTCCCAGTAGGTAAGCACTAGGATAGAGCCAAGGATAGCGACCGTAAACTATCATGTACATAGGTATATCTGAGAAACTTCTTATGTACTCTCTTGATTCTCAAACAATGGACCCTATCATTAGGGCTCCATATAATAGGAGAAAACTCAAGAATGGTGGTTTTTATGGGTGGCGACCGATCGAAATATGTTTTCACTTAAATAGAACATGCATGTGCTGAAAAATAATGCGCTTAATTTAATTTTGTCTTTCTAATTATATTTTATGAAAACCTTTTGAGTGATTCGTGTATATCTTATTTATGAACGGATGTATAATATTATGTAATGGGGTACATTGAAAACTTTGAAGATAAAATTCTTGCGGTAACGGTTTTTGTAACTTTTACGTAAAACTAATTTCACTTTAAACAAGACACACTTAAGCTATAAACAAAAAATATATTATACATACTTATACATATGTAGTTAGTTGCCGTGCGCAACTAACTACATATGTATAAGCCCTAATAAATTAAGCCGCGTCTCAGTTATATATGTATTATACAAATGTTTGTATTGGTTGTTGATTTCTCAAGGCAATGGATATGGAACGTTTTTATATACCAAAAAATAGTATAGGATAGATATTTTTCAAGTATGTTATCAGTTTTTAGATTGGTCTCAGAATTTAATAATTTTATGACATTTTTTGTTGAGATGATTTCATATAAAATAGGAGTTTTCAATTTTTTTATTTTTGAAAGCCTTTTTAATTTTAATCTGCCTAGCCTAGACGATACATTATACCTTTATAAATAGCACAGAAAATATCGATTTAAAAATTGGAGAGCTTACATATTTCAAGAACTTAGAGTTCGTTAAATTTTGGTTTTATTATAACATAACAATTCGGGAAATTAAAATTGTCTTTTCACGATACAAAAGCATGTCGCAAACATATATCTTGACGTCAATTTTAAATATTTATCCTCCTTTTTGTACGAAAATGTAGTCTATCAATCTTGTAACTACATATAACGATCGTCGAGGCCCGTATTTAATTTTTACGAGTGGAATTTTCATCGGGAAACCACCACCCCTTATAAAACCATCCCTTATCGCTCATGGGACTCGCGGATGAAACGTCAATTAGATTTAATAATAAATGATGTCATTCGACATGCGAGCCCCTAATGAATATTGATCTACGGTCGATAGCGATGTCGTTAGCCGGAAAGCCTCTCTAATATAATTTTATATTATAATATTATACAATATTAGGTATATGTGCGTATTATATAATACATAGAAAATACACATTGGCTCTGAATCTTGTTTGATAATGATTCCCCGACTCATAGCATTAAGCTCAAGACGATAGTCGATTTCCGTAAAATTTACCGACACTATCTAACTTTGTACATCGCATAATATTCTGATTTCACCATTTCAGTTTTCTATTATCAAATACAAAATATGATTCAGTCATTATGATGATAACAACGATTCTGATAATCCTAATACAAATATATAATGGATTTTGACGTATTCACTATTAATGACATATGTATGTATATGTAATATATACATACATACATAGATATTATGAATATTGAAATATGTAGACTATCTATTTTCTTTTTTTGTAATATGTATGATTTTTCTGATTGAACATGTGTTGTACGACGTATTAATTGCGATGATTTTTCAGGATGGTGATATTTTGCAATTACTAATCAAAATAGAACGTTATTTATATATTTAGATATGTACATATCTTCAGAGGAAGGATTGTAAATAGGTTTTTGAGCTCTTTTTCCTATTATGCTGTAGATTAACATTAGACTAATATAATACTATGATTACTAACCAAATTAAATTAAATTGTAAAATAGAAAACGATCAGTAGATCAGTAGCTATTAAAATAGATATAAGATGTATTGTGAATAAAATTTCGTAATAATAAAAAGCATTTAAAAATCAAAAATCAAAATATCTTGAGAGAACAAAAATAAAACTTTATATAATCATTCAACTCTTATAATAAAGTTTTTGCAAAGTTTTATTTTATTTTTGGCTGTCCATGTATTTCTCAATAATGAAACAGTTCATTTATTTATTGAAAAATCAACAGGCCTCAGATGTAGAAATTCATAAAAATAAAGAATAAATATAATAAAATAACATTTGAGCCCAATTATATATTATTGAACCACTGAAATACTCATTATATTTTACGACTATTTTTTCCATGCATATGTATATGTATATGTAAGTAGTATGTGAATTCCAAAAATTGTATACCAATTGAGTACACATATTATAAAAGTTTCATCCGTTACGTTTTATATTTGGATATTTTGTTAGGTAAACTCTACATATATATATAACAATATCTAGGTATACGTAGATGTACATATATATATATATATATATATATATATATATATATATATATATATATATATATATATATATATATATGTTTCTTTGGTGGAAAGAGAGGGTTAATTATGATTATTATCCGAGTATCTCTCGCCAAGCAGAAGAAGATATTCGTGGGAGTTAGCGCGCAAGCCATTCTCCCCAGCTAAATGAATTATGTATACAATGTGTTTTGTTTTCCCTTTAACCGAGCAGTAAACACTCCGGAAGGAGATACTGGACAAAAACCTCTTTAATATTAATTATAACACGTCTAATGAATGTAAGTGTAATATTCCGGAAAATCTTTCTCGTAATTGTCGCATTCATATTTTCTGCGTGAAAATTGAAAAAAAACGAGTCCCCGTATGTGAATCAACAGGTTTTTCATATAAATTAATGTTTCACGAGTGACACTTGATTATTAAATTATATTGCGTAATTACGTGTCGCAGTCGGGTTTAAAAGTTTGTGTGCGTATTGATGATTTTGAGCTATGGATCATCGTGGTTTAGTTTTGCTATAATAATATCTATATCAGTATGAAATACATACATATGTACCTATGTATGTATAGCAAATTTAAACAGTAGCATTCATGTCAATACTAATTCATTTACCTAGTTCCCGATTTCAGTTCCTGTTTTGATTTCAATTGCGGTTCCCATTGGGATTCCAATTCCCAATTCCGATTCCCGATTCCAATTTCAGTTTTAATATCCAATTCCTATTTCAGTTCCGATTTACAATTTCTATCTCAGTTCCAATTCTGATTTCGGTTCCAGTTTTGAGTGCAATTTCTATTTCAGTTCCGATTTTCGATTCATAGTATTTCGGTTCTGATTCCAATTTCGGTTCCGGTTCCGATTGCGATTCCGATTCCTATTTTAGTTTCAATTTCCAATCCCCATTTAAGTTCAGATTTTGTTTATTAATAGTTTATTAATAGATTTGGACCATTGTGGCATTACAGGAAGAACCTAATGCGCCACAATGGCCTACATTTAACAAAGATATAAATACAAGTAAAATTAGTAAAAAACAGAAAAATTAAAAAGAAGAAAACATAGTAAAATAAAATAATAATAAAAAAGTAACAAAAGGAAAATAATAATACAATTAAAATAGTACATAAAAATGTACAAAGGAGAAAGAAAAAGTAAAATAAATAAAACAAAATATGAATAAAAAATAAAATCACAGCGAGGCCCAAATGGAAGAGAGTAGATTAAGATTCCACTCATACATCAAATTCAAATTAAGAAAGTAATGATGAGTGCAGGTTACCAGATAAATATGTTAAAATAATATCCGATAATCTACGCTCACCGAGGTGAAAAATATCGCATTCAGGGACGGCAGCAACGATTTAATTGAGAAGTCGAATAGCTCTAGGTATAGGAGCCATTCGAAAAAGAACTGTGCGAGCAGGAGGTACAACCATTAAATTATGATATCTACCACGCACATAATTATTAGGTACATAAAGTCCCAAATGTTCCAGCAACAACGGGCATGACGTATTACCACGCAGTAGCTGGAGAACGAAACGAATTAACGAGAAGTTTCTCCGAAGTTCAAGGGAATTATACCCAAGCATGCCCAAAAGGAAAGGAGTAGGATAGAGATATGGGTAATACCCAAACTCTTTCTTATATGGAAAACGAAGAAATGCTTTTTGCACTTTTTCGATAATAAGAGAGTAGTTTGCTTCATGCGGATTCCACACAATCGCATTATACTCCAGCTTACTTCTAACAAGCGAGTTGAAAAGCAAGCGAGAAGACATGGTGTTGGAGAATAGCCTAGCATATCTCAAGTCGACGAAAGGAAACGTCAGCGACTGTCTTGATGTGGTTGTGAAAGGTGAATTGAGGATCAAAAGTGATACCCAAGTCGACCATAGATTCCACACGCTTCAAAAATACGGATCCAATGGAATATCTGTGACAATAGAGCGAATTCGCGTGGAGAAAAGCCCACTTCAGCTAATCTGATCATAAGAGCGTCATTATTGACAAGATCAAATGCTTTACGAAAGTCAAAGTAGGCTACATCAACTTGTTGTCCACCGTCAACTTTAGACATGGTATAATATGAAAAGCAGGCAAGATTAGTGGTAGTGGAACGACATGGTGAAAAACCATGCTGCTCATCACACAACAATCTTTTGAACTGCTAAAGAATCAAACGGTGAAGGATATTATCACAAATTTTAGGAATAGCCGAGATGATAGCAATACGTCTGTAATTTTCAACCTCATTTTTAGAGCCACTTTTATGTATAGGAATGACTCTAGATAATTTCCATTTTTCAGGATAATTACCAGAACCAAGAATAAGGTTAAAAATAAACTGAAGCGGCTCTAAGAGCGAATTACAGCATGCCTTCAATACGTCAGAGGGCACACCGTCAGGCCCAACAGCTTCAGCTTCAAAATTGCCATCCTAACATCTCCAAGCGAGACCCGCGGAATATCTATACCAACACCCTCAGTACCAATTTGGGAAGCCAAATTAGTATCAAGGGATGGTGATCTCTGATCAAAAACAAAGCTTAAAATTTTAGCAAAAGCATTAGCGATCTCAGGACCGACATAACTTTTATTATTATATGAGAATTAATGCTCAAGGCCATGTGAAATATGCTTACTCTTAATAAATCTGAAAAAGTGGTGAGGATTAGTTGCGATAGCACTCTTCATCTCTTTGAGATTAAGAGTATAACGCTCACTAACACCACGTTTCACGATCTTCCTAATAATCCGGAATTTCTCATAGTCACGTAATGATTGGCTACGTTTCCATCTTCTATGAGACAACCATTTTGCACGAACATCAGCTATAAGTTTGGACCCAAACCACGGTGGAAATACCCGCCGATGTTGTTCTGAATTAGGATTACTGATGAACCGAGGAACATGACTGTCAAAAATATTATAAAGTGTATTATACAAAAATTCAACAGCATCACCAGTATTCATGAGGTACATTTGGCGCCAGTCAATTGAACGAACCTCATTATAAACCAATTCAGAATCAATACGAGCGAAATTCCACCGTGATGAAGAAACCCCAACAGATGAACAAGCTGAAACAGCTCTCACAGAAAACAAAAACAGAAGCTCAATATGTAGTGCATCATGATAAAGCTCCTCAGGGATGACCGTTCCTTTTGGGCATAGGATCATCGTTGCTGACACTTTAGATTCATTTACCAACACAATACCAAGCATATTTGGACTAATGGGCGAACCAACTTGTACTAGGTCGCAATAGGCAATAACAAAATTAAATTTATTGCGGACATGAATATTAGCACTAGGCAAATTGAAATCATCCATTATTAACAATATGTCACCTTCATTTATGAGATCATGTACATTCATCATATTCACAAACAATAACTCATATACATCATCTTTCGCAGCGGGCGGAATGTAAACCACACATATAAACATTTTCACAAATACAAAATCAACTCTCACCCATAAGTCCTCGCCAGAAGGGGTTTCGAAGTTCTTCAACCTGACAGACCGCAGCTCGAGAAGACTCGAGAAGCAAATAACACTCCCCCTCCACGTCGTTCTAGTCCAGGGGTTCTTAACGGGGGCGCCAGCGCCCCCTTGTGGGCGTTTTAAAGGTCTGAGGGGGCGTTTTTAATTTTTTAACATTTGGGGGGCGCTGCAGGAGTTCAAGTGGGCGTTGTGACGTGCAAAGCGATTTTATGGGCGCTCACAGACTGTGCGTTTGCCTTGCGTTTTGAGGAAACGCAATTGAGTACAGTCGTTACCTCTCGTTTTTATATATATGTATGTACATATGTATATCGCTTACATTGCTGTACCCAAATGAATTTACTCAAAACGCAAAGTGTCAATAGGCCTTATTGCATCATGCACTCCTCTGTCAATTCGTTGGAGATGGTCGCGTTCATTTATAAGCGTTAGTGTATGTAGTGTAGTCTGAGTTCTTCTGCATTAAATTTTTTTCTTCGCAAATTGGCCTTTATTTGAAGATGACAACCAATCAGAAAAAAATGTCGACAATATTCTATTGACTATTTAAAATTCGGTTTTGTTCCATCTCCTACAAATCAACAATTGCCAATGTGTTTAATCTGCCAACACGTATTTTCTAATGAGGCAATGAAGCCATCGCGGTTAAATGAACATTTTTTAAAGAAACATCCGGACAAGAATAATAAAGACATATTGTACTTTCAAGAACCTAAGAAAACATTTGAAATGTTTTTAATGTAATGTTTTTAAGAAGATTTCAAGTCGGAACGAAAAAGGACTAATGGTATCTTATGAAATAGCACAAATTATTGCAAAATGTGGTGCACCACATACATATGGAGAAAAATTAATACTACCAGCTATACGGGTATTCATTAATAATATGATCGGACAAAACCAGCAAGAGTTTCTTTCTTCAGTCCCATTGAGCAATGACACGGTTTCAAAAAGAATTGATGAGGTGGCAAATGATATCGAAATTCAATTATGTGAAGAACTGCAGTCTAAAGAATTTTCATTACAATTGGATGAGAGTACTCTGCGTGATAATGAATCTCTACTACTTGCTTATGTACGATTTGTAAAGAATGAAGAAATTATCGAAGAAATGTTATTTTCAAAATTACTTAATACTGACACGAAAGGTTCGTCAGTATTTGAAACGCTTGAAAATTTTTTCACTGAAAAAAAGATTCCCTTTACTAATGTTATTGCCTGTGCTACTGACGGAGTTATTGCCTGTGCTACTGACCTTAATATAAAACCACGATGCCACCAGCTATGGTTGGTCGGCATCGTGGTTTTATATTAAGGTTGAAGAACGTTGCACCAAATGTTCTAACAATTCACTGCATTATTTACCGTCAACATTTAGTCGCAAAGAAGCTTAATGGAAGACTTCACAAATCGCTGAGTATCTTTATAGTTGTTATCAATAAAATAAAGTCCCATCCCTTGAATGATAGATTATTCCGTCAACTGTGTAAAGAAAATGATGAAGAATTTGAACGACTTAACTTACATACAGAAGTAAGATGGCTATCGAAAGGAAATTGTTTAAAAAGATTTTATGCACTATTTGATACAATTGTGGAGTTTTTGGATGTAAACAATGAAAAAATATGCATTGAATTAAAATTACTACGAAATGATGTGGCCTATCTTTCGGATATATTCGGAAAGATAAATGAAAATCTCCTGAAGCTTCAAGGAAGCAATATCAGTCTTATTAAAGCCAAAGGCATTATACTGAGCTTTATCAACAAACTCAAATTATTTAAAAATAAGCTTCGTCGGTGAGAACTTCATCAGTTTCCTTCTTTACAACAATTAAAAGAAGATATGCTCAAAGATTCTGATTTGGAAACATACTGTAGCCACATTGACGCCCTTATCGAAGATATGATAATACGATTCAAAGACTTGTATGAACTTTTAAAACCAGATTGGATAATTAATCCATTTTTATCAGATGTAGAAAGTGTCAGTCAAAAATTAAAAGAGCAGTTTATTGAGCTACAAAATGACTGTGAAGCTAAAATATGTAGTATTCAATCAATGTGATTATGATGTTTTTTGGGTCCGTTTTCGCCATCGATACCCTCTTCTGTGGAAAGAGGTAAAATTACCCATCGTAGCATTTCCTTCATCATATTTAGTAGAAAAGGGTTTTTAGCGCAGTAACGCATATATTAAAAAAATCCCGAAATCGATTACGGATAAGCCAAAGAGGAGATTTTAGACTGTATTTAACTAAACTCGAACCTAATTTTACGAAAATAGCGCAGTCACATGAGGCTCAAGGATCTCATTCATAATCTATAAATTAATTACCAGAGGTGTCGCTTATGTGCAATCCATAATGGCATCATGAGAAAAATACATATTTTAAAATGAAAAACAAAAAATATGTACGTTGTTTAATGCTACTGTATAGCAGGATTACATATGTATGTACTATGGAAAAAATCTTTCAAAACATTCAATAATATTTTGAGTGGCGAACTCGTGCCGTTGAAACAACATGTATTATATATGTTTTATACAACACATGTATTATATAACCGTTTTGCCTCCCCCTTCAAAACAGTAAAATCTTCAAAAGCGAATCAAATAACAACACATTGGCCTTGTGTGGGAGTCTTTCGTAAAGCTGTAATTTTGTTTGTTAAAGCAACCGAGCAAATGGCTAACCATGACATTTAAATTATGATATAAGATTTTGTATAGCATTTACGACGCTTTGTTTTCAACCTCTAAAATATGAGCTTTATATAAGTTGGATCCTGTATGTGTGTGTGGTGGCCAAAAGCCTCTCTTTTGAGGTGCTCATCTGCCAGACAAGGGACGGATAATCAGAGGAACGCTAATGTAAATCCCAGTGGATCAGTCAAAGAATTAATTGCCAATCAACAAAATAGTAAATAAAACTATACGGTGAATATATTTTTTTATTTTTTAATAAAAAAATCACATTTCCATTGAATTATTTACTTTTAAATTGAAATAACATTATAATGTATCTAATGTTAATATGACATAAATGGCAATTAATACATAATGTTTATAAAAATAATCATGTTTTTTATTTGTTTTTCTTATAATTTTTTATTTGTAAAGAAAATCATTACATGAAATACATACATACATAGAAAATTTAGTAATGTTTTGTGGGGGGGGGGGGGGCGTTGGATAATTTTATTGTGGTAAAGGGGGCGATTCTTTCAATATGGTTAAGAAACACTGAATATGGTCTGTCCCGACGATGCACTGTCCACGAAGAGTCAAAGAAATCCGAATCAAAAAATGATGGCGTTAGCCATGTTTCAGTTAACGCCACCATATCATCACAAACACTATGCATGGGCTCACTAAACGCGGCTACTTTGGTCCCGAGACCGCGTACGTTTTGGTAATAAGTTGCCAATTTTCTCCGTCTGGCGCGTGAGTCTCTTTGATTTAAGAAATGACTGTTTAGCAGTCACAGGACCAGCCAATGGAGACAAAGCAGAAGGGGAAGAAGAATAAGCCCCAACAGTTAACGCAGTATCACTATGAGAACCAGAAGTTATGGTATCTGATATAATAGGTGCACTAGAACAATTAATAGGCGCACTATAACAAGTAAATGAAGATGAAGGAGAAGAAACATTGATGGAAGCCACTGCAACCGCTGCCATAGTTGAATCACCAGTAGTTGTATTGTCTTTGGATGGCGTCAAGGAGCTCGCTTCCAGAATATGTCTCCTCGAACATGACGTTAGGGGGCAGGACATTCGTTGACACATTTTCAATAGCAGACATAGAAGTGGACGGTGGACAAGTGGAGGTGGTAGTAGATTTCATAGATTTGGTTCTATCATTCTCATTACTTTTATCCAAATCCTTGAATTCCCCGAAGTGGACACCACCAGGCCAAGCGTAGGATTTTAATATGAGGCCAGCGACAGAAGCAGGAACTGTGACCTTAAAGGAAGCATAAGTTCCACGAGCTTTAAGGGGTACAACCACGATGCCTTTCTTACTTCCACAAACGGCAGAAACGTGTGCTAAAATATCATCACGCGATGTACCCACAGAGAGATTCCAAACATGAATATGAACATATCTAACTGCAGTAATGGCACCAGCAGCGGCAGTCCCAACTTCGAAACTACGCCAACGTGGAGGTTGCTCAGCCAAAGAAGAAGAACGGGCAGTCAGTTGACCGAAATCACCATCATCAAGTTGCTGATTGGTATTACGTCCCCTCCCCTTCCTACGCCCGGAGTGACCGATCCCAGCTTCATTAGCAACAGAAGAGACAGGAGGAGGCAGGACATCACCTCTAGCAACAACTGGAGGGGATGTTAAGTATGTAGGGCTTCGCAGGAACTGCTCTAAGTTGGCGAATCTATCTTCGATGCGATTAATCGCAGCGAAACAGATTTCACGCCACAGGAGACAACAATCGCCATTATATCCCATTATATGCACGACACAATAAGTACACAAACGATACGACCAATGCCGATAGCAGCTAAAAGCCGACTGATTTCGATTCCTATTCCAGGTTCGACTTCAATTATGTTTACGATTAAAACGAAAATTTTTGTTGTTTGCTATTATTATTATTATACACTTTATTTGAATGGATGTATCAACCACAACTTGAAATATTAGGTGGAATAATATAAGTCTATTATAGAATCTGAAATGTGGGGATGTCCTTATGTTGGCTTATATTTACACGTGTTATTGTATATTAAATACAATATTGTATGTTGAGTGCTTATTGGCCGGTTGCTGAAGTGATTGTTGGCAGTTAAATTTGAGAATTAGGTACATGTATATAATTGGCATGTATGAACTGATGAGATTTAATCCTCTTACGAAACACTAATGCAACCAGGATTTTTTTATTAAATTTATTTGAATCGAAAAAAAAATAATATTCAACCATCGTTATAGAAACATTTTTTTTAAAGCTCCCAACCAAACCTTACGACCTTACAAAATCTCTTTCGAAATTATATGTTATATAAGGTAAAAAATACTAAATAATAATTTCTAAATAAAAAAAAATACTAAATAAGAATTATCGTCATTCAATATTTTTTTGATGATAAAATTGATTAACTTCGATCTAAGATAAGTTGTAAACGAACTTTTGCGGCATCTTGTATTAATTTTTCTTGCATTAAGTAATTGAACTTACGATGTTTCGATATATCGACTGATGTTATATATTATACCCATGTATATACATACATATATAGCATTGTAAAAATATTCAATCGGTCTTGGATATGCTTTTCGATATTTTAAAGATGAAAAAACATATCTGTTTCTTTGTTTGTTGAATTTAGAAGCAATTTGATATACCATTTTCATATTCAGATATATTTCGTAAGAATTCGATACGGATCTTAATTAAATTTGAACAAAAACCTTGTAAAAAGGAGCGTAGAATAAAAACATGAAACATTGTGTATATAATATTAAAATATTTAAATCAATTATTTCAAGACGCATCCTATGAATATTACTGCGCATTTAGTATATAATATATTTTGTGCTTTGAATTATGCAATTTATGATTTTATTACATTTAATTCCACTTGGAAATAAGCCGTTTATTTAACATGCCATCTGGAATGAATTTGGAATACGAATTTGCACGGAATTGGCAAGCTTTCCGCCCACTTCCGGTTCACTTTCCGGAATCGGAAGCCCACAGGTTCATCGAAGATTCAAACCACAGCAGGGGGAGTTAATATAGCCGACGCGACGTCTATAACATTATCATCACACACATACAACTCATGCTTAAGTGTTTGGTATACTTAACGGTTCGGCGGCCGTTGTTGGAATCGCACAAATTTATTTATAGGCCCTAAACAAACTTGTAGGGCAAGGCGTAAGCCGAAATTTGGGCTATTGAAGTAAACAATGGCGACGCAATAAAGATAACAAATTGCCGAGTCACGCTCCCTACCTGGCCCTGCCTACCTGTTGACAGATGACGCCTAATTATTCATACGGCAATATCGCGCCCGGCAAACATTTCTTATCCTCCCACCCCGTCAAACTTTACCAATCGATTTTTGGCAAGTTTTCGCAACGAGAAGTTCACATAGACTCATTGCAGATAAAGTCTCTTTAAAATTTTGATTATATTTAGAACTGCACCATCGAGAGTGATGCTTTCTAGCATTAATTAATAGTAATAAAGAATACTCAATACTGGCGACGATGAAGTAAACCAATCTTTGTAAAACAATAACGTGAGTATTTTCAATTTCGCAATTCATCCTAAGCTGGGTTGTACTTAGTTCTACGATTAATCATTTCAGATGCTGAATCTACTCCGGCCTCGATTTTTTTTGATTTTCTAAGTAAGTGAAAGCCTTATAGTATAATTTTTTCATTTATGTATGTATTAAGGCTTCCAATCCAAGCATATTTTGACTGATTCGAACTCAGAATCTATCACTGTTCACGTTTTCACGTGTGTCTGTGTGTCTGTGTGAGTGTCCGTATGTGTGTCTGTACGTCAGTGTATTTTGGGGATCTTTTGAACACCGTTCGTCCTATCGAACTGAAACTTAGTAACTCTCTTTTTTACTAGCCCCTTTTCAGCTTGCTTTCGATATTTCGTCTGACAATATTTGGGTTCTTATCCACACTCTTTTGTGTCGATGAATAATTACTAGACGGTACAAACTATTTGTAAAAAACGAATCAATGAATCAAAATGATGTTTTTTTACTTTATTTGATTACATTAAAGGATGTCATTTATTTACTCTTGGAAATCTAGAAATGGATGCGAACCTAAAATTTAAAGAATGTAGCCAAACTCTCAAAACAAGAACGCCAATATGAGGAGTATTTTTTGCGTGAGACATCGGGAGAGTTTGCAAAATGCAATTGAACGGTTTTGAAATATGAAAATATGCAATTGAACATTTTTTTCCTTTTTTCGTTATACATTTGATTCCCGGTGCTAGCACCGGGATCCCGGGATTGGAAATTCCTAGCAGCGCAATCCCGGTGCTGAAGTAATCTTCCGGGATTGGAAGCACTAGTATGTATGTATGATTGTAGTATTTATATATATAATTAAAATTCACATTGGTTGAAATTTATAAATCATAGATATGATTTAAGTGTGTTATAATTAAAAAATAAGTGAAAAAGTGTTTGAATTAAGTATTTGGAAACTATGTATAGCATCGTTGACACCGCAGATGTGGACTGAGCATCGTAATGAATATTAATCATAGAAACTACGGCGACGTGGAGATGGGTGATTAATCTTCATAGTTAGCCATTGGAATTAACGTGAAATGTATTATATATTTGGTTTTAATATAAAAATTACAATTAGAGTGCATAAGATGATATATTATTCACTGTAATACACTCTATTTTTTGTCTTCTCATATAAAGCAAACCACTTTCAATTTACTTTTTTGATGTTGTCAATTTGCATACAATATAATTTGAAAATATGTATTGTATTTATTTTTATAATGTGTGTGTGTGTACGTACAATTTTCGGTTCTTGTTTTGAAAATGGTGCAACGGATGAATGCGCATGCTGTATGTACATACATACATACATACATATGTAATACTTCAAAAGCGACGAACGGCGAAAGGGGTTTTCTTTGAAGGTGAGAGACGCTCTTTCGTCTACCTTTCGACGTCTCTCATTTATGAAAGAAGTTTAAAAAAAATAGAGTAGAACGAACATGTACATAGAGGTGTTCAAAGAATAAAAAAAAAATAATAAACAAAATGACAAAATAATAACATACACACACGCTCGGAACGAATGTAAAAATTCAACTCGTCACGGAGCGAAGGAAATGACATAAGACTTTTCCCTCTACAGAGTTTTCCCGGCTGAGGAATGAGAAAATTTCATCTGCTTTCTATCCTGCACCGTCACGCTCCACGATCCGAGGACAGTAATTCAGTTTGCGACAACTTAACCGCTTAAGTTCCCGACAAATTTATACCTACTTAAGATAACCTAAATTAACATTAAGAATATCATAATAAGGATCCGTTCGAGTCCTATCGACTGAGTACTTCAATTTGAGGTAGTTCAAATCCTCTAAATTATCCACTAGATCCGTTCATCTATAAATAGAAAACTTTGTCGGTATATTTACATATACGTACATACCTTTAAATGTTCTCTATGGGTGAATATACTTCAGGTAGTACATATAATATATCAAATTTATATACGTACAGATATATACCAAAGTTTTAAATGGAAATCTCTCTTATTTATCATTAGCTCGTCCAAATTGATGATATACATATGTATGTAATAAAATATTGTAAACAACACTAAGCAAAAAAATCACGTTTTTTATTTACCGGAGTGAAGACTAATTATTCTTTAAGTTTAACACACTGAATATCACAAAAATATATTTTTTTGGTTTGTTCTCGTTGAGATAGAGCGTTTAAAAAAATGCGCAATTTTTACAGATTTTTGCCTTTTGAAAGTCTTTATTTAAAAATTTATTGCTGTGCCAAAAGTGAATATAAGAATTAATAACCAGATATTTTTTTTATTGATTGTAGTTTTTTATTGCTTTTAAAAACGTATAATTAATTATCGCGAATTAATTTCGAATTTTAAAAGTCAAACATATATTTTTCCATGATAGCATAATAAATAATTTCGCTAATTTTTCACTTTAACACGTTTATAAGTGTAAGAGCCGTAAATAAGTTTAAATTACAATATGAAATGTTCCAGACGCCCCGCTTATTACTCGTAAGTGAGCATGAGCGAGTGAGATGGAGTGATGCACTCTCCATTCGTCATAAAACGCAGCAATTTTTAAACTCATTTTAAAATCATTAATGGCTCGAATTAGTACGTTTCGATAAAACAAAAATATTGTCATAAAAAACGTGATAAAGTGAAAAATTAACGAAATTAGCTCACAATATTACGAGAAAAAAGTTGTAAAAACAAAGTATATTTTTTACTTCGCTAGATAATTAATTAAAATTCGCTAGATAATTAATTATAATTATTTAAAAGCAATAAAAATTACAATATAGAAAAAAACATCTGACTATTGATCCCAATTCTCACTTTTGGTACAGCAATACTAGATTTTGAATTAAAGACTGCAAAAGCCAAAACTATGTAAAAATTGCTCATTTCTTAAACGCTCATATGTATCTCTTAAACGAGAGCAAGCGAACATAAATCATTGCCATATTCGAATTCAGTGTGTAATGTATGTATGTATGTATGTACAAACATACATATGTATACATAATTTTTTTCATAGCATATGTATGTAGAGTTTGAATGTCTCGTGTTTGAACTGTCCTTTGTTAATTCCATCCACTATAGAGTTACGAAATCTTAATTTAATTTAAACATGCACCACATGTATGCACCAATACGTATGTATATATATTCGTATGCATCTATGTATGTATGTATAGTTAGAACGGAATTTCCGCTCGGTAGTCAAGTAGCAAGTTTGACATGCAACCGCAGTTTCCTTAATCCCATTTACATTTCGAGACTGCTGTCACTTTGCATGCAAAAACTAACCCGGTCGAGTGCTTTCCCAACGGTGGTGAACACGATCTTTGATCCCATTTTCATCCAAGAGTACTTGTAGCGATAATTGTAACTATTTACAGATATATACGTATTGTATATATCGTTCAGTTGCAGTATTTTTTTGAAATAAATATATTGTATTTTGCATTCATTTATTTCGATCGATATTCAATCAAAGTTATATCATAAATGTAATATTTGCGGTATCCAGACTTTGAATTGAATTTGGGATTGAATGTCAATCTTTTTCAGAATAATATTGATTCAAATTTACATATAAAACTACGCCGCAATTTTTATTTATAGAGAAGTTTTATTACCATTGAAAATATAGTTTTTATTAAAATATATACCGATTTAGAAAGGAGACGGATTGACATTGATAAAATATAAAATCGATTAGTATTTATATATGTACATTCTTATGTATGTATGTGAACAAATATTGTATGTACTATTTACATATGCATGTAAATGTTTTCATTCAAATATTTATTTTTCTTTACACAAGGATAATGGTTTTAAATTGCGAACGACTAATTCTGTCTAAATACTAATTACATAATAACCATATCTCAACAAAAATATTTTAAGCAAACGAGGAATTTCTCTACACGAATGGAAGAACAATACATTTATATAAAACATAATAAAAGAGTATCTCGCAACGAAAATAATTAATGATCTATAATATGTCGTACTTACTGTTTTTACTTAATTCAGTTACTTCGTTAATGTATAAAACAAAGAATTTTATTATACTAGTTGTTTTATCGGGCTTCGCTCAGTAATTGTAATATAACCCGTTTAAATTCATTTGTTTTTTTATTAAATTTATTTGAATCGAAAAAAAAATAATATTCAACCATCGTCATAGAAATTTTGATTTGTTTTTGAAGCTCCCAACCAAACCTTACAAAGTCTGTTTCAAAATTATATATCAGTATAGAGGAAACAAATATTGGTTTTGATATTATATTTTACCAGCAGCATAGATCAATGGTAAGCGTGTAATGTTTTCAATTGTGTGTTCACGGGTTCAATCTCTGACTGTGCTGCTGGGCAGACCTTGGATATCTGACTCCAAGGTCGATCGTTTCCTAGTTTTCCAATTTATCTGATTTTATTGAAACGGTTCCAACAAATTGGCGACCCTGTCCTATTTCTAGCAAATTCGAGCAACTCAAATTCACTGATTTATAAAATTATGTCCTTTTGTTTGTTTCATGTTTGGCAAATTTCGAGTCTTCTAGCATCTCGATTTGTATTAAAAAAAAGGCTGCAAAAATGGAAATCCCATCCATAGGTGTCTCTATGATGCTCTATAAAATTACTCTATAAATTATATATCGATGTTTGTAATTGGCCAGGAAGGTGCATTGGGGTTTACCTGTAAAGCCTACTTTGTATATAATATAATATAAATATAGCTTTATAACAAATATGGATTTAATACTTTAATTTCATGAAAATGTTCACATAATTACATACATACATATGTATAAGTTACTGCATAAATATACACATACACATACATATATATATATATATATATATATATATATATATATATATATATATATATATATATATATATATATATATATATATATATTTATATATATATATATATATATATATATATATATATATATATATATATATATATATATATATATATATATATATATATATATATATATATATATATATATATATATATATATATATGTGCATATGTACATATGTATATACAATATATGTACATACATTTATGTGTACACATATATATTATATGAAAACAAGAAAGCGTCTATAATAATTCCGAAGAATGTAAACTGAAATTTCCGATGAATATTTGGAATTTCGTCTGGTATTACAGTTTGTAAGGAACTAATTTATTAACAAAATTCCGAATTTCTCGAGTCAACTATACCCATCTACAATATTTACCCACATACACACGCAGCCAATAATAATGTAACGGAATTGAGAAACAAAATTATTCAGAAGCACGAGTCTGAGATTCCCTCGCTTGCTTCTTACTCGGAAAAAAAGAAAATTCGCTATTTCAGTGCAGCGCAGCGGTTGCTTTTGCACGCCATTTGCATTCTGAAAACGAGAAGCAACATATCACCGAAAACACTTGAACCGCTTTGGGTGTTACAAGTGGAACTTGAATGGAAAATGAAAGCAGAAATGCTGGGTGAAATCGCGTACTAGAAATAATTCCAACTTTAAAGTGTGATGCAAACATTTTCTTTGGGTGTACAGCCTTGGAAAAACTGTACTTTTACTTATAGTAAAAAGTGGTCGGAAAATAAGTGCATAAAAAAAAATCTCCTTTTTTATCTGCGAAATAAGATACGTACGTAGTAGTGCCCTTGAAACAATATCTCGCAGAATTTTCCCTAATTCAAATCCGTGGGGAGTGTTTCCTCGTATCTGCATGCGAGCTTATGGAGTTTGCGAAAGTGATCGATCATTCGTCACGTATCTTTCGTCTGCGACGAATGCTTAACACACAATTTCTCCAGAACATATTTTGATCTCTATTACATCAACATACGTGTGAAATATGTGCGTATTATCTTTATATGTACATATGTATTATATTTATACGTAAATATGAGTGTGCATATTTCATCCACGCACGTCACAACATCGGCCGTTTTTCATTTAATATTCCGAAGCGTACGAGAAAAGTCAACGAGGGAAAATTTTCTTCGCGTTATCAAAAAAAAAAAAAACAAAACAAATACCTGAAAATATTGTTTAAATATTTGTTTTTACTAGAATGAAACTGAATAACTTACATGAATACAGATATGCATGTAAATGCGAATGAAAAAATCATATATCTCAACAAAAAGTAAAAGAGGAATAAGAGAAGATAAGTATCACTTCTGGAAATGTATTCCCAAATTGGGCAATAAGCATGAAGAGCTTCATATTTTTTATACACATTGAAATATTGATTCCATCCGGGATCGTGAAGGGACCGCTCATATCATATATAACGTTCCAGAACTTTTGAAAATTGTTCAAGGCTTATTTTCACAGAAAATTCGAACATTTTATTTTTTCTACAGGTATATTTTCATGTTTATATACATAAAAAGAAGAAAAAATCACACTATGCATATGTATGTATATACAAACATTTGAATATAACTTATGTACAGTATGAAAGAGAACGTTTTAACTTTATTAGAAATCAATGATTGTAAATATGTACATACATATATTGTATATTGGGTATTGATGAAAACAGGCACGGTAGATATCATATAAAAGTAATTTTAGTAGAAAAATATGGTTAAAAAAATACTGACGACTTTGTGTGGTCTAGTGATTTTAAAATGTAAATAAATTAATTTTATCGAAAATAATTTTTCTCATGCGCAATATACATTTTTTTTTAATGTTGGAATAATAAATGTAATGATGGGTACATTTAACTAAAGTTGACTATATTTTTTTCGTGCGATATATATTTTAAGAGCAGCATTATGAAATACTAATAGCTAGACAGCATTTTCAATACAAATTGAGCGCAAATTTATTGAAACCGGAAGTAGACAAAAGTTCTACTTCCGGTTGTCGGATTTTGTTTAATTTATTTTATTACTTAAAATCACTATCAGCATTATACACAATAAATATCAAGAAGATTAAAATAATTTATAAGGTCAAAATAAAATGATGAAATATATCGTTTTAAAAAAAATACTACCTCCGGTTTACGAATTCTGACCGAAACCTTATCAATCTAAGTTAGTACATAAAAAATACAAATTCATTTTCAACTTGA
The DNA here is from genome assembly GCF_051622035.1 of Arctopsyche grandis. Classification (NCBI taxonomy): domain Eukaryota; kingdom Metazoa; phylum Arthropoda; class Insecta; order Trichoptera; family Hydropsychidae; genus Arctopsyche; species Arctopsyche grandis. Next base: position 16,648,211 of record NC_135356.1, read on the forward strand.
TACGTTCAGGGGTGTGGACAGATAGTGGCCACAACATTTTTGACCTTTCTAAGAGGCGAAAAAACCCACTTCCGGTTTATTGTAAATTTAGTGATTTTTTTTATTTTCATCTCATTGGTACAAGAATTATACTTGAATTTTTTCGTGAAGAGCACACATGTTTAAGGGGTCAAAAAAAATAGTGAAAGAAATATCGAAAAAAAGTAAACTGCCACTTTTGGTTGACGGATGCTTACCAAATTTTATACATAACTTGATATTAAGCTTAAACTTTTAGATATGAAATTTCAGTTCAATTAACCAAAAGGTTTCTGATAAAAACATAAAAAACCTCGATTATCTAGAGTAAAAGTACTACTTCCGGTTCAGATAAAAATATTTAAAAACATAACGTTATAATATTTATAATTTATATTATATGTAAAAAAATTCAGTCCGAATAGAGTTTTTGAAAAAGCTTTTAAAAAACTAAAAAAACTAAAAAAAGTCTATTTAAAATTTTTTTAGAATAAATGTTCACTAACAAAATTTTAATATATGTACATATGTACGTGTATGTCAGACAATTTAATTTCAATCTATTCAAAACCACGAGTTAAATACGCCTTCGTGAGACAAAAACACGGTGTTTTTTTATTTAAAATAAACCCCAAAATAAAAGTTTGAAAGTCTTACAAATATAATTTACCATATTTAAACTGTAGCTATAAATTTTAAACTTTTTGTATTACATACATATATCGTCGACTTAAGTCGGAAAGTGTTGTTTTATTTATTTTGAAATTTATATTTATATATCGTGTAAGTATTTTATATATGTAATCAGATATCTTACCAACCACAAATTATGATATAAAAATGCCTCCAAGCTATGAACTTAAATTGAAACTTTTTAGGTATCGATGTTCAAGTACGTCTCGACAAATAAGGGTAGGGGTGGTACAATTAGCGCCGTTTTGTCGTTATACATTTTATTAAGCGATCAAGCCTTCAACTCTTCCCCTTCGGTTGGTTCAAAATTGGTCTGAAACTTTGCCGGAAGCAAGAGATTTGTTCGCAAACAGGTCTAGAAATATTAATCCACAGCTATCCAGCAGCAACCCTCTCCTCTACTTCGCTGGTCCCTGTCGAGAATTAGAGTTTTTGACAGTTTTTCAATTAATCTCCGTCCGAAAGGCCATCCACTCCCTGTTTACAGTTCAGCGTCTAAAGAGTAGCTATTGAGCGTCTCGTTCCAAACAATCAATCCTCAATAGATTGATATAATTATCGAGTAGAAGATTTAAAACAAGATAAAAATTTGTAATCTCGACTAGAAAACAACAACCAATTAAAGCAGACAGTTCATTCACACATCATCACACATGTCACTAAAAATAAAAATTTATACGCGATACCATGACAGAACATCAATAACCACTCAAAAGAAAAATATTGAATATTATCGATAATAACAACAAGATGTCTCTAGCTTTCAGTTATAAGCACATATTTTATGTTATTAAAATCACTCGTCTCTCGACGCTCCGTGAGAACGGACGTGCCGAAGACGTACTCTCTGTGCGAGCGCTCATAATACAGCGATACGCCATACCGTCAAAAAACCTACACCTTTTAACATACACCACAAACACCCCCCACAAAACGAACACATGTTGGCACCATGCGAGGATCCAACCTGAAAAAGCGAATTAAGAAGACACTGATAACTACAACCGAAGCTCCTCAACCAGGCTGCTCTCAAACCGCTCAGATGGAGACCGAGTGGGAGTTTCCAAGAAATACGGCAAAGAACGTGAAAGATGTTGCTCCTGAATTTAAAATTCAGGAGAAAAACAAATTTGAAGGGCTCTTGGAAGTTTCCGATGTCCCCAGAAGCGGTGGAAGAATCCCGCCCATCATCATGACAGCTACTGGCACTCACGGCAGCATGATCGAGTCGATCAAGAAGTTTATAAAAGACTTCACAATGACTTACATTGGTCAAAATAATGTCAAGATACAATGTAAAAGTCTTGAAGACTTTAAAAAACTTCGGGATGGATTGACACCAGACCGACAATTCCATACCTTTTCCAGGAAGGAGGAAAAGGAAATAAAAAGTGTCGTACGTGGCTTGCCGAAATTGCCGGAAGCTGATATTAAAGATGACATCATCAGACAGGGATTCCCTGAAACCAAAGTCATACAGATGAAGATGAAGGAGCCTAGGAGCAACGCCACCGAGCTATACTTGGTGTTCTTCGAGCCATCGGTATCGGCAAAGAAGATTAAAGAAATCCGGTACATCTGTTACACAAAGGTCAGTGTCGTTAAATATACTAGTAAATTACAAAATATTACTCAATGTTTCAGATGCCAAGAATATGGACACGCTGCGAAAAACTGCAATCGGCAGGCCAAGTGCGTCAAATGTGCCGGCACTCACCTCACCGCACAATGCAATCAAGGAATAGTTACCCCTGCTGTCTGCTCAGGCTGTTCAGGATCTCACCCCGCTAACTTCAAAGACTGTCCAAAAAGACAGAGCTATCTGAAAATGCTGGAATCGAGGAAGAATCGAGCATCAATTGTCAAAGCCAACCCTTGGAAACTCCCAGTGGCGCAGCCACAAAATATCCCGGTCGTTAACGATCATAACTTCCCAAAGCTACCGACCATTAAAACTCCTTCACCAAATATCCCAAATATCCCAAAAAAACCCCACCAACCAACCAATCCCAACATTCAACCAACAACAGACCTAACTTCCATGGCGTCTATGACGAAGATGTTGAAGATCCTCCAGGAGATTCGTGCCAAGGCCAGCGGTTGCACCGACAAACTAGAGCTGGCACTCATGCTTGTCGAATATCTCGATGTCTTTGATTAACGGGAGGCGACTGAACATTCTAGCTTGGAATGCTCGTGGACTTAAGAATAAGATTGACGAACTAGAGTCGGCGATCGGTGAGTACTGTGTTGACATAGTTTTAATCTCCGAGACCTTCTTAAAACCTCATATCCGTATTAACCTACCTAACTTTAACTGCTATCGCGAAGACCGAGAACAGCATGGAGGGGGAGTTGCCATTTTTATAAAATCGTCAATTAAACATTGTCGCATAATAACCCCGCCACTAAAAAATTTAGAACTAACCGCCATCGAACTAACAATTAACAACACCCGTCACATAGTAGCATCCGCTTACAATCCTCCCCAAAAACGATTATTGGCATCCGATCTTAACAAAATATTTAACATTGGTAGTTCGGTAGTGGTAGCTGGTGACTTTAATGCCAAACATCCGTTATGGAGTTGCGTAAACACTGACCAACAAGGCACAACTCTTTTTAAATACATTCAACTAACAGATACAATCTTACTTCATCCGGATACATACACACACTATCCCACAAATAACTCACAACCATCCACACTAGATCTTGTCCTCGTCAAGAACTGCCCAAAAATATCGACACCAAATGCCCTTCAAACCCTGTCGTCTGATCATCTCCCGATAATCTTCTCAATCGACGGGAAACCCGAGGAAATCATCAAGCATAGTTGGGATTACGGGAGAGCTAACTGGCGAGAGTTCAAGTCGTACATAAATGACCAAACCATTCTAACTTCTACCACACTCACAAACAAAACCGAAATCGACAGCTCCATAATACACCTAACGGAATCAATAACTCGATCCAAACACCTTCACATACCTAAGACACAATACATTGAACACAAATTAGAGATAACTGACTTTGTTGCAAATTTAATTAAAAGTAAAAATAAACTCCGTAAAATTTGGCAAACATCAAAAAATCCAGCATTGAAAACATTAATTAATAAGCTCACATATCAAATTAAAATTAGAATCAAAGAAATCAAAAATGAAGCTTGGTCTAAAAAATTAGAAAAATTGAGCTCAGTTGATGGCTCTCTATGGAAATTAGCTAAAGCGATTCGCAGGACAAAAAACTCGATTCCTCCATTAGACGATGCAGGAATCTCAGTGACGCGTGATTGCGACAAAGCAGAACTATTATCAAAATCCTTCCAAAAACATCACACACTCACACAACATTACAATCACATACCAACGCATAATAAAGTCAACCGGTCCATTAAAATCATCACAAAAACTCCCACTAACAGTACTAAAAATATAAAATTGGTGCATCCGTGTGAAATCCAAAATATAATACGTAATTTAAAAAATAAAAAGGCACCTGGGCGAGATTCAATAGATAACATCACAATCAAACAACTTCCATTTAAAGCTTTAGTCTCACTATCTAAAATATTCAACGCATGTTTACTCACCGGGTATTTCCCAGAATACTGGAAAACAGCCAACGTAATTCCCATACTTAAGCCCGATAAAAGCTCAAAAAACCCGGCCAATTATCGACCCATTAGCTTACTTTGCACGCTTTCAAAAATTCTGGAAAAAATAATCTACACACGTTTACTTAAAGTCGTAAATAATAAATTAATAAATGAACAATTTGGATTTCGCACTGGACATTCCACGACCCAACAACTAACAAGACTAACTGAACACGTGACGAAGAACTTTAATATGAAGAGAAGTACCGGAATGGTATGTCTCGACATAGAAAAGGCCTTCGACACGGTTTGGCACGATGGACTCATTCATAAGCTCCTTATTAACAAAATACCAAACTACCTAATTCTCATCATCAAATCGTATTTAACTCGTAGAAAGCTAGTGGTTAGCGTAAATAATGAATTATCGTCTCCAAAAATAATCGCAGCTGGCGTTCCGCAGGGGAGCTTGCTTGGCCCACTCTTGTTCTCCATATATATAAATGACATACCTATTCCAAAAAACTGTCACATAGCCCTATATGCAGATGATACAGCTTGCTTCACAAGTAGCAAAAAACCAGACACTATTCTTAAAAATCTTGAATTTGCAATTAAAACAATGACTGAACACTTCACTAAGTGGAAAATTCAAATTAATCAAACCAAAACAGACGCCATATTCTTTAGTGTTAGAAAACATAAGCCAAGTTCAGATCTGAAAATCCCCTCTGGAGAAAGTCTGAAATGGCAGTGAGTAATAAAATATTTAGGAGTAACGTTTGATAAAAGAATGAGATGGGCACCTCACATTGAGGCAGCGAAATGCAAGGCGATGCGGGGTATATCCTCAATATATCCAATATTTAATCGCCATAGTTCTTTATCAACGCTAAATAAAATAAAATTATATCGCGCGCTCATATTACCATTATTAACCTATGCTTCACCTGTATGGAATAACGCCTCGAATACTAACCTTTCCAAGCTCCAAGTAATACAAAATAAATCCCTTAAATTAATTTATAATACATCCATATATACTAACCTGAAAAAACTGCATGCTTTATATAATATTCCGTTTGTTACAGACATTACTAACAAACTAACCAGTAGATTCTATGAAAGAATCACTAATAACCATACTAACACACTTGTGAAGAGTCTCGGTGATTACAATAAAATGTCTATACCCTTCAGGTATAAACACAGATTACCTAAACACAATCTGCTTTAGGTCATCGACTTTAGATAGTCTTTAATTAATATTATGTATTAGATGTATTATGAACATTTGTAAGGATTGTAAATAGGTTTTTGAGCTCTTTTTCCTATTATGCTTTAGATTAACATTAGAATAATATAATACTGTGATTACTAACCAAATTAAATTAAAATTGTAAAATAGAAAATGATCAGTAGATCAGTAGCTATTAAAATAGATATAAGATGTATTGTGAACATAATTTCGTAATAATAAAAAGCATTTAAAAATCAAAAAAATCAATGTTATTAAAAACTCCAGAGTATTTTAATAAACATAAAATTTAGCTATGAACATTTAATAAAAATTGTTGGCTTAAATAGGCTTTTGAGCTTTTCTTCGGTGAAACACGAACAACAAGAAAAATGTATAAAATATATAATGGACTAAAGTCCATCTGGTTGAAAAATTTAACAAAAGTTGACTATATTTTTTCGTGCGTTATGTTTGTTTCGAGTACATTATTTTATGAAAGTAAATATGGGCAAATTGAAACTAAAAACCAATTGATTACTATTATTTAGTCGACTTTTAGTCAATTCTTCTGGGTACGTGACTTGCCTATTATCATTTCGATTTCCTCACTATGCTAAACACCCTTGTTATATCTTATATGTATGTACTTCTCATCCCCGGTCTTGTTTTTAGAAGATTTTTTTCTTTCTCCTCATAACGCCGAGCAAACAATGTTTCATATTTATTTGTATGCATGATTGTATTCCAATATACACATATAATAAAATGTATCGTTTAAATATTTGGAGCAGAGGTAAAAATAGTCAACCGCATCGAGAGAATAATTATTTCAAATAAATGTATCACAATTATCCAGAATTTGCATATTGTGCATTGAACTAACGAAATGACCGCTGAAACGACCGACAGCTCCAAAAGTAAATAAAAAAAATGAAACATCAGGTTGACTACTGTATAAATATGTATGTATTCGTAAGCCTATATGTATGTATGTATGTAAGTATACTTTTGGAATATGCTTATTTAATACGAAATATTTCAAAAACTTTGTAAACATATTACTTTGTTGGTTAGCTCTGATTCGGATACACTAGCTGTCTTTAGAGTGGTCAAAACGTGAAGGAAACTTTTCTACTGCCATTTATTTACGTGTAATTTTCTAATACTAAGCGAATCCCTCGGCTTTTTTCTTTGTAAGCGTATACGCATTTTACTTGTATACCTTTTGCTCAAAGAAGGTTTACGTTTGTACACTTATATTTTATAAGCGCGCATTCTTATTCAAATGTCGAATCGGCGTTTTCTTTTAACTTGACGGATCATTTCCATCGATCATCCCCTTCCTTTGGACCTTTTTACAACATTTTCGATTCGACACATACATACATACATACATAGAAAAGGCATCGAAGGGGAGGGAGAGAAGAAAGCACTTCCCATTACAATTTTGTTTATAATTTTTCCGTGGAAAAATTCCCATTTGAACTTTCGGCCCTTCCTGTCAATGGGCCTTTAGACTTTCGGTCGTTTATTAAATGCGTTAATTAAAGGCTCACAGTCGAAACGAGCGCTTCTATTCATTTGCATACTTCGACAAGTTCATTCAGTGATTCAAAAATATTTTGAATAAGTAAAAGAAGGCTACAACTCTTTAGAATGGATTAAAATTATTTGTAGCCGTGTCAACAGGTTTTTTTGATTGAAATCGTATATATTTCTTAATATATAATATAAATTTTTACATAAATAATATTGTATTGCAACAATCTTCCAAATCATTTAGATTAAATATAACATGATGTATTATATATTTTAAATTCGATGCCTTAGAATGGAATAGTTATAGAAAATGCACAAGTAAGTATTTTGTCATATTAATGTATGTATGTTAATATAATACCTAGTGGAAATTTTGGTTTAAATATGTGCTTTAAAAACACACAGCGGAAACACGGAAGTTTTATATCGATTGAAAAATGAATCCCAGCAGAAAATTGCACGTCTGCAATGATCCCAGTCAGGTTAGGAGGGATGGAGAATAAAATGAAAACTTCATTCGAAATTTACACAATTCAAACACGGTGGAAGCCGTACTATCTATTGCACATTCTAAAGTTTAAATGCTAGTTTCAAATGTTTTGCATTCGAAATCAAAATATTATATTCCATCGGGAGACGTTCCGATTATATTACATAGGATTGAAATAATATCTATAACATCAATTCAGATATTATTTTTGAAAAGCAGCGATGTATTCAAATGAGATAAAAGGGGAAAATATTTTCTGCAAATACATTTTACTAGCGAAAGTACCCAAATTTGCTCGGGTTCCAATTCGTATACGGTAAATTCACTTCGACGGTTACGAAATAGATTGGAATTGTAATGAAAGTCAAATTTCATTTTATTGGGGTTTCATTATTTTGGTAAAAGAAATTCGCCTAATTTAACCATGGATACTATATGCTTCGAATTGAAAGCACTTTATGCATAATTTGACCATTACATTGCCAATAATTTTACAGTTTGATGCTTGTGCTGGCGCAAATTCAACATTTTATATTTTAGAATTAATTTTATTCAATTTAAAAATATCATTATCTCGAATATTATTCTTATGTATTAATAATATGACACCGGATACTATTTTTTAACTTCTGCATAGTTTTTGTCGATTAGTTCATACATATATACATACGGACATATGTACATTTGTTTACAGTCTAATTGTATGTATGTATATACGTACATTTCACTCGTTTATGACCATACTATGTAGTTCATGAACAATAAATGTATGTAGCCAGTTTTGTTGTGCATACATGAAATACAAAAAAATGACAAAGGAACTACATAGTTTGTTACTAATAAATAATTCCTACTAGCCCTACCATCGTAAACGGATTCAACTAAAACCTAATATCGAAGCGACTACATATGACTTGAACGCTTCACTTAATTTAATTTTACAATTTTCATGAAAAAAAAAACGGATTTTAATTTTCAATAGGAGCCACACTTATCTCAATGAAGAGCCGCATTTGCCCACCGTTGTCATATAGTTTTCTTGCATTTATCTAGTTGATGAATATTTAAATTTTCATGATACTAATTATGTAGTTGTTTCTGCCCCACTGTAGAGAGTTCCCGTATGATGTAAATAAAAATTAAAGAAAATTTAATTAAGAACTTAATTCTCCACATAAACAAGTTCCGTTCACGTTAAAACAATTTTTCACTCCACTAAGCTCTTCCAGTAGAAATGCTATGTTTGATTATTACTTTTCTTTTTACTATACCTATATGTATGTATGTCGTCTCTACATCACAGATATTTTCTTCAGAATCTGAAGTTGACAGCCTCCACTGCGACTGTCATCATTGATGTTCTTTCGAACCTTATTTTAATGAATAATCCTTTCATAAAATAGGGGTTTTTTATTTGGTAAATTGTCTCCATAAAAGTCTGTGATATATGTACTCAATAGTTTTTTTCTGAGGAAATTCAAACTTATATCATCATCATTCTGCTATTCTCTCTCTCTCTCTCTCTCTCTCTCTCTCTCTCTCTCTCTCTCTCTCTCTCTCTCTCTCTCTCTCTCTCTCTCTCTCTCTCTCTCTGTGTGTGTGTGTGTGTGTGTATATATGTGTGTGTGTGTGTTTGTGTGTTAATCTGTGTGTGATAACGCTCGCCGTACTATAATAGTCGTTTCGATTCTACGTCATATGTACGTCATAGCTAAAATACTGTCAGCAAAACAAAAAAAGTACGAATATAATACGAACATAATAATAGATCAACAAAAAACTGTTTGGTACCAATGTTTCCTCTAGCACAATAATTCTCTGAGCATTTAGCGCCATCTATTGAAAATTCATTTAATTATTTTATTTTACTATTGGTGTTTTATGTCGTTTATATATAGGCAGGTAGGTAGGCAGGTTTTACCATTTTTTTCATATTAAGCAATTAAATATAAATATTAAAGTATATATTTAAAAGGTATTTGAAAAAAATACGACCGCGTGTGGATCGAACACAGGACCGACACATTTCTTTTAATTTTTTTTAATTAATAGCTTAATATGGCATAATAACCCATGCGATGATATTTCATCGGGTACAACACTAGTAATACAATAGTACCATGCACCGCTATTGCAAATATCTGATATGATAAGTCGTCGCAATTTTTACGAATTTTTGAACGTTGTACAAGAAATTCTCTAGTGAAATTTGTCCCGATGAAAAGTCCGGAGAAGATCCGTAGTAATTTTGTAATGTGAGCACGTCCATTATGCGAATGTCAAAAGGCGTTCTAAAAGCTGACTCAAACCGGTCAACCCGACGAAATTATTATTTACATAGCGAATTTCTCGTTCTTCGTGTCACACACACACACACACACACACACACACACACATTTTTACAAAAAAAGTATAGGGATTGGGTGCAGAGGGTGGGTCGGTGGTGGAAAGCGAAAGAATGAAATAAAGTGTTCCTCCCGTATTCCCTTTATTGCCTGGAGTCGACGCGTTCTTCGGAGCCCTCCCTCATCTACCTGCATTTTTTATTAACGGGGCGATTTTTCACCTGTGCGATAGTTTATCTCTCACCTGTGAGACAAGCTCCACTCTTAGCTTTCATAATTCAAAGGCAGGCCCGTCTCCGGCAGAGAGGGACTCATTGTGCAAATGTGTCGTTGCTTATTCGCGCATAAGCACGCGCGTGCCTTTTATACGGGCAATACGCGCCATCCATTTTAGGCGACAGACACGTCGACTTAAATAACAAATTTATACAGCGGGCGTCAAAAGTTACGGTCTCGAAGCGAAGACACTCTACGAGTCTCACCATAACACGCGTCTATCGTAAAATGTCGCCACAATAAATTCATATTATTATATCGACTGTAAATATTAGTGTATACATGTATCTACTTATGTAGAGTAAGCCACACCACCCTTCAGTTATGTGACACCTTTAGTAAGTGTGACCTTAAGTTGGCTGAAGCAAAACTTCCTTGCGAACGGTATGGTGAATTGATTTGACGATGACGTCAGCGTCACGAAGCGTTGCAATGCTGACACATGCATGAAAATCCCTTGAGATTTACCACACAAACCCGATCTGTTTCTTGTTTGGTGTGTTTGTAGTTAATTGTGCGTAAGGAAGCTTTTATAGTATGAAGTATACGGTCGATTTGTTTTGCAATAAATTGTAATTATACTCATTGTTATTTCATTGAGGTGTATTTTATATCAATATTTGAACTCGAGAGGAAAAAATCAACATCTTTTCATGAAACGTTTACAAATACATATAAAACGCTTATTAAACATTTCAGTAGAAAAAAATTACAATTTAAAATGTAATCATATAAAATAAGTAATAGTAAAAACAAAAAAAATAGGAACAAAGCGTATTATTATTGAGATCTTTGCAGATCTGCGCAGAGTTGACAATATTTTTAAGGTCGGGAATATATGCATATAGGTATAGGTACATAAGACATGATAGGAAAAATTTTTCAAAATGTTCATGAATTTCATTTATCCGATTTTATAATGTTCGTATCAGAAAAATAATACTTCGATTTTTTTTTCAGATATTTTTTGGTTACATTTGTTAATGTAAGTAAATTTCAATAATAGAGTAAAGATCGATTTAAAGATAAATAAAGTTGGACAGCCATGGTATAGGGTTCTATACATATGTACATATAAGACTTAATTCTCAACTTGTGTCTTATGGTTTACATTTCTTCAAATATGGGAATCACCATTAACAATCACTCTAAAAACAATGTCAAGAAAATATCACCAAAAACACTTCAGGGGGTGAAGTTTGCAAAGTAGTTTGCGATGATACAGATTTTATATGATATTGTGTGTCCACCTTTTTAATAAAAACATGCTGAATCGTACGCCATGGAAGCGCTCGTTGTTTCCAGCTGTGATGGACGTATATTCATGTCATTACTAATTCACACGATCTCATTATTTAGACAAGTTTCCTCTACATTTCTTCAAGATAAGAATCACCGTTATCGATCAGTGTCAAACCTATGTCAACACAAGGATAAAATATCACCGAAAACACTCCAGGGAGTGAGGCTTTTGAAGAGACGCTATGGTATAGATTTAACGTGCGCTTTGTATGGGGACTTTCAAGCGAAACAGCTACTTTGGGTTCTCGTTAATTAGTCAAAAATTATCATAATCTACCCAAATAAAGTTCAATAGGGGAAAATTAAGCGTTTTTTTTAATTTAAAAGAGATATATGATAACAATCCTATGTTCTTTTTCGAAATTTTTGTCAAGATAAATCAATTGGTTAGAGAGCACAGGATATCGTTGAAAATTAACGATTTTTTTTTATATAACGTTCCCTTGATGCGAAGAAAGTTTTCCACTAGGTCCATCGATGGAAATCAAAATCAAATTTTTCGCTCCGGCCTAGTATTTTTATAAAAATTTGTAAGATTGTATTTGCCTTTAATATTGTCCTTCCCTACCCAAAGACCCAACGACATATTTATATATTGAAAAATCTCCCCGCGTATTTGTGCACTTTTTTGGGTTAGCATTTAATTGGCGGTCCACTTTTATTGAAACCATTATAAAATGCATCGGATTGTGAAATTGAATCCATATGTAATTGCAAAGCAATGAAAAATTGAATAATTGAAGCAAACCTTAATTTGCAAAAGCAACAATAGTATTTTAAACTATAAATTTGGCAAAATTCAATTGAATCGATTCGAATCCGAGCGCAAATTGAATTCGCTTGCCATTCAAAGCAAACCGGCGGACTCTAGTTTTTTTTCAACGTACAGCATTTTTCGTTTCATTTAGCAAAGGGGATGAAGCTTCCAAGGGATGACAAGTTGACCGAGGTCACAGTTGTCAACTGTAAAGCCATTAAGCCGAACCGTGACGGGGAATAATTATTAACGCGATCGCCATAAACCCCATGTAGTAATAACGCGCTCACCGCCGATACGCTTTTTTTCAATACCTACATACATACGTACATATTGTACTTACTTATAATATTATATGCACAATTAAAATATGACGTAAATGGAAATTTGGCGTTTCACAAAATGTATTCCATTGAACGATGGCGTTATGTGAATAATTACACTTCAAATACAACAAAGTAGTTCGGTACGTTCATTGTTGTACATGTGCATACTTTCAAATGGAGGTGGTTTTGTTTGATGAAAGCAATTACATGTGTAATTTTTGGTACCTGAAACCCTATGAACTTTTTTTTGCATAATTTAAAAGCAAACGCAATTATGTAAGCTAGCTGCATGGCGTATTACGTTCACATAACTGTATATAATTCATTTATTTTTTACAATAAGTTTAATTTACCAGACGAATTGTACAGTTAAATCTTTTGAAACTTTTCTTACAGTAAAATTTTACTGTGTAAATATCATTCACCGTTTATATTAAAGTCTGCTAGCTTTTTAGAGCGATGGTCAAATAGGCAAACCTAGAATACATTTCTAAAATATGGCCTACGGGTCAGAACGCTTTTTGTCTGGTCTGCAAAGGAATCTGTATAAATATAATAAATTATAAAAAAAAACCAGTAAATTTCGAGAAAATACAAAATCTGGCCTGGTCCGGTTTGTCTATTATACCATAATTCTAAAAATGTTGCAGATCTTTGATATAAATGGTGAATGATATTTGATTCTAGGACGTTTAATCGCGGACACTTCATCGCTTGACAACTTCATCGCGGGGACAGCTTGCCGATAGATTTCATGTGAATATTTTTCAATTATATTATACGGTAATAATCTTTTTCAAACAAAAAATTCCATTTTATTTCTTTGTATGTCTTGACTACATATTTGACATCTTAAAATAGCCAGATATCGGTTTATAAACATTTTATTGTATGTCCAAAAAAACATTTCGCAAAAATTTGTTGTGCTGCGCCATAAATCAAAGTACTGACTTGCCAGCGGCTTGCAGGATGAACAAACAATTTATTTTTAGAATTTTCCACCTTCTATGTACTTTGTTTTTACAAATAATATTCATTATTACTTCAAAAGTCATTCAACGTTCAAACTCAAAAATTATTATTTTGATAGCTAAATTTTTGTATTCATTCATTTTTATTTTCATTTATTAGCTTTATAACCTTTGGGATTAAAGGGGTTTAACCTTTCTTCAAATATTTGAAACATTTTGTTAAGAATTATATTTACTCTTTTTTAATAAAAATAATTCAATTAGCTATTTTTGTCAGAAAACAGAATAAACTAGAACATTTTGTTTGAAAATTTTTACTGCCGTATAATATTGTAATTGAAAAGTATTAGCATGAAATATATCAGCGAGTCTCCACGGTAAAATGGCATTGCGATGAAATGCTCGTGCAATTAAATACCACTGCGATGAAGTTTTGTGCGATGAAATGGTGGTGTGATGAAATGTCCGGATACGTTTTTATGGATTACATACATACATACATACATATAAACGCCTGGTTTATATGTATGTATTTGAATGTGGACATTACTTGTGGAAATTTTTTGATAAATTCTATAATATTACAGATGAAAGATTTTACTTAATCTACATATATTTAATGTGTTAAAATATTAGTATGTATCTACTTAGTATCAATTATTGATCACGATTTTAGGAGGATAAAAATAAGATGTTGAAATCGAGAAAACCTTGTATCACGTGAAAATGTGTTGAAACATTTTCGATCTACTCTCAATGTAAATAAACATTCCGATATTGAGTGTCTGTTGCTTTGAAAATAATAATCAAACGCAAGTATATGTAAGCGATTGTCGAACGAGCAAGGGCTCGTTCACTTCGCCAAAACTTAAGAAATTAATTAAAGAAATTTTCTAAAACTTTACGTGATAAATTACGCGAAATTACCATAATACAACCATTACATGGGTGTTTTGTTTTAACCGAGTCGTATACTTGCGTGGAAACTGGGCAAGCGCTTTTACTTTGTTCACTTTTTAATATATGTAACATTTTTACATACGTATAATATGTATATAGTCAAAATATGAACGTTTAATATTGTAAGGGAAGCATGGGGGATGATATACAGAAGGGTGGGAGAGTTAAAGTGTTACTCATTGTAAATTTATATGGAGTGTAACTAGCGTGACATGAAGTATAATGGAACACAGACAGGAAGAGAGGACGTTTCTTTTGGGTATTGCACTTTGATAAAATTGGCAGGTGCTACAGGAACAGAATCCAGGACGAAACATGTACTGAATAAATTTTAGATGGAAAAACTAAACACTATAATTTTTGATTTATAATTAATTACCTATATAGTATCAATCCCTGATCATGTTCTTGTGGTTTTAAAAAAAATTGTTTTTTGTGACTGGGAGTGGTGCCTACATATATACATATGTATATCAGTGGCGTGCCGTGATTTTAATAACAGGCGACTAGGTATGGACAAAAAAAATTAACTATAATAATCTGTCTTGATGTGATGAGTATGATTTTTAATTTTTGTGCTAACAGAAATATCTGAAGTAGCCTACTATTCTAAATAACATCTTGATTGTCTTCAACACTGAATGATTTGTCGAACAATCGATCGAGAATGCAACATTTCAAGGACTGGTTATGTTTCCGTGCGCCCCGCACTGATTTGTTCTGAAGGAATCGTTTCTTGATCTGAGTCCCTTGCCAAGTGTTCACTCCAATTCATTCATGAATATACTAGTTTGTTCATACACGAATTATTGATTTTAGTCAAAAAATATCTTCAAATAGACTCACCAGGTTTCACATGAAACTTTTAGCTGTCAAAATTTTGAACTGTCAAAACGCCAAGTATTGATTATCATATTGTATGTATATATGTATGTATGCTTAAAATAGTATAATCTACTTGTTCCATGTAGGAAATTTCAAGCTATTTCAATTGTGTTCCAATCACTCATACAATAAAACAATATATTATTTTTCTGAAGGATGAGAAAATGGGAAACCCTTAGTGTAATTCACATACATATGTCGCATATTTTTGTGGTAATAAAATATGCGAGGTCACCGTTTTAACGGAATGCGATTTTATTTTATTCTTTTTGCCTCAATATTTCACGCCACACACTTAACACGACGCCCTGTTATTTTCATTTTGCCAACGCTTTTCCTTCACGCGAATAATTATTTGGTGGTTAAATTTGACCTAGACACGTTCTAGTAATAATTATAATTCGTGTCGTAATCGGAATTGAAATGCATTAATTTAACACGGTTTTTATTTAACTTATAATGTAGACGAGGAATCTTGCTTTCAACTTTTGACTCACTCATGTACATACATCGAGTTAAGTTTCATGAAATTTTGCTATAACAAAATTTCAGTTTACCCCACTAAAAATTTATTTACGAATCGTTAGCGAGATTTGATAGAAGTAAGTTTGAATACTTTCCACAATGTGATGGATAGCGAGTGACCAGGACTTGAATTTTATTTTATTTCTCTAAATATTATCATATTTCATATAACGCTCATCAAAACCTCTAAGATTCGAATTATGTCATTGCGAAATAAAAATATTGATCATTATCAAAAGAAATAATTGCAATGAAGGCTGTGCTTCAGCCGTTATTTTTGTACTTATTTTACATTATTCGAGGTTTAATACATGATAAAATGATTTTTATAGGTAATTACAATCACAAACCTCGCAGATTTTTGCATTATTTTAACTTAAAACACACATTTTAACTGGACGCTTGGCGCTCAGCAATTTGGCTATCCAATTTTTTTAGCACAGCAAGGCAAGTACTAAGAAATGGTATCTGTTTACTTGGTCACCATATAAGTATCGAAAAATGAAACCTTTAAAACTTTGTAACATCAAAAGCATTTTTACACGACATTATTAGCTATCGTATTTATTGTGTGTTTGAATTTAAATTTGACAAAAAAAGACAACTTCTTTGTTCTCTCGGCCAGCTTGAATGAATACGGGCAAATCTCACAAAAAAGGAATGTCTGCAATTTTACGTTTTTAAATGGGTCTTGTTCCTTCACATCCAATTAGCGAATTGTGTCTGGTCGGATTTGGGGAGACTTCGCGTACTCTGAATGGATGCATCACGTTGACATTTTGCCGGCGAAAATCCAAAGGTCGAAAAGCTTCGTTGTCGGTTTTGACGTATCGTCTATAACGATTCGTGTCACGTTTATGGATTATATTACCCTTGAAAGATCAGCGAGGAAATTTTCCGCGTTTTGCGACGGTGCAAGTGTGAAATATCGTGCATACAAGTAAAAAAGTAAAAAAAAAACCCACCAACGTGGTATCAAAATTTCAATAAGTCACGACGTGTCATTGGAATTTTGAATAGAATGCCTCCGGTTTGATTTTACATTTTCATTCAGACGATTTTTTCTAAGCTTGAGAGTTGCTTTATTGCTCATTTCTTATTAAAATACGAGTTTTTATTCAAAATGGAAATTTCATTTTACCTTCAAAATACGCATGATTTCAATTGAGCCGCATTTATTACTTCAAATTGAATTGATACTGATCGAGTGACCATAGATTATTTTTGTTACTTTGAACTAATAAATATAAACTAAGATTATTAATGTTAGTTTATATGTCATAAGTAAATATTTCAAAAACATGTTTATAAATGTCATTAAATTTTCATTATACTCTATTTTATACTGTAATTTATGCTATTTTTGAATTATTAATTGTCTAATAAGTCTAACCTATACTTTTTCGCATGTGTATGTATGTGACTTGATGTAGTCAGTAGAATTAAAAAGTCAGCAGAAATAAGGGGGAAGCGCTATTTTCTGAAAATCGTAATTTTTTCATGTTGCGTTGATTATTTTGAGAATAAATGTTGGTGAGAGTTCCCTTGGATATATGTATGTACATTACATCCGAATACAAAAAACATCGGAAAAGACCTTTTGTATCAAAAAATAGTATGAAAGTTGTAAAAAAATATTTTTCACTGCTGTTTAAGTTGAAAATCTTGACTTTTTTAAATACGACTTTTGTAATTTATTTACTTTTATTCACCTTATCTCATAATTTGGGTAAGTTCATTGATATGTATATATTTGTAGAATTTTCTTATTATTTTTTACGGATTTTCCATTATACAGAACGTCTTTTCCAACTTAATCCAAATTTCAAAACTCGCCATTTTCTATGTACCCTAATGTATGTATGTATAACAAGCTCGTTATCTGTATAATTCTGTTCAAACTTCCAAAGATAAATACGAAATTCGCGAAAAAGAGAAAAAGGGATATACATATGTAAGTGGGGACAGGTATTGGAATTGCGAATCTTTATGACACATCAATACTTAATTCGTTTGTTCGTTTTCGATATCAACTTCAAATACCAAGTCTGGAAAACATCAGCGTGCATTATACTACTAAATTATATAATTTATTATAATAGTTTGTTGGATAAAAGCCTCCCCAACACTATTCCATTCGTCTCTATGTATTATACATTTGTATATTTCGAGCAACACTCACCCACCCATCCCAATTTAATTCGTAACTTTCCTACACAAATAATAAAATTAAAAATGCATTTTTCCTTGCTAAGGTTCATGAGCGCCATGAAATTTATCAACAAGCCTCTATGGGGTTCACATGATATAATACATAGATCATATGCCAAGAACCCCTGGGGTAGCACGAACGCCTGCGGTACACAAACTATGATACTTATTACAGCTGAAACAGACAGATGCCACTGTGCAAGTTTAATCATCAGTATACGTTATTGTTTGTATTCTAGTATCGAATTCGGAGAGTTGGCTTTCTTTGGGAGATTTTTGGTACGGAGCGTATACGGCACGGTGCCGGTACGTTATCTGTGAACATAAATCTGAACGAGCACGCACGTCCGCTCCCATTGTTCGCGGCAAACAACTTCCCACAGGGACCGATCATAAACTCGAATACATTAAGTGCCCGCGTGGTCAACACTCACGCGAAAGCCCCTCCATTCAATTACAAAAAAATAATATGCCCAACATATTACCTATATATAAAGAAAAAGCGGTCAAAGTCAACTGGCTGACCACGCAATCTCTTGTTAAAAAAAAACCGAGTACATCCGCCATTTCACTTTTCATCAATGAAAAATATGCCTGTCTAATTTATTATCGTACTAGTGTTGTATCCGATGACATTTAGCCAGCAGTATAGCTCGGTCGTTAAGCTTCTAAGAGGCGCCGGGTTCGATCCCATGAGCTGACCTCGATTCAAAATAATTTTTCTGGGTATATATGTAGTGCTGCTGGTCAGACCTGAATATTTGTGACTCCAGGTCGATCGTTTCCTATCAGAGTTTGCCAATTTTCTCTGATATCATTGTTGAAACGGTTCCCGGTAAAATTGGCTTAATATCCTTCCTACCTACTATGTCACCACTATTTGAGATCGATTAACGTACAATAAAATTTATATACAATTCATAGATGTCTCGTTAATTTTTTCAGTGTCTCGTAATTCGGTGACTTGTATAATAAAAAAAAAAACTGCAATGTTTGTAATTGGCCAGAAAGGCGCATTGGGGTTACCTGTAAGGCCTTTCTGGTATATATGTATGTAATAAATAAATAAAAAATATCATCGCATGGGTGTTGGCATATTAAGGTATTAAATAAAAAAAAATAAAAGAAACGTGTCGTCGGTCATGTGTTCGATCCCCACGCAGTCGAATTTTTTTAAATACCTTTTAAATATACTTATACTTGCAATGCCAAAATAAGGCATGCAATTACCATTCTCGTTTCAAGTGATAGTTGGATGGCCCTACTAACGTTTCTTCAACGCCGTGTCGTCATAAACCAACTGGTAACGTGGTTACCAACGAACACGTTTCCTTCAATACACAATTGCGCTTCATTCTTTCGCGTCGGTAAAATCGTAATTACGAATATTATTATTAAGAGGTTTTTTCCCGTTTTTTTTTCACACTAAGCTTCTCGGACATGCATACAACAAATTCTGAAAGTTCCATCGTAATCGGTTGAGTAGTTTAGGAGCCTATACGAGACAGACAGACAGACAGAGAGACAAACGGACATTCAATTCAATATATATATTTATATATGTATATACAAGTTTTTTCTTTTATTATTTTATTCGTATATACGTTTTGACAGTGGTTTAGTTGTAACGTACAAATGTATGTCGAATCAAAACGATTATAATATTAAGGCGAGCGTTATCTCAGACAGACAGACACACATACATAATAGCGATATTATATATGTATGTACATATATGATGATGACTCGGATTTTCATGTCGGAAAGGATTCCTCAATGACTTATATATGTATGTACATACATATCTGGTGTACGCCATTTTCACATAGACGTATTTAAAAAATTTATCGGGCACGTTTCTATTGACCACGCGATATTTGAAAACAGGCATATTCGCCGTACAGTTAAAGTGAAAAACATAAATAATGCCATTCATGTTAGTATGACCTTTTTTAGTCAAAGAGAATGCTATAATAATTTACATATTTACCTATATACATATGTACATAGGTAAAGTATATAAATACCTGTACTTTAGAATTGTACATAAATTTAACAGCTTATACATACATTTAAACTTTCTATGGAAGAAAATATAAATCGATTAATAGTACTAATAATTACATGCCTTCTTGAAATAAAATTGGTATACATATGTATGTATGTACTGCATTACGTTGATAAAATCAGCACCTGATTGTGGATGTTGAAATTTTTTATATTTATCCATAAAACGGTAATAACAAACTTATATTTATGCATTATCTCAAATACTTACGTAGCTTTATCTCTCGTTTTACAGAAAATAGCCTCCCCTGGAAAGTTGTCTGTATATTGAACTATTCCTATTGAAAACTAAGACAACCTGCAATAGTTCGAATACAAATTTTGAATTTTATTGGACGTATATAAACATTATTTAAATTAATTTAATTAATTTTTTTAAATTATTATCTCATCTTAATTTAAAAATATAAATAATCTTTTTTAATCGCAAAACATGTTAAATAGTTGAAATCAAATAAATAAACCAAAAATTATAATTGAAAACAAACGAAAACATCGAACAATTGAAAGTCATGCGATTTCAATGCACGGTACTGTACATATGTATATGTTGTTTAATGAGCTGGTTTTTTATCCTCTATGATTATATCGGTCTTCGTGACGAGCCAGAATGTTAAATTACAGAAAACGCAAATATCGGAAGGCAAAGATCGAAAATCGAAAGATCTTAAGTCGAAAGATAAAAAAAGGTGCATGGTAAACGGACATACTCACTTATTTCACAAGAGGAACAGGCTTTTCCTCCCGTATTAATGTGCGCGCGCAGAAAACGGAAGGAAAAGCCTACTACTGGCGCACATTGTTGAAAGTGTGTTTGCACTTTTAGATATGTAATCTACTAGTTGAATTGTATTCGAATATTTATGACCTAAAACGTTAGTTGGAATATAATATAACTGAAAATACACTTTGAATGTAACATATACACGTAAATAAGAGTTTTTCTATTTTTTTTTTTTTTTTTAAAATTATTTTTGATAGGATTTCGCACTGGACATTCCACGACCCAACAACTAACAAGACTAACTGAACACGTGACGAAGAACTTTAATATGAAGATAAGTACCGGAATGGTATGTCTCGACATAGAAAAGGCCTTCGACACGGTTTGGCACGATGGACTCATCCATAAGCTCCTTATTAACAAAATACCAAACTACCTAATTCTCATCATCAAATCGTATCTACATAACTCGTAGAAAGCTAGTGGTTAGCGTAAATAATGAATTATCGTCTCCTAAAATAATCGCAGCTGGCGTTCCGCAGGGGAGCTTGCTTGGCCCACTCTTGTTCTCCATATATATAAATGACATACCTATTCCAAAAAACTGTCACATAGCCCTATATGCAGATGATACCGCTTGCTTCACAAGTAGCAAAAAACCAGACACTATTCTTAAAAATCTTGAATTTGCAATTAAAACAATTACTGAACACTTCACCAAGTGGAAAATTCAAATTAATCAAACCAAAACGGACGCCATATTCTTTAGTGTTAGAAAGCATAAGCCAAGTTCAGATCTGAAAATCCCCTCTGGAGAAAGTCTGAAATGGCAGTCAGTAATAAAATATTTAGGAGTAACGTTCGATAAAAGAATGAGATGGGCACCTCACATTGAGGCAGTGAAATGCAAAGCGATGCGGGGTATATCCTCAATATATCCAATATTTAATCGCCATACTTCTTTATCAACGCTTAATTAAATAAAATTATATCGCGCGCTCATATTACCATTATTAACCTATGCTTCACCTGTATGGAATAACGCCTCGAATACTAACCTTTCCAAGCTCCAAGTAATACAAAATAAATCCCTAAAAATAATTTATAATACACCCATATATACTAACCTGAAAAAACTGCATGCCATTTATAAAGTTCCCTTTGTTACAGACATTACTAACAAACTAACCAGTAGATTCTATGACAGAATCACTAATAACCATACTAACACACTTGTGAAGAGTCTCGGTGATTACAACAAAATGTCTATACCCTTCAGGTATAAACACAGATTACCTAAACACAATCTGCTTTAGATCATCGACTTTAGAGAGTCTTTAATTAATATTATATATTAGATGTATTATGAACATTCATAAGGATTGTAAATAGGTTTTTGAGCTCTTTTTCCTATTATGCTTTAGATTAACATTAGAATAATATAATACTGTGATTACTAACCAAATTAAATTAAATTGTAAAATAGAAAATGATCAGTAGATCAGTAGCTATTAAAATAGATATAAGATGTATTGTGAACATAATTTCGTAATAATAAAAAGCATTAAAAAAAAAAAAAAAAATATTTTTGATCAATTTTTTTCGTTAAGTGAATTTTCAAATGTTTTTACTTTATCTATGTACGTATTAATAATAGATAAAGTTTTCTGATCATGCGAAAATTCAAGCTGGATATTTTTTTTGTATATTCCGATATGAGGTAGCAAAATTGTAAAAGAATACCATATGTATTTTTTCGTTTATTTTCGCTTTTTTATTTATCTACTTTTTTAATATCCTTATGAGGAGACAAACCCCTTGACTCAATCGATAGTGCCTATCCAAGCTTTCATTGAATAAATAAATATATTGTATACATTTATGTATGTAATATGTGTTGAAAATTCTGTGCGTGCTTCTTTGTATTATAGCTTAAATTTTTGATCATTGCCTGACATACATATAATAGAATAAAGGTACACCAAAATAAGAACTTTGAATGTGATGGATTTTTTTCAAACATGATGTACCATAATTGTAAGTATGATGCTAGTATATATTTATGTATGTATTATTTATGTATAACCACATTATACCAGAAATTATATTTTTACAACAATATAAGAATTTAAGCTGAACGAGCCTTCGGTTCACGATTACCAAATACCTACGCTACGTTGTGTCTACGTAAATTATAGCGCCCGTCAATCTTTAGGGCTGAGCCTTAACGAGAACGTAGTGCCATTCCACTCGCACATTCCCAAAGCTTTCCCCTCTTCACAAGGCCTAATAGAATAATGGAATAAAAATATTTCAGATAAAAATGCGCTTAGTGATAATAATGAAACTATATATACATATGTATTATATAATATTTATCCTTAGTATCTATTTTTACTTTTATGTACATATGTAATATATAATTCATACATCTGAATATACTACCTTTTTATAAATTGAATATATATACACTTATACATACATAACTGTAAAATAATTTAAATATTTTATGTCAGGATATAATAGATTATAAAATCTAAGAATTAAAAGGCTATCATTTGAAGTATATCATCTAATCACGAAAATTTGAATAAAATAACTTTGGCATTAGAGATGAAAAGATTGAGATGTAATATTAAAAAAAATATATAATGTAAAGGGTAAACAAGCCCATTTTTTAAATCGATCAACAACGGAAACTTTAGGAAGGTTTTAGGTAAATTGATTGAAAATTTATAATCGTAATTTTATTTTTAAGAAATTTTGAACATCGGGCAATTGATATTCGAGGTACTTGTACTTTCAGCAATGTAACATTTGAGATGTACTTTTACTAAGAAATAGAAATAAAATTATTTTTGTATTTTTTAAATACTCAATTTTAGTCAATATCTAACTCGGGATTTTTTTCAATATTGCAGAATTCCTTTTGTGAAAGATGCGATCTTTAAAAATACGGGTACGGTTTTTTTTGTGCTAACTGTGTGTGTATGTACATATAATATTATATTCAACTACGTCAGGTCAATTATAATAAACGGCGTAAAAGAAATATTCAAATTAGGCCCCGAAAATAAAGGTTATTCTTTCTCTTTTGTATATGGTAATATTTATATGCGCAGTTTTTGCGTCCATTGAGTAAAGGTGAAAACAATAATAAAAAGAAGAAAAAAATACCCCTTTCCTCTTCCCCACGGACTTAATATAATATATGTATGCATGTGTTCGTATTCGTACTATATTAGTAGTAGACATAGTAAAATAATCGCTTTCGTTTCTACAAACGACGTTTTAAAATTTATGCATTCCTCACCCTTCCGCCGTTGAGAAGTCACGCAAATGACCGAAAGGGTTAGCTGTGGAAATGGAGGTTTAGACGTAATGATCCTCTTTTTTTCCAAAGCTTTATTTATAGAAAAGTGGCGCTATCCGCATTTTTTAAATTCATTTTCCGCTAAACAACAAGAGGGAAAAAAAGAAAATCAATTTTAAGCAAGTGTGTCGGCTTTTTTGTGCGAACACGATTCCAAACTTTGCCGCTTCTCGTTTTTGATAAAAAAAGAAATTACCGTCAGTCATGGTGATGTGTCTGGGGAGAGTTGCTCCCCAGGGAATTCTTGTTGCTTCATGGATGGAACAGAAAATAATGGAAGGAAATTATTTGATGAGTTGAAAGAGTATTTTTTATGTGCACGATCACAATTTTAAGCGAATCCATCCATACGTAAAACACGTGCAAATTACATACATACATATGTACATATGTATGTATAGTAAATATCGGACCAAATTGACCGGCGTTGCTCGGACGGTTCTTATTTTGAGTAGTTTACCAAATTTTATGGTGCCAAGTTGATAGCTGTAGATTGTATGCTTAGCATAACGAGGAAAGACAGGAAACGGAATACGTGGGTGAAAAGTATGACAAAGGTAGTAGATATAGTGGATATAGTGTAGAGATTGAAATGGCAATGGGTGGACCATTTGGCTAGAAGAATGGACCAAAGATGGATAGAAGAAGTGCTAGAATAGTACCTGAGAGAATGCAAAGGGGTAAAAGGAAGACCAGAGCAAAGATGGGTAGACGAAATCAGGAAAATGTGCGGGGTGAGATGGATGAGAATTGCGCAAAACTTAAATTAATGGTAACGTGTTGGAGAAGCCTTCATCCAGCAGTGGATGGCGAGTGGCTGTAGATGATGACGATGATCCTCTTCCCAATTCATCGAGCAAAACTAAAAAAACTGATTACAGTGTGCCCCAATATCGCTGATGCTTAATTCAATTCAACCAAGAAGGTCGACTGTCCTGACATTACTGCATTCTGGAGCACTTCTTGCAAAAATATTGAAATTATTGATGTGAATTAACAATTGTGAAACACTTAAGATTTTATTCAATCTGTAGAATAAACCTTTCACTTAAAAAAATCAATGTTTTCAAATGAATCTTTATACGAAAAAACAAATGACAATTTTTTATTGTTTTTCATAGTGATTTTTCGTCACAACTTTGGGGAAAAAATTAAATTTATCACAATATTAAATATATCCGATTTTTTTATCGCAAATTAAGCACAGTGTTTATGTATTGAATTTTAAGAAACACAGGCACTTTTACGCGTCTTGAATATTGTAAAATTTATCACTAATAATGGACAACCAAATTTTCGACTTGTTAGTTTCTAGGTAACCATGCAACAATAGAAAGTTATTAAAAAAATCTTAATTGTACCTTAGCATCGTTAATGGTAGTCGAATTTTGTTCCACGGATCAATTTTTCAGATACATATAAGAAAAACATAGTATATCAAACGAAAATAAGTCTATTGTGAAATTTGTGACGATTTCTTGATTGATACTAAAACTCCATGGAAGTATTTTTTGCTAGTATTATATATTCACTATTGCTTTGTTAAACGTCGAATCGTCTAAATCTTTTATCGATAAATTTTGTTATGTTATGAATGTATCAAATAACAGCCACTGGAGAAGAACCGTTTCCGTTACATTTCACTAAGCGGCTGACTGTAAAATGCTGGTTCTGGCATTAAAATCGATTATGAATTAATAAAAAGATTACATTTTACTTTTTGGGAGATAGATAAAAGGAAGATTGACACGTGTCAATTTTGCCATCACTCTATAGGTATGTAAGTATATGTACAAATATACCAGTATACATTTATGTAGAAAATTCTGGAAAAACGATTTAAGCCCCGGGGTATGTATCTACATATGTATGTATATATTTGAATACACGAAACCGTGATGTAAGCTCGATATAAAATTTCAATTTCGATTTGTTTGTCTCCGATCCTGGATAATACTCTCGACTTTAGCTCTGCTTGAAACTATCCAATAAATCTTTCAACCGTATCGAAATTCCGAACCACGAGCCCTCAGTGTGTCAGACTTGGATTACACTATACGTATTGTAATAATTGAGTGGAAGTAGTGGGACTGTATGCAAAGCACCCCACTGGGTGGTTTTAATTCAGTTTTCATGAGACGAAAGTTCAAATGCGGTCGCTAATTTGGAAAGCTCGTCTTTGTTTCTCGGAAAGTGCGGTTTTATGCATGAAGCTCAACTATTCCATTTGAAGCGAACAATTGAACTTTATATGACTTTGTATTAGCGTCATATATTGTGGTTTCATTTCAATTAATTTTGGAGCACCTACTTATCAACATCTTGGTGTTGTTGCGTTGTTAAATTTTTGAATAATTCCGAAATGAAAAATTATATCCGAAAGTTTTTTGTTCCGTTTCGGTTAACTACATATGTACATAGTTTTTGAAGCCGTGCTCAATGGGTCAGTAACATGCCAATGGTCAGTAAGTTACGTAAACGTTCCAATATATTCGGGTTGTGTTGTTAAATTTCTTAGAAAAAAAATCGAATTTTGTGATTGAAATCGTATTTCAGAATAAATATGAATTTTTCAGGGTAAAAATTTGGAATATCCAGATATTTGGAATATTCAGATTAAATTGAAAAGGCTAGCAGTTTTAAAATTAATTGATCAATTTTAATTTAAAATCCCTTCTCAATTCCGTTCCAAAACTAGCCGTATGAAGTCAACTGGTTAAGAACTAGAATATTCTCCGTAGTCCAAAATATTATATAATATATACAAGTCCTATTTAAAATAGTCTATAGATAATATTTTGAAGTGATTTAGATTCCTCTTAATGATCCGAAAAGATTATAAGTGGTTTTAAAGACAATCCTGTATCCTACTTAATAATGCTATTTAATGATCGATAAAGATGTTTTATGACTATGAAAAGAAAATTCTTAAGTATTCTAAGAATATTCTGTACTTACATCTTAAGTGTTGTACGTACATATATTGAGCACAATAGAAATACAATAATTTTGTTTAAAAAAAAAAAATAAAAGGTGAAAATATTTAAATTTCATCATATTTTGGAATAAAATGTCAAATTAATAACTTTTCTGCATTTGCGTAATACGTACTTTTACGTATATAAGTTGTATAGAAAGCTCCACAGATGTCTCTAGCATACACCCGCTCGAATAATTTGAAACTTTAAATACATCATTTTTGAAATGGAGCGATTTTGAATGCTTTAACATTCAAAAGGTGAGAAAGAAAGAAAAAAATGATTGGGTGTATTGATATCAATTGATCGTTAAAAAATAATCAACAATCTATAGCCGAAATAATTTTTTCAAGACAGTATACGTACATATGTAAAAAAACTTTGTGGTACTTACTTTCGATCAAATATGAGATTATTACATACAATGTAGAATCTAAATATATTACATTGTATTGATTTCGTACTGATGATGATATCATCTAATGGCTTTCAATAAGGTAACAATGCCCTCGATAAAATAAGGGTTACATTATTTTATTATTAATTTTCTGTCATGCTTGTTGTTTCTTTGTTCTGCGATGATTAGCTTTGTTGGAACCGATTCAACATTTATTTATTTATTCAATTTAATTGTTGTGTAACATTTGAATGCCACTGATGTACATACATACATGTATACTCCAAAAGCAGTAAAATAAAGTAAAGTAGTAAAACTTTGTGTACCTATTATTTATTAAATAAATATTGGTCGCGTGCATACAAAGGGTACATGGACGAAATCGCTTATGTTCGTGCATAAAAATTCCGATTTCGCATGAAAAAATTTAGGAAATTGAAAAATTTTTATGGCTCCTGATAGCTGGTAGGGTAGGTTTGTATGTATATACACAGAATGATGTATGTATGTATGTGTATGTATATGTAAAATGTGCAAGTATCAGCAAAAGGATTACAAATATTTCATCGCTTAGTTTGCGTGCGTCGCCGTATAAAAAATGACTTGTTTGCGTGTTTTTGAAAATATTGCCCATATTTTGCGCTGGCTGTCCTGTACGAGCGATAATTTGAATTGTTACGAAAAAATCTTACACGTAATTAATTAACCAAAAGGGAAAATACACTATTAAAATCCCGATTAATTTTATCAAAAATATATACACTTATTCGTGTCATTAAAAAAATATCTAAACAGAAACAAGCGACGCTTGATAAGTTAATGATACACGCAAATTTGATTTACGGCGACCGCTGAAACTCCAAACATTTACATTTAAATTTGTATAATTTTAATACAAATGTACGGGCTGAAGTGTTGAAACTAACACTGGATCTCGGAGTGAAATTTTCGGTATTATTTCGGTAAACGATAGTATTACCATTACATAAATTGCAACAATAGAAAACGTATGATGTATGTATATGTGTACGCACGTGTTGTGAAATAACATATTATTTTGGGTGCGTGAAAACTTTTCATTTCCGGAAAACTCACAGCAGTGCATTGTTACATATACGATTGTCAATTTGTGTATGATTAATCGCTCGTAAAACTGAGGCACGTACGACATGCTCTAAATTTGAATTTTTGTAATATATAGAAAAACCTCAACAAATACATATGTATATGACGTTTATATACATGTTCACAACTAATATGAAAGCTTACTTGTCAATACTTAAAAAATATTTTTTTTTAATTTAATTTAAATTCAAAGTCATCTAAATTATATAAAACAGGCTTATTATACCTGGTAGTTCTGGATCGAATTTATTTTAAATGAATCATTGAAACATTTTAATTTAATTTTTGATTGAATTCAATGTGTCAAAACATGTGTAAAAAGAATGTGCATGATTTATAAATATAAAGAAAAGACAATAAAAATAGACAGACAGAGCTTTCAATTTGAAACGTAGCTTATGCAAAGATGTAAAATTTTCACTCCGTTTTTCACATTAATAATGTATGTCAATTCAAAGCAAAGACATACGATTTAAATATTACTTTGTATTATTTCAGAACACAATAGCGACCGGAAACCTACGTCTCCGGAGCCGCATGCGATTCTTTGTATAAAAAAATCGACCGCTTCGGTTTTTACAATCAACAATAAAAATAATATAAAAACATCTCACGTTACTCACATACCCCACACGATTTCGACGAGTTATTAATTAAATAAAATCCAAATTGTTTGAGTTAATTTTACAAGCGCACATTTAATTTATATGTATATGTATGCGTACATTAGAGTTGTAATTAATTTTGGAAACATTTTTTATCAAAACAATTCTGAAAACATTTGGCAAAAAAGCTTGAGAAAACTTTCAAACATCAATCAAACTTTTACTAAACAATATCTATATATACATATATATGTATAGCTTTTGCGATGTAAAAATAATGAACATTCAACCTTCGCTTTGTTAACGGAATTTAACGAAATTTATTTATTTTTATAAAATTTAAAGTTTCAGCGCGTTTTATACAGAAGTAACATTAACACTTTTTCTACTATTATGCATTGAATACAAACAGTGAAATAAGAGAAAAAATTATAAACAATCATTGAACTAGATCATAAAAAAGCTTTTCAAAATGAAAATAGAAGTATATAAGAGTAGCAACAAAAGATCATTGAACTAGAACATAAAAAAGCTTTTCAAAATGAAAATAAAATTATATAAATGAAAGAAAAATCGTTAAAGCTTTTGTTGATATCAATATAAGTAAGATAACAATCGGCGTAATTAGCCAATAAGCATCATGTTTATTTAATGACTTTTGAGCTTTTTTTCTATTGAATTTAAGAATTTAATTAATACTAACTACAAGACGAAAATGCTCAAAATATGAAAAGGTTACAATATCAGTAGCTATATACGTATTGAGAACCTAATATAAATATGTACATAAACATTAAAAAGATTTAATGAAACAAAATGGAAGAAAATTTTAAAATCCACCAAAGAAGGCAACATACACGAAAATTTCGATATATGTACAAACAGACAACTTTTCAAAATCCATTTCGTTTCTTGAATTTTCTTTATTTACAAAGCAAATTTTTACGAAATGAACTTTCGCCAAATTGAAAACTCTGTAAAATTTCAGCCGACTTACCCCACTCATGCCTTTCGCGTCCAGCGAGCACCCAAAACTTCTCACGATCCAAAAAAAAAATGACAAAAACAAAAACAACAACAAAAGTTCAGGGCAGAAGAGTATCGAGCTCGGGAACTTTATAGTGGTGAGTAAACGTCGCACAGTGGTTTAAAACAGACGAAAATCGGTCGAAACGTGGTTCGCGTGAAAGTTTTATTGTTGTTGACTCGCGCGGGACGACGGGACAGACAGCAGGATCAAACGGGACCGTCCAATCCCGCGGAACGGTACCGACTGGAGCAGCGGTGAACGAGCACGGATCGATCGACGGACGTTAACGTACGTCTTGTCGTCTTGCTCGCTCTCGCTCGACGCGCGTCACCGTGCTGCGTCTCTCTCACGCGCGCACAGTCTAGTACAGTCGGCCAACAAAAGAACTTCGTTGGCCCACCTGATGTATACACACATTTGCACGCGCGCACACACAACACAGGTACATAGCTAGGTATGTATACGACCGAAACGCTCGCCAATTATATGTATGTACATACACATGTACCTATGCACATACAATAGTGATAGGCCTGATGAAACATCATATGAACTTTAATCGGAAAATGTTTCAGTAATAAAGTACATAGAAACGTACGAGAACGGCGTATATTATTCATTTAAGTTCGATAAGTGATAAGTAAAGAGCGGACCAACTTTGCGCCGTTCATTGTTCATTGTTCGTCGTGCTTTGTTCATTTTTATGATGAACCTTTTTTATGCTCTCTAACTTTGTAGTTTTCCCTGTTTCCTGGAAAATAGACCCAAAATGCCCTGTTTCCTGCAAGCACGCTTCCGGTCCTACCTCTAGTGATAAGTTTGGTGCGTTTGAGTTATCAGTGTGCGCAGTGGTGTAGTCGGGCTAGGTCATAAAAAATGTTTTTTGAGTACAATTAAAAAATGTTTTTGCTTATATGTCATATAAAATCTTGTATACCAAATACTGTGAGCAGACTCTCGTTTTAGCATTTGGTGACTACAACCGTATCCTCGGTGTCACGACAACTGGCTCACGAACCTTTCACTCAACGGCGTTACGAGCACGGAATTTCACTCACGCGACAACTGGCTTACGGGCATTACCGAAATTACCGAAAGTACGAAAGTAAGTATTTGACCGAAAACAAGGCTTTGGAACTACCAGTACTACAAAATAAATAAATGCTTTTGAAAATCAGCAGACTTGTCAAAATAGCTGTTGTGAGCCAGTTGTTGCGGAACCGTATCCTCAATCAAATGCCCATTTGAGTGCAATTTTTTTTTGCAAATTTGCGGTTTTTGCCTACTGCTTAGTACAATGGAATAGTGTTGAAAGTTTAGAAATAAATAATAAAAAAATATAAAATAAGCCCCAAGCGCGTGCTTATTTTCATGTATAGTAAACCACTGCTTGTTTTATATCTATGTAATGTCAGTTAACCTAATAAAAAGAACGACCTAAATGAAAAGTAGACGGACGATGTACAACATTCAAACTAAATAAAAGCTTTTAAAAATGCCCCATTTCTATAAAACAGCTGAGATGTTCAGCACCAATGGTAATCGCGTATTTAAATAATCGTATATGCAAGATCAATACGAATGGAGGTTTATACTTTTCCTACAACAAAGTTAACCGAAACAAACAAAGAAAACAATCCACCGTTTTTTCAAAATTTGACTTGAATATTATTATTATTAAAAAAGTTATTTTTATTTAATTTACATATTTTTGGACCATTGTGGTATCGCAGGAATCCCTAATACGCCACAAGGCTCGAAAATATAACACAAGAGAAAAACAATTATACAGACAAAAATACATAAATAATCATGAATAACAATAGCATTATAATAATATATAAAGTAAAAATATCAAACAAACAATACATAATGAAAGACCTTGTAGTAGATAAAATAAAAATATTAAACAAATAATAAATAGTATGCATCTACAGTCATGACCAATATAGTACATACATACATATAAGAACCAGCCGTAAATATAAAACATCCCTGCGGGGCCCAAATGGAAGAGAGAAGATCAAAATTCCACTTATACATCACATACAATTATAAAAATAATTATGAACGCAGGCTATCAAGTAGATAGGTTAAAATAATCTCCAATAACATACGCTCACTGAGGTGGAAAATATCAAATTCAGGCACAACAGTAACGATTTCATTAAAAATCGGATATATCTCGGAATAGGAGCCATCCGATAAAGTACTGTGCTGGCAGGAGGTAGAACCATCAAGTGATGATGTCTATCACGCACATCGATGCGGTGCAAACGATCGACAAGCGCCAGACAGACTGAACCACAGATTAAGGACACATGTACCTTATGCGTGCGCACTGCTTGCACTTACACCAAGCGAAATCTACCCGAAGTCCCGACATACCTACCCTGTATACGTTCTGTGCTTCTGATACTTTAGTTCCGAATTTTGCCTTATTAAACTCGCCAGAAAGATCCAACTCAATTTTAATAATTACCATTTTAATAATTGCATTTGTGCACATCGAAAGGTTACCCGTCATCTGATGTGCAATCTATCATTCGTGAAGTCGACAATTGCGTTTAAAGCAGCCATCCAGTTAATCTGTGGTTCAGTCTGTCTGGCGCTTGTTGATAGTTTGCACCAAACCCCACGCACATAATTATTAAGGACATAAAGTCCCAACTTATCCAGCAACGACGGGCATGACGTATTATCACGTAGAAGCTGGAGAACAAAAAAAAAATAATGAGGAGTTTCTCCGACTTTTAAGAGAATTATACCCAAGCATGCCCAATAGGAAAGGATTAGGGTAGAGATATCGATAATATCCTTTATAGGACCTCTTTCTTATATAGGAAACGAAGAAATGCTTTTTGCACTTTCTCAATCATTAGAGAGTAATTTGCTTCATGCGGATTCCACACAATCGCATTATGCTCAAGCATGTTTCTCACAAGCAAGAAGACAAAAGTTATAAAAATTTTACAATTTTTAAATCTTTCTTTTATGAGAAATGATATCTTCGTATTGAAGTTTTTGAATTTTCAGCTTGATATGTTCAGGGGTGTGGACAGAATAGTGGCCACAACATTTTTGACCTTTCTAAGAGGAAAATATCCCATTTCCGGTTTATCACTTAGTTTATTATTTAGTGATTATTTTTATTTTCATCACATTGACACAAGAATTATACTAGAATTTTTTCGTGAAGAGCACAACATGTTTAAGGGGTCGAATATAAAGAATTTTTGACCTTTCTAAGAGGAAAAATTCATAAAGAATACAAAAATACATAGATATATAAAGATAACATAAAGAAAACAAATTCTTTATGTACTAACTTAGAGCTGATAAGGTTTTGGTCAGAATTCGTAAACCAGAAGTAGTAATTTTTTTTTAAAACAATATTTCATAATTTTATTTTGACCTTTTAAATCATTTTAATCTTCTTGATATTTATTATGTTTGATACTGATAGTGATTGTAATTAATAAAAAAATTTGAACAAAATCCAATAACCGGAAGTAGAACTTTTGTCTTGTGCAAGTTTCCATACATTTGCGCTCAATTTGTTTTTCTCTGCGTTAACAGTCAAACGTGTATCGAAAACTGTCTCACAACCAATGTGTGTAGCATTAAGTGATTTTTTTTAATACTAATTATATGCCTCACATACATGGATAAATTCATGGGTTGGTCACATTCGAATTCTTTAATTAAATATAATATGCTGTAGGAAATCGATGAAAAATAAACTTAGAGATATTTTAAGAAACTTCTTTAATTTTTTGTTACTTAACGTTTAACTTTTGTTATGTGTTCAAATTTCGCCGTGAATCGATCCCTGTTTCAGTTCCAATTACCGATTCCCGATTTCTGTTTTAGTTCCGATTCGAATTAATTATTATTATACGTATTGTAACTTTATTTTAAATCATGTATCAATTTGTTTCCGAAACCACCCGTTGAAATTTCAACGGGCACAACACTAGTCCTGTATAGAATGAGTATTCAAAAGTTTTGTTAGTAAAAAATATTTCCAATTTTTGAAACCATCGTTAGTGTTCGATTGTTACAAGAATGATCTCGTTAGTTTCGTGCCCGCGCGTTGTACATATTTTCATTTAATTTTAACTACGTATTGGAGATTTAAAGTTAAAACCTTTGTTGATGAAGACATTTAATAAAAGTAGAATTCCCGCAAAATTTCATATATTGTTACAACGTCCATATTATAGATATATAGTACATACATAGATAAAGAAAAAATATTTTTTTCAATGATATTGTCGTTGTCATTCGTTTTGATTATTTTTGCATTTATAGATACAATCAAATACATAGTAGCGTTTTTAAATTTTTAAGTGTAAAAACAACATTTAACAACATTTGTCAATGTTCAATGTAATATACATGACATTTTGTTACAAGCACTAGCGCAAATATTTTTATTTCAAAAACTTTTATGCAATATATATATTGTGAGTTTATAAATACATACATATTATATATTAATGTGTATATACGATGTAAAGGTACTGTCGCCGGAAGGATAAACGAGCTATAAATTTCAGGAAGGATGCAACCTTTGTTTTTAATACCAATGTACTTATGTATGTATATATGTATATAATGAATATACACATATGTAATGAGATTGGTTATAAAAATGTGGAGTAAAAGTAGTGCCAATAAGTTTAAAAATAATAAGGATTCCGAACATTTTTTAAATCGATTAGAAACCTTTATAATACAACGAAAAAAAAGGCATGGTGATTTGTGATAGACAAAAGGATAATAAACTGAAAATAAAGCAAATTAGCAATTGGGAAGTTGTTCTGGAATAACTATGTATAAATATTCAATGTTTGTTTATATGTATAAGGGCGCAAACACACAGAGAGGTACTTGTTTTTTTAAGATAGCTTTACACATGTAAAAAAAAAACGTTAGCGCGTAATCTATGCAATGGCACCCAGTCTTTGGTTCTTGTATTGACGTACAAAGTTTGACAGTGATTAATAACGGTCATTCATAAATGTATACTTACATATATGGATTAATTTTTGAATGAATGATTAGTTAACAGAAAAATTACGAAGCCTTAAAATGCATACAGCTATACATATTTTATTATTATTGTAAAATAATATCTATTATTATTTTATTATCATCATATATACATACATATATATATATATATATATATATATATATATATATATATATATATATGTATGTATATTTATATGTATATATATATATATATATATATATATATATATATATATATATATATATATATATATATATATATATATATATATCGATTTTATCCTAACAAATGCCCTGCACTCACAGGTAGCGATCACAGATTAGTCCGTGCCAAGATGGCCATTAATATAAATTGCGAACGTAGGAAATTAATAAAAGGGTGCAGTAACTCTACAGATTTCGCTCAACTAAGGTCTAGGAGAAAGGAATTCGAACTCGAACTTGGAAATAGATACGAGAAATTAAACCCAGAAGCAGACATCGAGGAATTGAACACTGTTATTAGTTCGGTTCTAACCTCAACAGATAAGAAATTAGGTGGATTCAGGAAACAGATTAAGTTAAGCAAAATTTCAGCGGAAACAAAAAACCTAATTAAGCATAAAAGGAATCTCGATAGGGATAATAATAAGCAAGAATACAATCTAGTAAATAAGGAAATTAAGAAGAGAATAGTCAGAGATGTCAGGGATTTTAACAGCAAGCTAATAGAAAATACCATTAAGAATGGTATTTTCTATTAGCTTGCTGTTAAAGTGCAAACAAGATCTGTTCTTAGGCAAAAACCAAATGATCGCAATCAGATCAGAGAGCGGAGTAATAATTAGGAATAGAGAAGAGATCATAGACAGAGTTTATACGTTCTATGCAAAACTTTACGAGATTAACAACGGTCAATTTCCCGCCCCGGAATCGACACACGGCCAAAGGTTTCCTGCAGTATTGCCTAGCGAAGTAGACGCCGCGCTAAAAACTGCAAAGAACGGTAAAACCCCAGGGGAAGATAATATTCCCATTGACTTACTAAAATGTGGCGGCTCCGCCCTAAATAATATCTTAGCTAGGCTTTTCAGCAAATGCATCCAGAACCAAGCTAAACCAGAAGGATGGAATAACGCAACTATCATTTTAATACACAAAAAAGGTGATAGAAGCGATATCAAGAACTACCGACCCATTAGTTTACTTTCAGCGGTCTACAAGCTCTTCACAAAGATTATTACAGAAAGGCTGAAGAATGTCCTCGACGAGAACCAACCTATATAACAGGCAGGGTTTAGGGCAAATTTCAGCACAATGGACCACCTCCAAGTAGTTGGCGAAATAATCGAGCGCGCCAACGAATATCAACGGCCATTATGCCTAGGTTTCGTCGACTATGAGAAAGCCTTCAATACAGTTAGCCATAATGCAGTACTTAACGCTCTACAAACACAGAGAGTGCCGGAACCCTATGTGGGGCTGTTAGCTGCAATATATAAGAATGCCACAGCTTCGGTTAACATTTTTTCAGGTACAGATAGATTTAGCATAGGAAAAGGAGTAAGACAAGGAGATACAATCTCGCCCAAGTTATTCAATGCGGTGCTTGAGGGAGTTTTCAGGAACTTGGATTGGGACACAGCCGGAGTAAGCATCAACGGTCGCTTCTTGAGTCACCTTCGGTTCGCAGACGATATAGTTTTAATAGCTCGTGATTCAGCTGACCTACTTAATAGACTAACACAGCTGGACAGGGAAAGTAGAAAAGTAGGATTAAAAATTAACGTAGATAAGACCAAACTAATGTTCAATAGTTATTGCATGCCTGATAGCATCCCATTAGATGAGAAACCAGTAGAAGTAGTAAATAATTATTTATATTTAGGTCAAATAATTGACATGAGTGGTAGTAAAAATGAAGAGATAAAGAGACGTATGAAATTAGGATGAAGTGCATTTGGATGCATGAATGCTGTTTTTAAATCAAGAATGCCACTCTGCCTGGAGAAAAAGATCTTTGATCAATGCGTTTTGCCAGTGAAGACGTATGGATGTGAAACTTGGACACTGAACGCCAAGATGCTACATAAAATTCAATGCACTCAAAGAAGCATGGAACGCTGTATGGTTGGCATAACGAGGAAAGACAGAATGCGGAACACGTGGGTGAGAAGTATGACAAGAGTAGTGGACATAGTGGATAGAGTGAAGAGATTGAAATGGCAATGGGCGGGTCACGTAGCTAGGAGGATGGATGAAAGGTGGAAAAAAGAAGTGCTTGAATGGTACCCGAGAGAATGCAAAAGGGTAAAAGGAAGACCGCAAGGAAGATGGGTGAACGAAATCGAAACGATGGATGAATGTTGCGCAAAACAGAGACGAGTGGAAGCGTGTTGGAGAGGCCTTCATCCAGCATTGGATGGCGAAAGCCTGTAAATGATGATGATGATGATGATGTATATATATATATATATATATATATATATATATATATATATATATATATATATATATATATATATATATATATATATATTGTACCTACCTAATACCTATCTAATACCTACCTAATACCTACCTAATACCTACCTAATACCTACTGATCTCACCGGAAATATTGGTCACAAGTATGTTCGAATTTAATTCCAGATGATTGGTAGGCCACGACACAATTTGGTGAAAGTTTGACCTGCAAGATGGGGAAACGAGCGGGAGCAGAAATGATTGATACGATTGAAAGATTAAAAAAGTTGAAATGAGAAGCGATGAACGGATCAACAGTGTATTACTCAAGGGGGTGAAATTGGCCGCATGTCGGATCGCGCCACGATGGAAAACGAAAGGAGCAAGGAGGAATTGAGGATGATAAATTGCTTTATATACTTAACGGGACGTATTATATTATATTTATATAAATGTACGTGTATATACGTATGTACGCACCCGCACACACTGTATAGTCTTTGTTTGAGGCGGTGGCCATTCATCCGTCGGAATTTCCCTGTGCAATTTTTCCTAGGCGTTTTTCCAAGGTGTCGGAGGACAATCGATAAAGGAGGCGATGAACTGCTTTGTGAAAAGTTGTTCAAAATAGACTTTGAAAATGTTGTTTTGTCTTTGGCAGACAAAGCCCCACCAGGGGATCTTTAATGACCCTTGTAAGCCGCGGGCTCGCTCTATTCGGGAACCGCTTTTCAGCAACAAGTGTACCACCCCCTCCCCCCACTTCCATCCCTCGCATTTAACACACCACCTATTTATTCCATACTCTATCGGTGTATTTGTGTTGAATTTTCAACGATCATGATGGACGCCGGGTCCCAACCCCTGCTCCCCGTTTAATGTTTCTTTGTTGGTCGGGTGATTCACGTTAATTGACATTCGACGAGGCACGTTTATTGTTAGTCACGTTGAAATTGGATCGCATGCGGCTCGCGACCCGCTGGTTTCTCATATCTGATCCAGACCGAGACACGGGAGTGGTATGGACGAAGTACACCTCGTACTGTTTGTGTGTGTGTATGATATGGGTCGGCTGATTCAGGTACCTAATGTAGGAAATGATCGTGACTTTTTCGAAATTTTAGTTTGAGAAATTTGTTTTTTGGCAAGCGAATCATATTACTACATATGAATATTCTCCTGTGTTAATATGGGTTTAAAAATGATCAAAAAAAATCCTTATATGAATGATTGGCTCAATATTCGGAGATATATGTACATATGTGTTTTTAAAATCGCGCGATTTTTCTATATCATGGTGTTGTTCGGTCTATGTCTCAAAATCTGTCAATTTCCTGTTCAAAATGAATATTGGAATCTATAGTCGGGTATTTTATCTTTCATTTGTAGTACTTTTCAGCTTTCAAATCTCTCTAAGTAGTCGTCCAGTTCAAATCAAAAGTCAAAAGTACGTATTTTCGTACGTATACATAAAATAGTGTGGTCAGAACACTATCTCAATAAACAAATGTATTTCAATAGAAAAAGCTCAATCTAAAAATAGTATTAACAGTGGGAAAAAATCCCAATTGAAAACCTACCGTTCCTAAAAAATGGCATCAAATCTCCAATCTTGCTAATCTCAAGTTATTCAGCGTCTTGATATTCGTCAATTTCTATAATAAAATGCTGCAAAAAATTTTCCATATACATATGTCACTGTGGATAATGTTTGTATGAATTCGCATTGTATAAAAATGATTGTATTAATTGTATTATTGTATTGTATTAATTGTATTATTGTATTGTATCTGTATAAGTACACTCGTCGCTTTGGAGCGATTTGTAAAAGCGAGTGTACCTGTTCGATTGATATAAAGTATACATATGCATGTACGTAAATATGAGATTTCAGTTTGACATTGAATTGTTTTAGAGTAAAAACAAAAAAATCTCCGAAAAGTTCGAGAGTTTACTACAAACTGCTTCAGATTACAGAAATAATATTATTTTGTGATTTAACGACTATAAATATCTAATGTTCGTACATATAAAAAATGCTAAAGCTTAAATAAAAGAACGATTTAAGACGATTTTATTTTTAAAGAAAAATAAAATGTATAACCAATACAATACTTTTTTGTACATATGGATACTTCGCATGTAGATAAAATAAAAACGGAGCAGCATTAACTTAATTTGAAATTGAGCTTTCAATTTAATCCCGATCCGGTCTGGTAGGCGGCATCGATCAAAACGAATTGTGAGTGGCAAATTAATTTGAATATTCGGCTAGCGGTCCACCCTTTGTAATTTTCAGTCATGTTAACCACTATTCTTAATTATACTGCGGTTTGGCGTAAATGATCGTGGTCACGTTAACCTCGCACTTGATTACTCAAATAAGCGACTCTGCATAATCTCTATACTGGCACAAAATTACCCTACGCACCCGTCCCATTTTCCATCCCATCCCCCACCCACAAATCTCCCCCCCCCAAGATGCGGGCGTCGAAATATCCCCCTTCCGGAATTCGACGCCTAAAAGAAAAGAAAATAAGGAAAAAAGGCGAAATCGATGGTTCAATCTAGTCAAATATTGTCATCGAAACGGGCAACAGTCGTAACTCGGGTGATTTATGAGTCGCAAAATCGCGTGTTCGAATACGAAGTACGACCGGCAAATTTACTACCCTACTATTCACAATAAGACGTTTTCATATTCGGGATCAAATTGGTAGATCTGTGTGCAATTTTTGACGTTTTCCATTTAAAAAAAGATTTTCATATATGTATGTAATATATTTCGGTTTAATCATGCAGATATTGTTTCGATTTATCACATGTTGGTGTTTTAATTAGTCTAGACATATCTTCGAATTTGAAATTTTCAGGTTTTTTTTTTTGATGTTTTAAAAAAATTAGCACTAAAATATATGTACGTCCATCTTAATGAAATACATACCTTTAAAAATTTCGTATTTAATTTAATCTTACCAAGTGGTTTATTTTTTATTTATTTAGTTTATTTTAGCTTACAGCTTATTAAAAATAAAACATTTGACAGAATTGCTCACATAATTTTTTTTTATTCATATGTATGTACATACATACATATATGTATATAAATCTTTTTTTTTAAATCTTACTTACAATTATTATGTATAAAAGCAGCTATAAAGTGGTTACTTAACATTCATTTTTACTTAATTCATAAATTATTATTACTACTATTAATTCGATATGTCCAGAATCTTCAAAAAGAAGAATAAACTTATTACAAGCCACCAGTATCTCTAAATATTTTAAAATGCAAAGCATTATATTTAATGTTTTGCGAGATATTTCTCGAAATCAAGGAGTTATGATGCGACTACGATGCGAATCGTACACATCACCAATATATTTGAGAATGATCCACACCGTTAACTCGTGACCGAGTTCTTTAGTTAAGTTTATTTAAAAAATTATGTTTTTAATTTTATTTAGTTTATTTAAACAATTTTGAAATGAATTTCAACTCATTTACATGGGAGTT
This sequence comes from Arctopsyche grandis, assembly GCF_051622035.1. Lineage (NCBI taxonomy): Eukaryota > Metazoa > Arthropoda > Insecta > Trichoptera > Hydropsychidae > Arctopsyche > Arctopsyche grandis. The sequence goes on from NC_135356.1 coordinate 16,689,654, forward strand.
TTGTCTATTACTTTAATTGTTTTGTCACTTTTAATATTTTTATTTCAGTGAATAATTTAATAAGCTTCGGGCTTCCCACTAGTAAACAATATTACACGTCGAAGTACGTGCGTCATTATTGAAGTAACGTGCGATCGATTGTATAAACCACACATTCTGGTCGTCAGATTATGAGTACATAAATTGAGTTTGCAACACCCAAGCAAATAATTAAACACCAAAAACCAAATATCGTGAGAGAGCAAACAAGCTCCACTAACTTTTAATCAATTTGCGATGAAATTATACGATACACTTATATGTATAAGATATACCAACATATACATACATACATATGTATAATCCATTCAGGTTTCATTTACAATATATATATATGTGGTGCTTCGATGAAAATGTATTATATAGTCTAATTTTATATGTATGTACATATGTACACATACATTTTTTGAAAATTGAATTTATATGAAAATATTTTATGTAAATTCATACGTCATACGATTAAATCTATTGAATTTTATTGAATTTTGTACATAAATATGTTTATCACTTAACATATGTATAATTAAACGATCAATTCATTTTAATTTTTAATTGTAATGGTACAACATCATTTAACACATACATAACTATGTATGTACATGAACTTGTGATTCATTTTACTATTACGTGTGAATGGTAGATTAACGTGACAATTATCTCAATTAGTAGTTTCATCTCTTTTTAATATTGCTGGAATATTTTTACGTGAAACAGTTGATAATATATGTATATGTACTATTTAAATCATCGTATTGTTTCGTATCGTATTGTTTTTGTTCTTCCTCTTTAGAATAACTATGTATAGGTATATATGTAGAAGTATGTATATATGTATTTATGTACATACATACATACATCAGAGTTCGCTAAGTGGGTGATTCAGGGCGTAGTTCATTTTTTAAGTGTTACTAGTCATTGTTTAAGTGTTGTTAATGCAAGTATCTTTACTTGCATTTGACAGAGACTTTCAAAATTGTAATAAAATAATCAATATTTTCGGGTAAGTATTCTTAAACAATGTACATATATAAGTATTCTCATTTTCGTTCGTATCGGAAAGTAAAGTTATGTCCATGCTTGGTAATATTTTAACATTTGAAGTATGTTTTAAAGTATTTGCAATTGATATTAAGAAGCATGTACATGTATGTATATGTATAATAAAAGTTTCAGTGATTGGAAATAAAAGTTTAAGTTTCATTACATACATACTTTGGTATTATTTTTAAATAATATGAACATCTCTGCTGGCAGTTTAATAATGTATTGCTTATAGAAAAAAATCTTATACAAAAATAGTCTCATTGAACTGGTAAGCAGGCTCTAATATACCATAACTATTCATTTTGCCAAAAGGCCGACGGACTTTTGGCCGACTAATAAATATATAATGTATGTTTTTATTAAATGCATTTATTACATAAATATGTATATGTATGTACGTATGTGTATATACAAACATAGGTCATTAACATTATCATAAGATGTGGCCAAAAAGACGTATTAATGACTGGATGAAGAAAATAAATTTAGCTTTCAACGACCTTTATCTACCTAGTTTGTTGAAAATAATGTTCCAGACTGACAAATCGTTAATTTTACGATTGTAACGAAAAGTTTTATTTTTTGATTCTCGCCCTCTACTCCTAGGGGATGGTATTGAGTTTGGAAAACTTTTCAAACTTAAGTATTCCTACCACGATCGACTCTACTGATACTTTGGTTTTTCCACTTATATCATTTTCAGTGTTTTTTTTCCCTTATTTTATTTAACGCCTTTCTCTTTCAATATAACCATTGTGAGTCAATCACGACTCCAACCAAGTTTATATCACGTTTGCATTCAAGATTATCCATTTATATTTAAATATACATATAAACATGCTTACTTGCATACATATATATGTATATACGAATTTAAACAGTGGGGATCCATTTGATTCAAAAGCATATATCATGGAGTGTGAACGCCAAACTTAAACACGAAGAAAGTTTGAGTTTGAGTTAAGTAGGTATAAATAATATGTTATATTATATATATGTAGGTACTCTATAGTTTTACTTTCATGCGCCGTTCATATTATTTTCAATTGTTGTTTTCAGACTTTTCTAATAAATTCGGCTATATTTCACTCGTCGTGAAAACAGAGAGAACAGAAGCCACTACCGCAAAAACAGCGCACTTCGTCGAATAAAGCAATTATGGTCAAACGCAGTTAGTTTACGACCCCTGTCGCCGTATATTATATTAAACCTATTCATTAATTTCTATTTTAATCGATCAAAATTCAAAATTCTGAAGAAATTTAAAATTCAACGTAACGCGTCTGGATTTATTTATCTCTGACTTATTTCATTGCTGAATATAATATCATACCTATGTATAATATGAAATCAATGTAAAATTTTATGGCATTTTCTTTTCGTTTGTATTTCTTATTTGGGTCAATACAGTCTTCTCTCCAATAGTTCTCATATGTATATTATATGTTGTAAATAAAATAGCGACAGAAAGGAACTTTCAGTAGATAGGAAAAATTAAAATTGAAGGATTTCGCCATTGCAAATGTTGAGAATACACTTAAAAAGGATGTTTAATTACTAAATAAAACATGAACATAAAAAATAAAAGGAAAATAATTCGAGGAATTTCTTTTGTGTTATCATTTGGTCTTTCTTTACGTTCACGAAGTCTTAAATAATTTAAAGCGTTTTCATTTTTTTTCGCATTCAACGTAATATAAAGCAATCTGAAACGTTTGATATAACTGATAACATATTTTTTTGAATAAAAGAGGAAACGAAATACGGTTTTTTCAAAATCGGATACAAACAATAGCGTTTAAATCTACCTGACTTTTCTTACTGAATTTCACAATATTATGTAAGCGATAATTAATGTATGTATATATATATACATATATATATATATATATATATATATATATATATATATATATATATATATATATATATATATATATATATATATATATATATATATGTATATATATTTTAAAATTACGTTTCGTTAGGCAAATTTTTAATATAAATCGTTGACTACATACATATGTACATAGCATAAAATTCATAAATGCGTAAAATATTTCTGGAAAAAGATCTCTAATTTAAGATATGAGATAAGAGTGTTCTTAAAAGAATATTAAACCAGTTATAGTAAACACAGTTGATTTGATAGCTTTTTTTTTTATAAAAAAACCATTTAGTGAAGATTAACATTTGTAAAATGTTTATATTATTTAAAAGTTGAAGGCTTATTACTTCTATTATTATTTAATTGAAAATTTTAGAAAAACATATTCTACATATTTGTTAATTGTTTTTTTTAAATAATTTAACCCATATGGAATTTGCCATTTAATAATATCATTATGAAAATACCAATAGAGAATATTTCAGAATATAATAATGAATAATTAATACAAGGTGCAAATCACAGTCTTTTTAAATGTTCATAATATGTCAAAATGGGAAAATAGTCAACGTAATTCTAAAAAAGTTTTGGTCATTGTGTAAATTATACAGTGCTGAAATTTCTTCTTAGGTATGTTCAAATGGAATTGAGACGTGAAAAGCGTACATATTTAGATATTGAGACGAAGCACACGTTCGCACTTGAGGAGGCATCAACAATAGAAGTCGTTTCCCATTGTTAAGATGGACGTCAGATGTAGACGTCGGTGGCTTCTGAAAGGTCCACTGAAGGCTGCTGAAGGATGACGGGACATGGTGGTTGGTCGGTGGATCCTTGTCACGGATGACCAGCCAGGAAGAACCCAGGCTCCTTATCTAGCTGGCGTGCGCCTTCACAATGACAGCCGTGGAAAACGGACCGCTTTATCGGCTTCTTCTTCTCTACCCAGTTAAAAGGATTTGATCTTGTCTACTTTGTGAAACCACAGCCCCAAACCCAAACCACCCACGTCGTCTACCAGTACATGAAATAATAAGTATAAATTTTGAAAAAAATAAAAATGTATGCAAAAAAACGTAAAGGAGGTATGTAAAAATCTACAAGCAACGCACAAGGCAGTATTACAAAGTAAATAAATTTTAGTTTGTATATGTATGCATGTATATATATACATATATATATATATATATATATATATATATATATATATATATATATATATATATATATATATATATATATATATATATATATTTATACATATACCTTTATATACATACTTACTAAATTACGCTTACAATTTTCTTTTAGAATGAAAATACCAAAGTTGTTCTACGAATATTTATTTATTTATTTGTTGTCACTATTTTATTGTAAATTTCAGTCAATAATTAACAATAGTTTCTTTTACGTTTTATGTTTTTGGTATAAATTTGACATGATATTCTTTGGTTTGAGAGATCAACTAATTTTACTGAGAAATAAAAAATCACGTCTTTACAAGGCTTTTTCTACTTTCCGAGCGGAGACTTATCAATCTTTACTAATTTGACCTATTGAGTTCGAACATGGCAATATTTTTTGTTGGCTTTCTCTCTAATGAAAATTTAAAATGTGTGCAATTTTTACAGCTATTTTCAGTGATGTATAATACACTAGATGGGCCCAGACGTGTTATTTCGGTCGGAGATCTTGTATTCACTAACTGAGGGGTGCGGGGGGTTTAACTACCGGGGAAGTTGGGTTTCTTTCCCTACGACGCAGCGGTACCTACCTACCTACTAAGAGAAACTGTGCATGCGACATGTATTTTGCATGCGCCAAAAGGGAGACAAGTATAACACGTGAGGGCGGATCTAGTATATTATAGATCAATGGCTATTTAACTCTTTAATTCAAAATCTAGTATTGCTGTGTCAAAAGGGAGTATTTGAATACTTTTAAATATTGCAATTTAAATTAGCTAGATTTTAAATATTTTAAAATATTAATTGCTTCGATAGTCGAAATAGTTGTACATATGTATGTTCATACATATCTAAAAACATGTACATACATATGTAGGTATTATGGATAAAAAAATATACTTGAAAATTCAAGATAATCCTTACATAGTGCGATATTGGTTTTGATAATGAACTACATACATATGTACATATATGTATATGTTTGCACCTATCGAATAATATGTTTTTGGAAATACACATTTTTTGGTTGACGCTGTACATGCGTGAGAAAAAATACGTGTCTGTGTATGATTTATATGGTAAAGTTTTTTATCTTTGACTTTTTCGCTTTAGTATGTAATATGTGTTTCCAAATTGTGTTGACGTAAATCAGACGCAATTTGGCATTTCTTTTGCTTTTGGTTTTGTCAGGACGCTCGCAAAATGGGTCACGGCTATTTTTGTCCGTCAAAAATTGTGTAAAGTTTGTTTTTTCATCCCGAAATGATATAACGAGAGTGTGGTCAACGGAAAACCACCCCCTTTAATCGATATCGAAGTCTAAACCCCTTTCAACCATCTTCCTTAATGCAAGCTATCTTAATCCACTTTGGGCCTAATGTCCGCGTCGTTATAGCTCAAGATGAACAAAGATTTAGCAAAAAGTTGCCCACTTATTCCAAAAAAAAAAGGAAGAACAACAAAGAAAACATGATATCTTTGTCTACATCTACATATATATACATACGTACGTATTGTATAATATAATATACAAGTAAATGCAATATAAATGTATATATATATATATATATATATATATATATATATATATATATATATATATATATATATATATATATATATGTATATATACATACATTATTTTTTACATTTTTTTTTATTAGTATATTTTACTATTGTTATGCCTAATGTGACCATTTATTTTTGTCATCAAAACGGGACATCTACCAATTTTCACGTAATAGTATGTATATTCAAGAAAACGCGTATTTTTTCATAGTTTTTATTTATTAATAAAAAGAACGGGAATGTTGATGAAGAAAAGAAAAGAAAAGGAATGAATAATATAAATATAAAAAAATTATGTTGTTTACATATATTTTATGTTTATATATACATATAAAAAATAAATAAATAAATAAAATAAAATATATATATATATATATATATATATATATATATATATATATATATATATATATATATATATATATATATATATATATATATATATATATATATATATATATATATATATATAATAATTCAATAAATATACCCTCTTTTTGAAAACGGGACATTTCGTTGTACCGAAGCTGTACTTGAAGACAACGGGACAGGCTGCCTAAAAACGGGACGTATGATCACTTTAGTTATGCCCGTTGATTTTAGCGGGTGGTTTCGAAAAATAATTAATAATAATAACTGATATGTATATATGTATATATATATACATATATACATATATATATATATATATATATATATATATATATATATATACATATATACATATCAGTTATTATTATTAATTATATACATACATATATACATATATATATATATATATATATATATATATATATATATATATATATATATATATATATATAAATATATATACATATATACATATATATATATATATATATATATATATATATATATATATATATATATATATATTTATATGTATATATATATACATACATATACATATACATATATATATATATATATATATATATATATATATATATATATATATATATATATATATATATATATATAAATAAAATTATTTTTGACTGTATTTTATTCTATTTTTTTATCACTATTGTCTAATAAGTCTAACCTTTATTGACTTATACTACGTATAAATCTATAAATACATATTAATTACGAAAATTACACTGAGCAACAAAAATATTAGCGAAGCAGAAACTGATTAATTTTTGTTTAGTAACTAACTAATTAATTAATTTTTGCTTAACCCACTGAATTTGAATGTGATCCGCTTGTTTCCTTATAGCAAAGAGATATGAGCGTCTCAAATTCGAGAGGTATATGATTTTATAGTGGAATCAAATAATTTTAATCATCACAGTTTAATGCTATAATTTAATAACAACATACATACATACATCCATACAATAAAATATGTACTGTTAATTAGTACATATATTTCAATTTAATGATTATATATTACATATGCTGCCGGTGGTTTATGGTAGCATTTTATGTAACAAACTATCATACCTTTCTTCATTAAAGTCTAACCGAATAATGCAAGAATGTATGAACATGTACCCGATATTTCAATTTAAATATACACATAATATAATAGTTTAAATGTGTCTTAAAATACAATTTCACAACCAAAAACATTCAAAGTGTTGCTGAAATTACTCGTAATAATAATATTAAAGTTATTGATACGTTTTTTTATACATTTATCATAAAAATATTATACAATTAGCTTGATTGTTGCTTGTGTGAAGTCTTTTACATCCATGCACTTTAGTATCTTTGCCGTGGATGAGAACTTAGGTTAGCGCATCCTTTTTGTTTTACCATCGCCGTGGCACGTTTTAATTGAAAACGAAATTAAATCTGCCAAAACAAAGTGAAGCTTAATTAAAAGGTCTTTGTGCTGCAAACTTCCGTCCCATTCATCCGGATCTCAATTTGCTCGAAACTGGCATTGAATGTCGCGGTGGTTCGTGGCCGCACAATCGATAATAGAAAGAAAGCCGGTTCGTTCGTAAGACATTCGTCCTGTCAAAATAAACTTTCATAAGTACAATAAGTCTGTCTTTGAAAATGTGCCAAAGGGTTCGAGACAGCCTCCACATTTCATAAAAAAAATCAGCACGAAAAAACTTTCAACACCACATCGAGAAAAAATTTTCCATTCAAACATACACATGAATGAACGTATCGATTAGTTATTAGAATTGTTTAATTTTTTGATATAAATCATAATAGAAAAAAATATTCCACTATTTTTTGGATATTTTGTGCGTATCAATTATGAAAATTAATGATGCTTAAGTAAACCGAGAGTCTGTGAAAAAGCCTATCTTTTCAGTACATTTCCCATGCATAAAGGCGGGATTATCCGAAGGATTCGATGGACTTAATGATGTTTTCATTAAAAAATCGACAAAGAAGCTCGTTGGGATTCAAATCCTGATAAATGTCAAAAAAATCAATTGATATAATTGTACATACATATGTACATACATAACGCAATTATAATTATGTATATCAAATATATACATATCTATATATAGTGCTGTTTCATCAAGACACGGTGCATTGTCTTGTTGAAACAGCACTTTCTTCTTTTTCAAATGGGGACGTTTTTCCGCGATTTCGTCCTTCAAAAGCTCCAATAACGCTACTTAATAATCGCTGTTTATGGTTTTTCCCTTTTTAAGATAGTCGATGAATATTATACCATGCGCATCCCAAAATACTGATGCAATAACGTTTGATGTTTTAGAAAATTGTTTAAAATTAAGGAAAAATTTCCAGAAGTTTTCTCAGATCAATTCGATGACCAGTTCATTCAAGTAATTTCATTATTGAAAAACGATTTCACTGAAAACATGACCATAAAACAATTGTCACAATTACTTATCACAAAATACAATTTTCTTACAGTTGCTTAGAAAGTTTATGCTATTTTTTATTTTACCAATAACATTGGCGAGTGTTGAAAGACCTTTCAGTAAATTAAAAATGATTAAAAACTACAAAAGAAACTCTATCGGACAATTAAGGCCAAATAATCTTGTCTTGAACATAAACAAGCGGCAAAATTAGAAGTTAAAAATTTAATTAGTAAATACAAAAGCAAGAAAGAAAAAAAATTTAAATTGGTGAGCTTATTTCTAAATTAGTTTATTATTTTCTCTATTATATGAATAATTGATATACATATATAAACTAACCGTTTTTCATATGTATGCATGGTAAACGAACATTTTCAACTTTTTCACGGTCACCCAATTTTGAATACCAGGAGCATACATACATATGTTGTACGTAGAGATATTAGTCCAGTTAAATTAGTGATCAACCTCGGAATGAGAGATAATAAGCTGTTTCATTCATTATGGCGTTCTAAAAGTTGTCTCAAAAATCTCATAGAATCTATTGTATTTGTAAGGTATTCAAGGTCAAAGGTAAAAAAAAAACAGTTTTTCGCGATTATCTCGGTTTCTATTGCTCCAACGGTGTTAACATTTTAAAAAAAATTGTAGAGCATAAAATTTGCGACAAATTTTATTTGAAACATTTTTTCATGCGCTCAACCGCTTTTGCGTTGACCTCTTTTTTATGCTAAAGTGACTGGACTATATGGCAGAACGTGGACAAGTATGGGGAACCTATCACAACCGAGTATAATAATAATAAACGACGTGGAGAAGCGTGGTAGTGGGGAAGTGTGGTAGTGGGGAAGTGGGGGAGGGAGGGGTGGATGTGGAGCGTGCATTTGTGATGTTCGGCCGACACACACACACTTAAACACACGGGACCCCGGGGCGATGCACAGGACGCTTCATAAATCGCCTTGTATCGCTTCGTAATTCGTAATTTATAATTCGCGTATCAATTTCTTTCCGAAACCAGCCGTTTCGGAACTACCACCCGTAGGTGCACACACACACACACACACACATTCATTTATCATTTCGAACGGGTTGGATTGGTGAGAGTATAATGCGCCCACTTTTTATTACGATTATCATTACATTATATTTATAAATTACCTTAAATTATATTTATTATTCGAGTATCAATTATTTTTCGAAACCACCCGTTAAAATCAACGGGCATAACTAAAGTGACCATACATCCCGTTTTTAAGCAGCCTGTCCCGTTGTCTTTAAGTACAGCTTCGGGACAACGAAATTTCCCGTTTTCAAAAAGAGGGTATATTTATTGAATTATTATATATATATATATATATATATATATATATATATATATATATATATATATATATATATATATATATATATATATATATATATATATATATATATATATATATATATATATATATATATATATATATATATATATATATATATATATATATATGTATGTATGTATATATAAACATAAAATATATGTAAACAACATAATTTTTTTATATTTATATTATTCATTCCTTTTCTTTTCTTTTCTTCATCAACATTCCCGTTCTTTTTATTAATAAATAAAAACTATGAAAAAATACGCGTTTTCTTGAATATACATACTATTACGTGAAAATTGGTAGATGTCCCGTTTTGATGACAAAAATAAATGGTCACATTAGGCATAACAATAGTAAAATATACTAATAAAAAAAATTCTTTGCAGTCGGGCAACTCTCGTCGCCCTGGGCCGTGCTAGGGTTACTTTTTGTACAATAAGTTCAATGCACGCGGGCGGCTGAACTCGAGGGGCGGATATCCGAAAATTGTTTTTGTATTTCTGTATGGCTCACAATATATTTTTTTATTAATCACAAAAAGTGCAGTCACAGAGTTTCTGACACTGGATGAGACCGAATATTATATTATTATTATCATTATATTCTTCGCTATTGTTATGTATGTTTTTTTTTCTTTTTTTCTCCATTTAATTATAAATCTTTAAATTATATTTGATTAACTCACTGTGAGACACCAAAACATTAACTATTAGATCAAATATATTAATACAAACTAAAAGATGAAATAAAAAGAAATTTAGATTAAATGAAGTTAAAAAATATGCCAGATCGCTATTAAAATTTGCCAAAAAAAGATGAAGAAAAACGTGGTGAATGCGAAGATTCGGTTAATAATTCATATAATCTAGTGATTCGTCTTAAACTCATAATTTGAATGAAAAAATAAATAAAGTTATTGAAAGTCAGAACATCGTAAATACCGTTTTATCACTGTAGAATGACCCTGGAAAATGGTCGAAAATATCGAGTTTTAACAATATTAAATATTTTTTTAAAACGTCTCATTACATTGACAATAAGGATGATGGGGGGTGTTGTATGTTTATATGTTGTCGTATGTGGCCCTGGGTAAGACCACTAGATGGACTGTACATACATACATTAAAAAATTAGAATACTCTAAATTAAGTGGCATAACATCGGGCAATAACAACGCTCTAACCGAATTATTTTTATTATCATATCAAAAAGAATTTTTGAAACAAGCTGTTCTGTAATGATTTTATGATTGGTTGTATGTTCTGTTCATATGTATGTACATATGTAATATGTACATATGTATATACCTATGTAATTCCAATTTTCAAGTCATCGACATTTCGCATCAATATCGGCACGTAGTTCAGAATGCACATATATGTATTAATCCCCATACAGGGGCATTAAACTGCTTTTCTAACGGTCCAGAAAATTATTATTTGATTAATTTTCTATTTTTTAATTAAACCTTACTTGATTATTTTTTACATTGAAATTTGTCACTTATTTGACTGAGAAATTAAGCAGCTTATTATTAAATTATTACATTATAATAATTATAGCTATTACATTATATTGATATTGATGAAAACGTTTTAGAAGCAAATGAAGTTGACCCTTAAATCCTTTACATGAGGCCACCACCCACCAACTAATTTTATATGGATGATATTTTTGTTCGTAAAAGATAACATACTAATCATGATGAGATGAACCTCCATCTCAGCCTCCTTTCCAGGAAGGACCACAAAATTTGATCACGCCTTGCTCTGGAAAAAACACGGTCAACTGGAAAATTCAGGAAAATTTATCTGGATTTTGGTGAAGCTATACGATACACCTGAGTCAGTGCAACTATCAAGCATCCAATGAATTGCCTCGATCTCACGATGCAAACAGTCCAAATACCCAACGCACGAATTTAAGAACAAGAAAACGACCAATTAAATGTATTTATTTACACATATGATATTGTCAATGAATTTTAAATTCGATGCAAATAATATGGCTTGACTACCACTGAAAACGTGTTTGATTGTAGACGTGCAAATTTTTCCGTTGTCCGAATATGATGCCATTGTTACAATTCCGAACCCGATCGAATTGGTCACATTAGTGTGCGGACTCTCCCGAATCAAGCAGGTAGTGTTCATCACCTCTGCTATTACATCGTAAAAATTTAGATATTTCGCCTTTTTTCTATAAAATTTTAATTTCTTGTTTATTCTAAATAGATTTTGTGCTGACGGTGTGTTAGAATCGTTTCGATGGACGATACAGTAGGAGTCTTCTGGCGCAGACCTGGTAAAGATGATATTTTGCCACCTCCTCCTCCTCGACCACCAACACCCGAGTCACCAATACGGAATCCGGAAAATCGACGTGTAATTTAAGTGAAAAAAACAGCATCAAATTCATTAACTTCATAAATTAAAGTTTAGAAATTTTACATGAAGGATAATAAAAAGAAATTTGAAAAATAATATTTTCTTTTATTTTTTGGATTGCATATACTACATATACCATATGTTCATACACATTTCCCATCATTTTATATAACACACATTATCCACCAATTACAAATATAAACAACACTGAACTTATTAGATACTAGTTGTTTTACCCGGCTTCGCTCAGTATTTGTAATATAAACAACTTAAACATGGTGAATCTAATAGTAAATATTCATTTGTTTTTTTAATAAATTTATTTGAACCGAAAAAAAAAATATATCGAATCGTCGTCATTGAAACTTTGATTTTTTTCTATGTTACCAACCAACATTACATATATACAGACTTACAAAGTCTCTTTCGAAATGATATAATATAATAGATTACACTAATTAGTTATTGTATAATATATAATACATAATATTAATATAACGTATTAATATCAGAATTCAAATATGCTTACACAAACGAAAAAAAAAATTGTTTATACATATATTTGAAGAATTTATAAGTATATAAATTCAATAATAAAGCACACATATCTTTCATACATACCGGTTATGAGAACATTTTCGATACAAGTTTAAGCGCTGATTTTAATGTAATTCTTGCATCTATTCCATTAAAATAAAAAAATCAACTTGTTTTATATACTGAAAGTGGGATTTTTTTCTATTAGAAAAGCGAAAAATATTGTGACAACATGGTTTTTTCACACTACTGAACGTAAACTAAACATTTATATTTATATTTTTTACGAGTTGATAAGGGATAGAATTCGTAGACCGGAAGTAGTATTTTTTTTAAACAATATTTCATTATTTTATTTTGACCTTTTAAATTAATTCTATCTTCTTGGTATTTTATTTTTATAGTATTTATAGTCAATTGAAGTAAAAAAAAAAATTTTGAGCAAAATCCGACAGTCTATATAGAATCCGACATAAGTATAATATGTAAAACTTTAGTCTTATTGAAAATTCAAATGATTCCCAAAATAAGCGTTCAAACGAGAGAGTTCTCATAGCCTGTATATGTATGTATGTATGTGCGTCATTATCAAATTTTATTCCTGACCTTTCTTACATTCCCCAAATAAGAAGTGTCAAGAACACTTTCGAATCTTTTACTTTATCTACACACATACAAATGTATAGTTTTTGCATACAAGATTCAAACATTTGTACTACAAATTTGCCGGTACTGAAGTTGTCGCATTTAAGGTTAACATTTCCAATGCTTTCCAATTATCTTCTGGAGCGGAAATAATGGAAATTGCAAATGGATTACGGGGGTACAGTTGGATTGGGAACGAACAGTTTTTGATGGTGGTAGAAATTTTGATGGTGCTTATTTCTGAACCGTCTCATCAATTTCAGATAGATAAAACCAGAAACTCTAACAAGGGAAGATCAATCTCGATTTAATATCTTCCAGATCTTGATAGCAATATATGTATGTACGTACATACATTTATAAAAATTAACTGGTCGAAATTTATACTAATAAGTTATTGTAACAAATGCTCACAGTACAAACAGTGTGAAATTAATTACGAATTACGTTTTGTGCATCGCCGACCCCCCGACGCCTTTGCCCTCAGCGCCCCCGATGCCTCCGTCGCACCGGGGCCTTCGGCCCCAGCGCCGCCGACGCCTCCGGCGCCCCCAGCGCCCCCAGCGCCCCCAGCGCCCACTATGCCTTCGGCACCGCGGGGGCTTTGCCCCCAGCGACCCCGGCGCCTTTGGCGCCCCCAGCGCCCCCAAAGCATTCGGCACCCCAGGGGCTTCGCCCCCAGCGCCCCCGGCGCCCCCGGCGCCCCCGGCGCCACCGACGCCCGGAGGCGCCCGGAGCACAAAATTGAAAAATATGAAAAAAAAAAAAATTTGTTCCCCATACTGGTTGAAGGTTGATCGTCCGTCATATATATACAAATATATATACAAATATACAAATATATATATTTAGCGTCAGTCCGTTTTTATATATATTACTAGTGTTGGGCCCGTTGATTTCAACGGGTGGTTTCGAAAAGGAATTGAAACTCGAAGTTACGAATTACGTTTTGTGCATCGCCGACCCCCCGACGCCTTTGCCCCCAGCGCCCCCGATGCTTCCGTCGCACCGAGGCCTTCGGCCCCAGCGCCGCCGACGCCCCCGGCGCCCCCCGCGCCCCCGATGCCTTCGGCACCCCGGGGGCTTTGCCCCTAGCGCCGCCGACGCCTCTGGCGCCCCCAGCACGCCCGATGCTTTCGGCACCCCGGGGGATACGCCCCCAGCGCCCCCGATGCCTTCGGCATCCCGGGGGCTTCACCCCCAGCGCCACCGACGCCTCCGGCGCCCCCAGCACCCCCGATGCCTTCGGCACCGCGGGGGCTTTGCCCCCAGCGCCCCCGGCGCCTTTGGCGCCCCCAGGGCCCCCAAAGCCTTCGGCACCCCGTGGGCTTCGCCCCCAGCGCCCCCGGCACTTCCGACGCCTGGAGCACAAAATTGAAAAATATGAAAAAAAAATGAAAAATATGAAAAAAATGAAAAAAATGAAAAAAATGAAAAACCGAAAAAAATGAAAAAACTGAAAAAAAAAATAAAAAAAAATGAAAAAACTGAAAAAATAAAAAAAAATGAAAAATATAAAAAAAATAAAAAATATGAAAAAAAAAAAAAATTTGTTCCCCATACTGGTTGACGGTTGATCGTCCGTCACATACAAATATACAAATATACAAATATACAAATATACAAATATACAAATGTACAAATATATATATTTAGCGACAGTCCGTTTTTATATATAGTATTATTACTTTATCTATCTATGTTTTATATTTTGTTTTCGGAATTTTTGTGGCTGGACCTCTAACAGGTTGGACGATTTTCGGTTGGACGTTTTATCATCTGGGCTTTTTATTGTCTGGATCACTGGAAGCAGGTGGGCATTCTAACGGGTGGATCTTCTTTTTTCCAACGCCCTTGTCGTTGGATCTTATATCATTGGACCTTATGTCGTGATACGCCCTGCGCCCTCGGCGCCTCCGACGCCCCGGGGCCTTCACCCCCAGCGCCCCCGGTGCCTCCGACGCCCCGGGGCCTTCACCCTCAGTGCCCGTTTTTATCGTTTTTATCGATTCATTCATTATGTTCGGCGAGAGTTAGGACACACACACAGATTACCGTCTTTATATATATGACTAGTGAATAGCCCGATGAAACATCATCGCATGGGTATAAAATTATTATATACTCGTATAAAACTAAAAAAAAAAATCCGGAACCGGAACCGTTATTTTCGTAGACTCTCATAGATAGTTTTCAATTCTTTATTTGTAATAATTTTCAATTCTTAAAAATACGCAGACTCCCATAGAGAGTTTTCAATTATTTATTTAAAGACTTCCTATTTTTTTCTATTATTATTAGCTATCGCCCCGAGCGATACTGCAAATCGAAATCGATTCACTCGATCCATGACACTCGACCACTCCCGACCTCTCCCGACTACTTCCGACTTCTTCCGACAACTACCGAAGATATGACTCCGTTTTGATTGGTTGTCCATACGTTCTGTACGATTATTGAATATTAACGTTATTTAAGCAGTCTTTATATCCGTATCATGGTGTACTGGTCAGCGCATATTGATCTGGGCGCGATGGGGGTAGGTTCGAGTCGGCGTCCTGGAATTGATTTTATTTTTTCAAATATCGCTAAAATATAAATTAATTTCAAATTTCAATTTCAATAATTTCAATTATTTCAATTAAAAATATATATTTAATTGTTTTATATGAAAAGAAAAAAAAATGGTTCAAAACTTCGCTAAATGAAATTATTAAAATTACGTATTTTTATATGGCGAGAAGGAATATTTCAATTAATGTTTAAAAAAAAAAGGCGAAATGAAAAATTGGATTTGGCGCGATGTCCGAGACCATTAGCTCATTAGACTCATATTCAGGCTATTTGGGGTGATCGGTTCGAGTCGCGACAAAGTCGTCTCGTCGAAAAATGAATTAATCGATTTTTATCGATTCGTTCATTATGTTCGGCGAGAGTTAGGACACACACACACACACCCACACACACACACATACACACACACACACAGATTACCGTCTTTATATATATGATATGATTTTTTCAAGTAAACAGATATGTACATATATTATGTATTATTTTGTAAATAAATAAATATTTTTTTATTAATAAAAAATATATTAAATTGAAAAAAAAAGCTTTTTTTTTATCCCGGACTCCGTCCCGTGTCCCGGTAATTGAAAAAGTCCGGGAAATCAGAAACCCTAGTTTGTACTGTAAGCATTTGTTACAATAACTTAGTATAAATTTCGACTAGTTCATTTTTATAATTCTATGTACGTACATATATTGCTATCAAGATCGGGAAAATATTAAATCGAGATTAATTAATTAATTGACATTTTGCAGTTGTTTATAAAAATGAATTCTCACATCATATATATAAAGACGGTAATCTGTGTGTGTGTGTGTGTGTGTGTGTGTGTGTGTGTGTGTGTGTGTGTGTGTGTGTGTGTGTGTGTGTGTGTGTGTGTGTGTGTGTGTGGGTGTGTGGGTGTGTGTGTGTGTCCTAACTCTCACCGAACATAATGAATGAATCGATAATAAAAATCGATAAATTCATTTTTCGACGAGACGTCTTTGTCGCGACTCGAACCGATCACCCCAAATATCCTGAATATAGGTCTAAATTGAGCTAATGGTCACGAACATCACGCCAAATCCAATTCTTCATTTCGCCTTTTTTTTTAAACATTAATTGAAATATTCCTTCTCGCCATATAAAAATACGTACTTTTAATAATTTCATTTAGCGAGGTTTTCAATCATTTTTTTATATATCTATTTTTAATTAAATTTAAATTATTTATATTTTGACGATATTCGAGAAAAAAATTGATTTCATTCACCGCGGGCGCCGGGAATCGAACCTCGGACCCTCCGATCCAAACGCGATGTGCTCACGAGCCCGCGCCGAACGCAATATCCTCGCCCAGAATACGTGTTGTAAATACACATCATATGTATATACACGTAATTTGTTATGTGTAATAATAATATTCAACGTTACGAGGTCAATGACCGTTTGTGTATAATCGGAAAATATTACATCTTGTTAACTTTAATTAACATTTTGTTAACGTTAACTTAAAGAATTGAAAATTATTACAAATAAAGAATTGAAAACTATCTATGAGAGTCTACGAAAATAACGGTACCGGTTCCGGATTTTTTTTTTAGTTTTATACGAGTATATAATAATTTTATACCCATGCGATGATATTTCATCGGGCTATTCACTAGTATATAAATAGTTGCAAGGCGGAAATCTAAGGCGTTGCAATGTACTATATTGTAATGTAATATTAATCCATCGATGCAAGTCTATCTGTATGAATATTGCAAGCTCATTTCCTCGTATCGTCATGGGTTCGGGGGTGGAGTCCTGTTGCATTTCTTATGGGGTCTCGCGAATGAGAGCGGGTCATTTCGGGTAAATAATGCAACGTCCAATTATGTTAGTGAGTTTGTTAACTAAGTTCACCGCATAAATTACAGGTCGTAAACTTCATTTATGCGGCGCCGTCTGCAAGAATTATGAGCAAGCCGAAGTCCTAAAGCACGAGAGAGCTTTTTACAATACCCGGCCGCCTACAATGGAGCTTTGAGGATACTTTGTTAGCGGCGCTCGCGGATGTTCAAATTATTAAACCTTCCAAGTACAACGAATAGGTAACAAACGAATTTAGAGTCCCGTAGTCTCCTTGTGGAAAATCGCAACCTAAACGGCTTTTCGTGCTTTGTAGTGGATTTAGATCTTTGGAATATTATAGTATGCGTATGTCTATATAACGACCTTAACGCGGTTCGAGTAAATATTACGCACCTATTTTTTATATGAAAATTTTGTCAAAAATTTTTTTCGAGACAGTATATGAATTTATTTTATTTCATATGAAGTGGTAAAAGGGGTGGATTCTTTTTCAGTGAAAAAATCTACATGAATGTAATCACATATATGGTATGGCTTAATGGTAGCGTGTATGCTTAGCACCAAGTGACCAGTGGGTTCGATCCGCCATACTGCTGGATAGATTTGGGGGTATTTGTGACGTTTCGATCGATCGTTTCTTATCAGAGTTTGCCAATTTTATCTGCTCATTGTTGAAACGGTTCCTCAAAATTGGCAAAAAATCATCTTTCCTGTTGTCACAAATCTTCTGTATTTATTGTGTGTATTTAATTTTTAAAAATTATGTACAAAATCTAAATCCATAGATGTCTCCATGGATTAGTTATGTAATTAATTGTTATTTCGTGTTCTTCAGCTTCTGGAAATACAGTGATTTATATAATAATAAAATGCTGCATTGTTTGTAATTATGTAATTGTCCAGGAAGGCACATTGGTGTCTTCCTGTTAAGCCTTCCTGGTATATATCTATGTAAAAATAAAATATTTACAACTAGCTGAACCCGGCATGCGTTGCAATGCCATATTTCATATATAAATTTTATTTTATGTAATTATCTATGTTGATAGAAAAGTGCATGGAAAAATAAAGCTGTATTCTATTTTTACATACCTCCATTACATTTCACTTACGATTACAATTCAGGAAAAAGTTTGCATCTTATCCGATCATTTTCATACTTTGCCATATTGCTCATTTTGGTCATCAATATAAGTAAATGGATCCTCTGCCATTACGATGGTGAAAAAATATCGTGTAAGACGCGTTTGAAATTTGAATATCTGAAAAGTGACTAACGTCTATTCAGTTTTTATTTTTAAATATAGATGGCGGTAGTAAAATAAAATTGTTGGTATTTTTATTCAAAATAATAATTTTATATACAAATTATAGAAGAGGTATGTTTTTAAAAAACTTTTTTTATTCTAAATCCATTACATAATTCTCACAAGCCGTGGGTGTTTTATATGAAAAATATTATTTTACCTCCATTATTAAGATCATATAATTGAGAAGCTACATGGGTGCGATGACTCAAACGATGATCGCATTTTATAATTCTCGCAAACTCATCATCATTTTTACAATTAGGGCTATCGAAATCATCATTGTATCGGCACGTGTGACATATTTTTACAATATGTATGTACATACATATATGAATTGATATGTACATAATATTGCATCCCTTTATAATATATCTAAATATATTTTTATAATACGTCTAAATATATTTATATTTAGTAGCAATATTTAATGCATTTCATTTTTAGAATAGAGAAAAGTAAACAAGATCGGTTGACTATCGCTACAAGAGTACCTTTTTCGTAGAAAGTAAGTATTATCATTTTATTGATTAATTATTTAAGTATGATATTAGACCGTAAAATTTTATGTTTGGATGATTAATTTAAGACTTTTAAGAGGGCTGTCCACCCGAAACCTTAATTTTGTTACCGTTCCTTTCTTCGATAAATACATATATTGAGTGTATGTATATATTGAGTGAATGCGACAATATATATCAATATATATAAATTGAGTGAATGCGACAGTTGCGCTTCGACCAGATAAAACGTATTTTAAATTGACAAAATCGAGGTTTCGTATTCTCCTATTTTCTTCTCCAAAACTGGACCAATTTTTAAAAAAATTTCATCATCGGTATGAGAAAGATACTTTCTGTGCATCTATCTATCGGCGTATTTTTTTTTAAATCGACCGTTAAATAAGCACGCTGGACTTGTTTCGTGGGTGTAAAAAAGAGGCGATTTTATAGATGTTTGGCGGCTCCTAGCTCCTATAAAAATTAATTAATCAAAAAAATAACGATAGATGCACCCCAATGGTGGATATCCATAGCATATTAAAAAATTATTTCTCTAGTGCCATAATTGAGGAAGGGAGAAGTATAGTATGTTTGTATGGACAAAGCGCTGCTGTTCAGCCCTCTTTGCTTTATTTTATTTAGAATAGAGTCAATATTGTATATTATACAATACTGTGTATAAAACACAATTGGGGCAACCTATTTGACATATTATCGTTTTACCGTGATCTTAGCTCATGAATGTATTTTCATTAAATTCATGTACATATGTATGAGTATGTTCTGTAATTCAGTAAGATTTTAATTTACTGATAATAAATATTTATAATAAGAGTAAAAAAATATACAACATTATTTAATTTTATTTGTATTTTATTATGTGTCATGTTTGTTGCATTTTCCTATACAGTAAATGTTGATGCAAATACAGAACAAAAGCATGAATCGAAATGGTCAGAATAATATATTATTTTTCACTAGATACAAGTATTAATTCGTATTTTACCTCGGTAAAAGAGTGCAAAAATGTATGGAATTTAGAAAAATTCATTTATCAAATTTTTACCTTTTTAAGCAAACTAAATATAAATGAATACTGGCTGTCCATGAAATTTCCTCTGTATAATTAAACAGTGTGCACATATGTATGTACATAGCTTTCATTGAAAGTTCATGAACCCGTAAACAATCAATAAAATCAAAGTATGGTAGTATGTTCAAATATTTAACTATCTACGATAGTTGAAATGGCTTTTCAACACTGCATTTTTTTATGCAATATCGTTTAAAATAAATATGCCTGTATGCATATACATACATATATCAAAGTTCAAATCAAATATAAAGTCTGAGTTGCATATTTTTTATTAAAATAATTGAACTATTTTACCTTTGAACTCCTGAGTATATCTATTGATCTGAATTTACTAAGCGAGTACCTTTTCATTAATTTAATAATATAAAACCAATGATTTTTTAAAATTAATTTCATTTATTTACCATATATGAAACGTAACGTATCACATTTGATTTTAAAAACCTGATTTATTCTTCTTGTTCAACTATAAATTAGTTTTTTTGGGGTTAGCTCAAATTTGAATAGAATATTGTATTTTTATCGGAAATAAGGAAAATTTCACGGTGTGAGTCAGTTAAAAATTGAAAATATAAATTGATGTTATAAAAATAATTAGGAGTCTGTATTTGTGAAGTATCTATCATTCTTGAAATCTTTTTTAGTTGAAGAGCTTCCATTAAATTTCACCATTGAAGAATATCAGCAGTGAAATGTCGAAGAATACCAGCAGTGAAAAAGTAGGGTTTGAGGAGTCAATACATTTTTATTGATGAATCGATTCAAGTGATATTATGTACAATAGTAATTGAACCTATACATGTCTGTCAATCTAAATATAGAAGAAAACATATTTTAAATAAGCTTTGTTTGGCGCCTCACAAAACCAGGCTCTTTCGACTGCATTTTTCATAAAAAGTTTTGAACAACTAGTGAATCGAGTTTTGACATTAAAATTAATATCTGCCAAAACAGATATATCAATAGTACCTCTAACTATTTTTTTTAAAGCAATAAATCAGAAACTCTTCTGCGACGAGACAAACATAAATCTTTAAGTGGAAAAGTCTGACTTTATAGGTTGGCTTTGAAATTGGATAAAAGGAGACCATATGACTGAATATACAAATCTTATAGATCAAACGTTATTCATTTGAATGAAAGATTCAATTCGAGAAATATGTATTGTATAAGCGAGAAAAACCCAGTCAGCTTCAAAATATTGGGATAAAGCAATTTTTTTATAAATAATACTTTTTTGTATGAAGTTTGGAGGATTCAAAAACGCAATGTTGATGGCCTTTGAATAAAGTTATATTTAAAACACAGCGGATGCATGTGTTTACGGCCAATAGTGAGTTAAAAATCACAAATTATTTTTTGCACACTAATTTGAAAACCTCTAGTCGAAACTATCGATTCGACGAATTTGTACATTCAATCAATTAAGCAGTCGTCAATTTCAATGAACGTGGATGAGGGAAGCGCAGTCGCTCGCTTTTGAACCTTTTGGCCGCGGTCGACTGGAACTCGGTTAAATATTAAAATATATCGAATCACCCTCCGGGGGGTCGTCAGTCATGCTGTCACTTTGCCGGTGCTAACTTTATCGGGACAAGACTGTGTAGTCTCGCACATCCCCTTACAATTGGTCAAATAATGTATACCCATCGAACGCGAAGACGGTTTTTAGAGGACGGCGGGTGCGCGGAGAGGGATGATCTTGTCAGCCGCGCTTTTCAAATGTCAAAAAGCACAAAGGCTCCCCCAAATCAAATTAAAGCCCGTCTGCCGAGCGAAAGATCGAACGCGTCGAAATAAAATAAGATTCGGACGGCGCGAATTTGACTGGCTGGAGAAATCTAGACGAGAATGGCGTGTTACGGGACATGGGTGAATATTTAATAATCTCTATCGGACCGAGAGCGGTACGGTTTGTCAGCGAGTCGTAAATAAAAACTTTTCAGTCGATCTCCCGATTTGATTTTAAGGTTCTTTAAATCCACACAAACAACCGACGTCGACATGAATTCTTTTGACGTGTTTAAACACCTAACAGTAATCTATTTCAGTGTAAATGAGTAATTTATGATTAGTTTTGGCAGATCGATGAGAATTCAAAGTCGCCATGGATCTTTGTATGGGAGAAGCGTTTTTTTTTTCATGTTCCTGACATTAATTTTAAAATAAAAGTCGCCGAGAGCTTCCTTGGGTATATGTATATATGCCTTTAATCTGAATACAAAAAAATTACAAAGTTTATGAAATATAAGGAGGCCAAAATGACCTATTTGATTTATGTCGTGTCATTTTGCGTCAAAATTTTGGCCTCCATATATTTCTAAAAGTTCGTGATTTTTTTTGGATATTTTTCTAATTAAAATTGAAGATATATTATCAAGAAAGCTTTCAACAACTTTTGATTTCGAAATAATGGCAGGAACATGGAAAATAGACGATTTTCTGAAGACAAAAAAACGGTTCCTCCCATCTAAACACTCATTGCGAGCGCGCGTGCTTTGTATGGGGACTTTCGGGCAAAACGTTGACTTTGAATTCTCGTTAATCAACCAAAAGTAATTATAAATGACTCATTTGAACTGAAATAAATTAGTGCTAACTGTTTATTATTTTAAATACTTTAAAAATTAAAACTATTCTATATATTAAGAGAAATATAAATAGCGGCCTGAGTATGTAATTATATAAGAAATTAAATTTGAATTCAATAAATTTAGTTCACTTTTTTATTTTTATTCAACTTCAGTCGATGAGTAACTGACAAGCCTCATTCTAGGCAAAAATTGTACGCGAATATTTAACGCTTAAATTAATTAACAAAAATATCAATCAACACGATGATCATCGTACGTGAACAAATCTGTAAATTTTTAAGAAAATTTAACGCAATTCAAGTATCGACTATAGTTTTATTGAATATTATCGTCTGCGAATCTGTACTTCGTTCGCGTCATCCGCGTGAGTCTAGTAACTATTAGCTATGCATAAAGAGTGATTTCAGTGCGTGTTTTTACTTTATCTATGTACGTAGTAACAATAGATGAAGTTTTGTGATCATGCGAAAATTCGAACTCGAGATTTTGACTGATTCGAACTCAGAATCGATCACTGATCACGTTTTCATGATCTAGAAAAAATGTGTGTGTGTGTGTGTGTGTGTGTGTGTGTGTGTCTGTGTGTGTGTCTGTGTGGGTGTGTATTTTGGGGATATTTTTAACACCGTTAGTCCTATTGAACTGAAACTTAGTATCGGTTACTGAAATTCTTATCGACACGACGAAAATTTTTTTCAAATTTTTAAGTTGACCGGAAATGGTACCTCGCCTTATAGGTGTCCTCTTTTTTTAAGTTTTTGAATTCAATTATCTCCCAAACCACTTACTGAATCGGACTGAATTTTTTTTAAATATGATACAAATAATAATTTTTATAATCTTATATTTTTTAAATATTTCTATCTGAACCGGAAGTAGTACTTTTACTCTAGAGAATCGAAGTTTTTTATGTTTTTTTCAGAAACCTTTTGTTTTATTGAACTGAAATTTCATATCTAGAAGTTTAAGTTTAATACCAAGTTAATTATAAAATTTAGTTAGCATCCGTCAACCGGAAGTAGCAGTTTACTCTTGTTCGATTTTTCTTCCACTATTTTTTTCGACCCCTTAAACATGTGTGTTCGTCACAAAAAAATTCAAGTATAATTCTTGTAGGAATTTGATGAAAATGAAAAAAAATTATTTTATTTTATAAACCGGAAGTGGGATTTTTTTCCTCGTAGAAAGGTCAAAAATGTTGTGCCCACTACTCTGTCCGCACCCCTGAACGTATTAAGCTGAAAATTTATATTTCTATCCTTTATGTACTAACTTAGATCTGGTAGGGTTTTGGTCAGAATTTGTAAACCGGAAGTAGTATTTTTTTTTAAAACAATATTTCATTATTTTATTTTGACCTTTTAAATTGTTTTAAGCTTCTTGATATTTATTGTGTATAATAAAAATAGTAATTTTTAGTAAAAATAAAAAAAATCACTTAATTAATTGAACCGGAAGTGGGATTTTTTCCTCGTAGAAAGGTCAAAAATGTTGTGCCCACTACTCTGTCCACACCCCTGAACGTATTAAGCTAAAAATTTATATTTCTATCCTTTATGTACTAACTTAGATCTGGTAGGGTTTCGGTCAGAATTCGTCAACCGGAAGTAGTATTTTTTTTTAAAACAATATTTCATTATTTTTTCATTATTTTAATTTGACCTTTTAAATTGTTTTTAGCTTCTTGATATTTATTGTGTATAATAAAAATAGTGGTTTTAAGTAAAAATAAAAAAAAAATTACTTAATTTAATGAACCGGAAGTGGGATTTTTTTCCTCGTAGAAAGATCAAAAATGTTGTGCCCACTACTCTGTCCGCACCCCTGAACGTATTAAGCTGAAAATTTATATTTCTATCTTTTATGTACTAACTTAGAGCTGGTAGGGTTTTGGTCAGAATTTGTAAACCGGAAGTAGTATTTTTTTTTAAAACAATATTTCATTATTTTTTCATTATTTTAATTTGACCTTTTAAATTGTTTTAAGCTTCTTGATATTTATTGTGTATAATAAAAATAGTGGTTTTAAGTAAAAATAAAAAAAAAATTACTTAATTTAATGAACCGGAAGTGGGATTTTTTTCCTCGTAGAAAGATCAAAAATGTTGTGCCCACTACTCTGTCCGCACCCCTGAACGTATTAAGCTGAAAATTTATATTTCTATCCTTTATGTACTAACTTAGAGCTGGTAGGGTTTTGGTCAGAATTTGTAAACCGGAAGTAGTATTTTTTTTTAAAACAATATTTCAATATTTTATTTTGACCTTTAAAATTATTTTTATTTTCTTGATATTTAATGAGTATGATACTGATAGTGATTTTTAGTAATAAAAAAAATTTGAACACAATCAGACAACCGGAAGTAGAACTTTTGTTTTGTGCAAGTTTCCATACATTTGCGCTCAATTTGTATCGCTATCATAGTCATCAGTTCAATATCGAATTTTGTTTTGTAACCTTCTTATATTCATCAAATACATAGATAAAGTCATGGGTTGGTCACACCCGAATTTTTTATGATAATTTTAGTTTTTTAGTTGTGTTGAAATTTTTCTTCGCGTGTAAAAAAAATTTCATTTGTTTTTGTATAAAGTGAATTTAAATTAAAAAAAATATTAATATAATTCTAACTGGCGTCAAAAATGATCACTGTTTGTTAAATTGTGTGCAATTTTTTTAAATCTATACTGAAGAAGATGAATAGAAAAGGGACTTAAACTAATGCTACGGAGACCACAAACAGCTGGTAAATTTTCACATTGTTTTATGTTTATGTGCAGCTTTTTTTAGTTATACCTACATGTTTGCTAATTTTTAATATTATATTTATGTTTTTAGGTTGCAGTGAAGGTAGGAAATTTAATTTACATAACTCGGGGAGATATTTTGTAAGCATGATTTATTTATTTTGACACATACAAAAACATTCTAAATATGTGCTGTACAAATTTGATTTGACGTCAAAAAGAAAAAAAAACCATTGAATGTTCAGCGAAAGTTAATCGAGCTTAGTTGGGTAAATGGTACCAGTTTACTGAGTTGGCATATCAATTAATTAACATTCAAATATTTGCTTAAAGTTTTTAAATACTTTGTATATATCATGCTTTCCAATGCAAACTGAAACACATGTGATTTAAAACCTCTTTTTATATGATGATTTTCTAATTTGAATATTGGAACGTTTAGAATATACATATGTACATAGTATGTTTATAGAAGTCCTGAATTCAATTTCAATGGAATTTCCTCGGGAAGTATACTATCTGACGCCGGAGTGCAATCACAAGATACGTATAAATGGAATTTTTAAATTGTTTACACTTTGCTGTTGTGAAATGCAGGTGTAAAGTTTGCGAAAGCTAAAACGTCGTCTTCGGTGCACTTGATTTTAAAAGGGCCAATTATGTGTAAGCACTCTGCTCAACGTGTATGTGTACATTCACCGGTCGGTGTGTCATTTGAATTTTAAATGTGCAAGCCCAGGCGTCGTCGCCGTTAAAAGGTTGGAAAGAACTGATTTAAATCTTAATTTCCATTTTCATTTTAATGCACTCAAAAAGCTTATCCCCTTTCGTGAGGCTTAACGTACTCATTTGTATTCGTTGTCTAACGTTATTCGACTCATCTCCGTATTTATTTTGTTTGCTTCTAAAATATATGCGATTTCCAAGCATAGTCCTGAAAGTGCGTAAGACTGGTGTATGTATGTACATACATGTGTATCTATGAAAAAGTCAAACATTTGAATGAAAATGAGATAACATTTCCAATAATTAAATTTTGCAATTGAAATTTTTTACATTAAATTTTAAATTGAAATTTTTTACATTAAATTTTATATTGAATATTGTACGACTTCTTTTATTAATTACTGAAATTTTTTTCAAAATAATTAAGGGTTTCCGTATCGTATTCTTAATTCCATTATTGGTAATACATGTGTATGTACATATATATGACAGAAATGAATATACAATATTTCATCTAAACATACAAAACCTTTAATACTTGATTTTTAATTTTTTTTAAAGTTACTACAAAATAATATATGTAGATAGAATATAACAAAAAAATCATTCGTGTACTCGGACAAAAACAGGTGCTACGCCAATTGATGAAAATTTAGCGGTGATTATAACTACATGTGTAGTTGTACATATATGTACATATATATAGATACATTGAGTCCTATGTTCATTTTAAAAACTTTTTAAATAAACCAAAAAACAAATATTTAAATATCAAATAACAAAACATTTGTATGACTGTCAAATAACTGTTATAATTAAAACTACTATTTTATTTTTCTAAAAAAAAAGGACAAGGATAGAGGAGGGGGAGACGGTACAAATTCACGGTGCTAGGCTGTTTCTAAAGGATCGGTCCGAAATGGTAAGCGATGTAAGCAAAGCCTGCAAATTCCCGTCTGCCCCGCGGTGACGAATTCGTCGAAAAAATTCGCCATTAGAAGTCAGCTACTTATATATTACTATAGACCATCCGCTGTAGAGACACTTACTTAAACGGACATGCTGTCCCTTGTACACCATCTCGTCCAATAGCATTTCGCACGCACAATATTCTTATTGTCTGCACGAAATGCTATTGGTCGAGAGGCAGCATGTACGTTCTGTCAACACAGTCAATACGGCGGACAAACTATAAACACACAATTATTTTTAATCACCCTTTCTTTTCTTTTGGTCACCAAATTAAATTTTCCACCGGGCCCGAATTTTATTTCGGTGCCTATGACGTATGTATATACATACATATGTATGTACGTATGTACTATATTACCTTTAAATCATGTTCATACACCCCAAGCTTTTATATTTGTTCATATAAAGAAATTTTTCAAAGACTACTTTACGTTTTAAATTTTTTGTGCTATTGTCTTATTTTTAATACAATTGCTTTATTTTATTTTTTTAACAATAGCAAAAAGCTTGTTAATAAAAAGATTGTTTTACCTTAATTATTTAATTTTATTTAAGTATGGAATAATTATTTGAGTTTTCATCTTCTGTTAATTAAAGAGCATTGATATTGACGTATCAAAGTAATGTAATATTTTTATGTATAAATGTTACAAGCATTAATTTTAATTTCAAATCACGTATTAATTATTTTCTAAAGCCAACTATTGAAATGTTTACAGGCAAAATACTAGTAGAAAATTAAAAGAACTGAACTGAAGAAGTGAAAGACTATTGATTAGCGTGAATAATGAAAAATTATATATTTTTTTTACTCGTACAATATGTCTACTATCTATGTAATTGTAATATGTACATATTATAAATGCTACTACGGACAATTAGAGTACATATTATAGATATTATAATACATATTATAAATGCTATTACGGTCTAATAGAGTTACAATGTCTAGTATTATAGTCTTACGTCTGCTTTCTTAGTATACGATAGGTATGTAGTATTCATAATAACAGCTTCTTTTCTTAAGACGGAGTATTACTTACCTTTCATTAGGTTGGAACATTTCAAACAAATTGTTACATATAAATCATTTTTAGTAAACTCAGTCATAGGATCGTAAAACTCTCAGATGCAGATGCTCGCTTTAATTTTACTTTTTGACTTGTAACTTTCAACTTTGAATTTTCGATAATTCATAAATTCGATATTCAAAAAATCACCATGACTGTATGTATATTATATATAGGTATGTGTAGTATAATATGTATGTGTAGTATAGTATAAAGACAGCTAGTAATTTTTCTTTTCGACTAGCGCCTTAGTACTCGCACACAACAGACAGGTTTTCCCGCACTATTCAAACGCGCGAGAGATTTTTTTCCGAAAGGTTTTTCCGCCGTGAAAATTTTTCAGCGCGAAAGAAAAAACCATGATACATTATCAACGTTACATTTCAAATATACAGCAGGTAAATATTTTACTTTTCTTAATGCGACCGGTCACGCAAATGAAAGTGAAATTTGCATGAACGCACACACGTCTCTCCGTATAACACGTTACATATATATTATTTCTTTAAAATTAAAATAATATACATATTTATACACCAGTGGTCATAAAAGATTTTAAACCCGGTCGTAATTTGGTTGACGTGGGTGTTGACAAAAGTAACTAAACTAGCCGGTGTGGTAGTGCCATTGTTGACTTTATTGCCGAGCATGCAAACTTTCAACCGTGTTTGGTCAGATTACTGTGCAATTTCTGAAATGATGGTTTTAAACCTACATATTGTGTAAATATGTTATATCGAATATTTATCTTTTGTGTTCCAACTGGACACGCAACGAATATACCAACGGAATATTATCTCGTTAGGACAGTGGTGGTATTTCATAATAAATATCATACCTCGAGTTGCATAGTATATAAAATAAATGTATGTATGTGTTGTAATACGGACGGTGATACTATACAGATATTGAATTTAATAAATGCAGATATCGAAACGTGGTATGGTGTTTAATAAGTGCCTGAATAGGAATCGTAAGCAGATTATGTGACATTGTCAAATTTGTCATATGCTCGAGCATTTGCTAGCGTGCAGCTTGCGTAAACATTTTAGTTGGAATGAAATTGATTTAGTGAGATGATTATTTGTATATTACTAGTGGCCTGTGTCCACATAATTGTGCACTCGGTAAAATATCGAAATTCAGATCACGGAATTAATAATTGAAAATTTAATTAATTTTTTTGAAAGAAAACTTTCGTTTTTGTCGACCGATCATGTGAACGAGGTGATATGTCGCGTCTCTTTCCACGATATTCGATTAAAAGGGGAGAAAGAGAGACGGAGAGACACGCAATAGACAATTATTATAAAAGTAGTTGAAGTTGTAAAAAGAAGAAAATTTTGATTTTCATTTGATGGTGTATTCCTCTGATTAGCGTGACTTGTCAGATTCGTACTGTCGGTCTTACGTATGAATACATTTGAGCAACTGTTAAGAAGAGCGATACCACTGTTTAAATTTATAGTATTGTTGCGTAGGGGTGGGTGGAGGATCCAAGTAAAAGGCGAAAGTCGTTTCACAGCATTTACTAGTGATTAAGGAGATACATACACTGCCAGTGCTCCGTCCAGAATGTCTTGATATGATCTTAGTACCTCCTTATAAAGGGACAGGTCGCTCAGGGCATCTTTGACGTCCAATTACTTCCCCATTGTTTAGGCATGTACCCGGATATGTATTCCCACGACACTCAGGCCCACGCTATCGGTCACTTCTGAGAAGGGATCGGGTGCCGCTTACTTACAATTCGGTGGCCATTGTTTAGCCTACTTGCACTTAGTCTGGAGATAATCCTTGAAACCAATTATAACGGTCACACAATCTCTGGGATGCTACTCGGCCTAATCCGATTGCACTTACTCGGCGGTGTACCTAACAGTATAATGTCACTTTTTCTTCAAATTGGTTTAAATACGAAAATTCTTTCTATTGAGCCTTTTGAGTTTATAAGATATTTAAGTGTTATATTGTCGGTTAGTCAAAATCTTATAATCATTTGGTCAAAATGTGTAAAGAAATTAACAATTTTTTGAAAAAGTATTCAACAACATAATTTTTATCTTTCTGCCATCCTTGCGTTCTATTACACTTTTATTGGATATCATTTAAGCACTTTTCTTGTTTAATGTTTCGCTTATTGCTATTCCAATATAAAGATTTTAACCATGTTCTAACCACCAAAACCTTATCAAATCTAGATAGTATACATATATGTAAAAAATTGAGTAATGTGGAAAAAATCGTGTGGTAAAAAAGTTTTCAAAATCAGTCAAAATCTCGAGGTAGAAGTTACAAATATTTTTACTTTATCTATGTACTTAGTAACAATAGATGAAGATTTTTTTATATTGTGCACACATATAATAAATAAATGATAATTAATTGAACTTTAATTTGACAATTGAATAATTTCAAATGCCTTAGCCGCCTGCGTTTTTCCGACAAACGGGAACAGGAACGGGAACGGGAAAAAAAATCACCAAAAAACGGAACGGAAAAAACGGGAACGGGAATTGCATGCGTTATTGTGGCATTGCAACTCATGCCGGGTTCAGCTAGTACTACATATCTTAAATTAAGTTCAATTATATATTCCTCTTTTTGAATATATTATGTATTTTTAACTAATTTGTAAACTTATGATTTAAGCCCAGTTTGGGAATTAAACGATGATATGTACATATATACATAATATTAGTATATCCACAAATATACAGTAAATTTACGTAGTTTGAAAAATTTGGACATCTCTGACCAACGTACATACATATGTACTATATGTATATTGACATACATATTTAGCTCTAGATAGAAAATATTTGACTTAAACTGACCTATCGGAATATAAAACGACTTCTACATATTTTTTCATAATCTATTCAACGTTTCGAAACTAATCTAGCAACTCGGCATTGCAATTAAAACCCACTCGATACTCTGCCAAGGGGAAACGTACATACATACAAATGTACATACATACAGAGTGGGAGCATATAAACGTAGAGGGCGTTCCGTACCTTAGAAACAATAGATAAAAACGCGTGACCGGCGACAATAACCGTGTAAACATTCCACTAATGAGAAACGATTAACAATAAATGTAAAAAGGTAAAAAAATAAATAATGCATACTAAAAAAAAAAACCACAAAAATAAACGGGCACAGCTTTTTGTGTTATTTATTAGATTGGGACTCGTCGTTTATTATGCGTGTGTCGTGTTTTGCGGGGACGCTTTAGGCCGGACCTTCGGTTCAAAAATAAGCAAAAAAAGGGAAAAGGAAGTAATAATAAAATAAAGTCGACCGCACCTGTACACTGTCGACCCTTGAATTTGGTGGACAACGGACGATCGCCCGCGTTACCCTTGCAATTGATATTTTATTTTATAATGTACTCGAGCACATTATTGCGAACGATATCGCAATCGATGCTGTTTTATTTGTAATTTGAGAGTCTGGTATTGATAACCCGACGAAAATTTGGAGAAGATTTTTAATTATCTCCTAGTTTTTCTATACATAAGATATTTTTCGGATAATTACTCGATTATCGAATATCGAATGATTCGGTGCGAAAAATCTGTTTTCATATATGTACAAACTTATGATATGATATATTACACTGAAATTATGATTTCATATTTATTTTCAGTGAAGTAATCGGTGCCTCGTAGAGTGTAGCAGATACTCGGATTATTTTGACACAATTAAAAAAAATGACGAGTCATTATGAGAAATGAAAAGTAGAGAATGCTAGTATTGATCATTCAAAGGGAAAACAAGTACAGGAGGGGAATTGCTATGGTAATCAATCTTTGAGAGTGGTTCAGGAGTAGTAGGCACATTATCATGCTATGAGGCATGCAAATAAAAATAAGCTAATGATATCTAGCCTTAGAGACATGAAAAGTAAAAGAAGTATTTACATATGTACATACATATATCCGAACCAAATGCGGTTTTTTTTTGTTAATTCATTTGATTGATTCAACTTGAGTTAAGTCAATCAAATGATATTTATTCATATGAAAGTTAGTTAAAATCATAAAGGATATGTTATTACAAGGTTTCACTTAGTTTCACTTCATTCGTTATTCAGACAAACTTCCTACACTCTTCCGATTGCTTTCAAACTTCACCATTTTTATGTGAAGTTTGGCCGTCGATTGAGATTTCAATTGGGTCCGCCAAGTCGAAGGTGAAATATAATCGTAATAAGAACTTTTAAGAATGCAAAAATTTTGAAGAAGGTAACAGCTCACCCTCTGCCAATACCTAGTAGCCTTGTTTGTTTACTTTCCGCCACCCACTCGTTTTGTCA
Organism: Arctopsyche grandis; assembly: GCF_051622035.1. Classification (NCBI taxonomy): domain Eukaryota; kingdom Metazoa; phylum Arthropoda; class Insecta; order Trichoptera; family Hydropsychidae; genus Arctopsyche; species Arctopsyche grandis. The sequence continues at coordinate 16,722,908 of NC_135356.1, forward strand.
GATTTTAATTGTTCAAACGCCCATAAATTTATCATCTTTACACGATCTTTATTTTTTACATATCATTACAATATTAGAAATATAAATTTTAATTGAATTAAGCTAAACATTAAATATTTAGAATTTTGTGATTTGAATTAAACAAATAGACTGCCGGATGATATTAGAAATCCAGATACCTTTGGTAAATTTCTGCATTAACGTTAAGTTAAGATGCATTATTAGTTGCATACATATGTTTGATTTGTTGTTAAACCGCCATAATTTTCAAATAAATAAAATCATACGTTTGTTTATTTAGCTGTTTGTTGATAAATATTCACATGTTCATATAATTCAAAATATAACTTTTAATTTTATCATGGTAAATTTAACAGCACAAAATAAAAAAAAAAGCGCGCGGATCGTGGCAAATCCTTATCAAGTGTTTGAAACGGATCTTACTTATGAGCCACTCTGTAAAATAGCACAGCTAAGCAATTTCGCAATGAGTGTTGGCAGTGCTTACCAAAGGTAACTTATGTACGTATGTACATATATAAATGCACACTTGCTATTTGAAGAAGGAGACAATCTACCAATCGTAACTTAGCGGGGAGTTGAAAATCTCACGCTTCTCAATTTCAGGGCTGCCACTTAATGAAATCGGTGTCGCTTTTCCTTCCTTCGTCCCTCATCGTATAAAAAGCATTACTTTTAAAGATTTGTAATCATAAGGTCCCCCAGGGCGGCTGCGGCACCGAGGTGTGAAACGGCGTGAAGGCTCATTAATCTCGCCCGCTTAAAATATATAAGCGTATCTTTACTCCGGTGCGCCATGCCCCCTTTAATCCCCCACTTTTCGACCAAGAGTCGTACCCTATTTTTTCCAGAAACCCACCGTTCCCTTGATTTCTCCCTCTACCCGTGTCTAACCTTCGAGTTTTCCGTTCGCTCGCTCGATTTGGGATCCGCAGTCAACGAACGGAACGAACTTCGATAATCGGTCGATTAGACGACGCGAGATAAAGTGGCGGGCTGTGTTTGATATATGAAAAAAGAGTGGCTTTTACAAACGAAACTACTACTCGACTGCAGAAGGCTTTCGCCAAATTATTGGACGACGAAAAAGTCAACTCGGCGATAAGCGCCGGCGATTCGGATCGATCGTGGTGTATGTACGTGTGGGTACGTTGCGCGAAACACTCCTGTAACTTTTTCGCCAGATTGCTTGGCGTGTGTGACCGTAAAATAATATTAGGTACGTGTTTGAAAGTCCGGCCACGTCTCTTGGATACTGAGTGAGCCGGTGGGGAAATTTTCCTTCGTAAAAATCACAATGTTATATCCGTTACCCCACTGATCATAGCGACTACATACAGGTGAATCGTGACACGCTCTATATAATGCAAGATAGTAATATAAACCGGCTGAGGGGTCATGGGTTCAATCCCTGGCCCAATGGTGACGGCCAGACCTTGGATATGTGTGACTCTAGGTCAACCGTTTACTATCAGAGTTTGACAATTTATCTGATTTCATTGTTGAAATGGTTCCAAACAGATTGACATTTGTCGCCGTTATTTGAATATGATTTCAAATTTGTAATATGTTTTTTAATATATAAAACCGAAACGGCGAAACGGTTTCTGATTAGCTGTCGTCAAAGGCGTTTCTGATAGGCTGGATTGGTCGAAGACGTTTGTGATTGGTCGTTCGATCGTTAAATTAAATTATTTTCGATTCAAATGATAAATTTAATAAAAAAATAATAAATGAAGATTGTTTTTATAGTTTTCATTTAATTTCCATTTACCGACTGATGCCGGGTAGTGTTATAAATTTATATAAAGTACATTTGTACAAAGTTGGCCATAGGTGTCGCCTTGAGGGCAATCCCGCAATGAAAACAGGATAAAAATATTTTTCAAAATAAAAAAATAAATATATGTGTATGTGGGTATACATATGTATTTATTTTATTTATTTAATATACTTGGGGGAGGCGGCAAAGCCGATAGGCCCAAGGGGTTTGAATAAACATAATTTTACAAATTATACATATATGCAATAAAAAAATGAGAAAAATTAAAATACATTAAAAAAAAAAACAATATTAAAATAAAATAAAATAAGAGAAGAAAAAAAAATATAAAATAAATAAACAAAAAAAGATAAAAATACAGAAATATGATTATGGGAAAGAAGAATCACAAAAATCCTTTGGTTTTAAAAAAAGTATCAAGTTTATTCTTAAAAATATTAATATTAATAGAGGTTACTAAATCGTTGGGAAGACTATTCCAAACTGAAACCACTCTGTTAGAAAAGAATGTATCTCTGATCAATTTATTAGATTTATCTTTTTGGAGTCTAAGCGTGTGACCTCTGAGGTGAGTGTTTATGTTGAATGAAATAACATTAGACATATGACAATTATAGTGATTATTAAGAATTTTATAGACTTCGATTAAGTCACCTCTAGATCTTCTCGTCTCCAATGTAGTGAGATTCATTATTTTCAATCTTTCGTTATAAGAAAGTGATTTGAGTTCAGAAGGAATCTTTGAAATTCTCCTTTGAACCCTTTCAATACATGTAATATCCTTTTTAAAATGAGGATTCCATATGCAAAAAGCGTATTCAAGTCTAGGTCTGATGAAAGTTTTATATATTTTTGTTAAAATAGTTAAATTTAGAAAATTGAATACCCGCTTTATAACATACAAAAATGAGTAAGTTTTGTTGACAATATGATTTATATGAGCGGACCATTTTAGGTCGCAAGTGGTGATGATACCTAGGTCTAATTGGTATTGGACGCAATTCAGGAAAAGGCTGTTTATTTTGTAGGAAAGATTTGGGTTATTATTTCCTAGGTGGAGAACAGAGCATTTCTTAACATTTAAAGTTAAAAGCCAAGTTTTAGACCACGTGACAATTGTGTCCAAATCGCTTTGAAGGGAATTTCTGCCATCTGAGTTGGCAGGACAATAAAGTTTAATGTCGTCAGCGAAAATAGAATATTTACAAGTGAGGTCATTTGCTATATCATTAATAAAAATTAAAAAAAGAATTGGCCCTAAAACAGAGCCTTGGGGAACACCACTAAGGACGGGATGAGATTCTGAAGAGCAGGATCCAATCCTCACCGAGAAGTATCTAGACTTTAAAAACACTCTGATCCAGTCAAGTAGCCTTCCTCTCACACCTATATGCTCGATTTTTAGTAAAAGCCGATCGATAGGAACTCTATCAAAGGCTTTTTCGAAGTCAAGATAGACGACATCTACGGGTATATTATTATTAAGAAGGAGAGACCAATCATTGTGCACGGTTAAAAGGTTACTCAGTACTGATCGGCCTTTTATAAAACCATGCTGGTATTTAGATAAAAGGTTACAAGACTCAAGAAATTTAGTCAGTTGAGAGGCGATGATTTTTTCAAAACATTTTAGCAAAATGGGTGAAAGACTGATAGGACGATAATTAGTGGCTTCTAATTTGTTTCCCTTTTTGTAGATAGGAATAATGTTAGAAGTTTTCCATTCGTTGGGTATAAAGGAAGATATAAAGGACAATTTGAAACTAGATGACCAGAAGAAGCACAGTGAGAACAATTTGGTTTTTCCTCTTTGCAATATTTTATAGAGTGCCCGAAGTTGCAGCAGCGTGAGCATTTAAGCACGCTAATGTAGTCATCGATCCTGCACGAATTCCAGTCTATGAAGCATCTTCCTTGGTTTACAAGTTTTTTTCGGAGTGCTGGCGAAGTGGAATACACTCTGTGGCAGGTGGGCCCTTCCCGAGAACCCGCTAGGTGACTGAATTTAATGTTATTAGAGACGTCAGTTCCGAAGTCTTCTATCAAAATTTTCATAATTCTGTCGTCGGGTACATCTCTAGGAACGTATTTAACAATAATTTTTGGCCAACGCTTTTTCGGGAATACTACATTTAGCTTAGCCAAATTAATTTCATTACACTTTGCAATTAATTCGCAGTCTATGATAGAGTTTGTAAAAATCACCAAACCATTGTTACTGACCTTTTTTAAACCTATTACTTTAGCACCTATTTTAGTGGGGTTAATTGCTGCTTGGAGAGTGGCTTGTGTTGCTTCAGAACTGGAAATTCCAGAATCCTTGCAGGGGTATATGATTACAGCGGGAGATGGAGATTTAGCTGCGATCCCCGTGTTCGCCACCTTCAAGTGTCTGGATCCGGAGCTTGAAGCCGCTACTTCGGAGAACAGCTGAGTTTGAGATGCGAGTGGTGTTCGTTTGTCGGAGATCTCATCAGTTAAAATATCCAACAATCTTTGTACGGATTCTTTGATACATTTGGATTTGGCAGTGGTAAGCATGTTACCACTTGCTAGTATCTCCAGGATTATAGTTTGTTGTTTTATAGCTTCGTTTAATTTCTTCATTATAATTGTTACAATTTGAAAAAATAAAAATATTGGCGCAAGATTCGGCACGATAAGTCGACACACAGTGCGATTGCTGCCGATAATCGATTCAAACTCGAAAATGTATGTATGTATGTATGTATGTATGTACGTATTGGTCAGCTACTTGAGAAGTGGAGCGTCTTATATTAAAAACCGATAACTGACCTTTGTGTATATGGTTGAATGCATGAATTTTCCTCTGCGTATCGCATTTCTTCGAATATTTTCATCATATCCCAAGCATATCGTTAGTATTTTGTTCAATACAAACTTCGTTATTTTTAAAGTATTTTTTTATTTTAAAGCGAGTAATTCAAATTTGGTGTTTGATTATATTAAATTACTGTTTTTTTAATGTGTTTCCAACATCATCCAATCTGTCTATTATAAAAGACAACAATTCTCATTTAAAATTTAAAAGTTTTAAGTTGTTTAAAGTTTATTTTTATTTCGTTTAAATATTATATGAGTGGTAAATAGACTATAATTCCATTTTATTGTAAGTATAAACATAGTTTAAAAGCCTTAAAAGTATTTATTTGTATAAAGAGGAAAGTACGATTAAGAGAATATTACCACTTCCGCTAACCGGATCTTCACCATATTTATTTTATAGCTTACCCTACATCTAAAATTTATACATAGATGCTATGAGCGTTTTCAGAGGAAAACCTGAAAAACTTTGAAATTCTAAATCAAAAATATTCATAATATGTACATATGTAATATTTAAAAAATAATGATTTTGCGAAAATCACTGCATACGCATTTCTAAAGTTTTATCTCACTGTATACAACGTCAAAAAATCCAAACAAAAATTAAAAGAGGAGGTTGTGGGGAGAGAAACCACTTTTGGGTGGTTTAAATAAAAACTAAAACGTAACATTTAGTATTTCATTAACCGATATGAATTTTCTTTGTATAATAGGGTCTACCTCACAGGACCGAAAGTGAAACGCCCGAAAACGCAAATATCGGAAGGCAAAGATCGAAAATCGAAAGATCTTAAGTCGAAAGATAAAAAAAGGGCCTCTCCCCTCTGTCGTACATACTCACTTAATTTGCGCGAGCAGGATACAACAGGAACAAGAGGAACAGGCTTTTCCTCCCGTATTCTGCGCGCGCACATTAAACAAGGCTGTATGACAAAAAGAGAGATAATTTCACCGCATGCCACTCGTATATATTATAGATATATACATATTACCGTTTACCATGCATTTTTTTTATCTTTCGACTTAAGATCTTTCGATTTTCCATCTTTGCCTTCCGATATTTGGGTTTTTGGGCGTTTCACTTTCGGTCCCGTGAGGGAGACCGCTATTCTTACTACGTATGGGTTACATATGAGCCGTTATAACTGAAAGTGGCATAAGTCCTCTTTTCTTCATTTCGACAAATATCTTGCAAAACATTACATATAATGTTTCGCGCTTAACAATATTTAAAAATACTGGTGGCCTGTAAAACGTTTATTCTGCTTTAACAAGATTCTGGATATATCGAATTAAAATGAGTGATAACAATTTGTGAATTAAGTCAAACAGAAATATTGTTTTTGTAACTGAAAATTGGACTACCAACACTCATATCTATTTATGTACATACAAGTTAAAGTAAATATTTGAACTTCGTTTTCATACGTACCTAAGTATACCACAAAATCATTTCAAATATCGTAACGTTGTATTTCAAATGTATGTACATCTGTATTCTGATTGAAGACAGCTCTTGTATGAATAAATAAGATGTGCATATCTTCGATGCATATGTAAGTACATACTTATATTATCTGTCGCTAATGCTCTCGGGGGGAGAAAAACGAGTGCGCTTACTCACTTTGTATGGCAACAAAGTTCGAAGCGCATTGCAACAAAATTGAACTTTGATTTCTGAAGTTTTGCTGAGTCGAATGAAGCGATAGAATTTTATTTATACAAATACATACATACATATGTACTTATAGAGGGGAAAATGCATTCCGGCTATATAGGATTTTACGCTTCACTAAAATTGAATACAAAAATTCTTCGACACATTTTCATTTTACACCATCGGGTACTAGGGGTTCCAAAAAACCGCCCGAAATAAAAAGCCGGTTTTCGGTTTTTTTACAAATAAAAAGCCGGTTGGCCGGCTTTCACCGGTTTTAGAAAAATACGATTTTTTTAAGTTAAAAATTTTTATATCGAAAAAAAAAATGTAAATATGTATATATTTGCATAATATATATCTATATTATGCAAAAAAAATAGTTTTTTATAAATTAAATTAAGTTATAAACATTATGAGCTTTCATAAGATCATTACTTTATATTATTATTACAAATAATAAAATTTGTATTATATGTACATATATCACAGTTGTAAAATGGCAGATCCTAAATACGCACATATAATTAAATGATTTAAATAAGCTAGATATATTATAGATAAAGAGATTTCAAAGTTTTTTTTACGCATCTGTTTTAGCTTAAAAAATCCAAAAGCAACCGTTGCAAATTTCGGAATCAAATTCATTTGAAACGGAAAATTCATTTGATCACGAACATTTTAAATCCATAATAGAAGTAGGTATGTGGCCTCAATATTTAAAGGGTTAATTCCTTCGAAGAAAAATCAATTATATTTCGGAAATTCCTATGCATTTTGCCATAAATCATTTGACTACTTTTTTTGATGTTTTCAAGTACAAGGATTTGCGATAGATAAGGATGCTTTCTATACCTGAAGTTGGGTAGGCCATTGAAACTACATACTTTCAATAATATTTTATTGGTTTATGACCTGGTCCATTACTAAATCTCAAAGAAACCGCTCAAGAAAGAAAGTAGTGTAGCTTTTTTTTTTGTTCAAAGAAATATACGCCTATTACCTAAAATCGTTTATACACATTTATTTTGATCTTTCATAGAAATTTAAAATTCATAATTGTTAGTTTTGAGGAAAAAAACATTAATTAAAGAAAACCTTAAAAAGCCGGTTTTCGGTTTTTTGAAAAATGGTCAAAAAGCCGGCTTTTCGGTTTCGGTTTAAACCGGTTTGGAAGCCCTAATCGGGTACTATACATATGTATGTTTGTACATACATATAACACAATTTGAATTTGAGCACGTAATATGGATGGGATATTCGTATTTTTTGGTTTTATACTGTGAATGCAGTGAATTTATCTATTTCATTTAACAAAATATATAGTATATACCTATACACATATATGTACATATATATTTCGAAATAATGGGCAGTATAGCCCATGATATAATTTATATCTAAGAGTTTTAAAATTACACATATTGAATCTGACTTAAAATTATATTTATCAAACTATTAAATGTACTTTAGTTGAAATAAGGCTAAAAATAGTTTCATGACACTTAGAGTTCACCTATCGCTCTACCTTTCTTGCCTTGATGTTATGTAAATAAGCTTTACATTATGGTGTGAATTTAGTATAAAATAATGGGTCGATTATTTTTACATTGTTTTGATAAGTTTTAACTTCTTTTGGCAAGGGGAGTAAGTTTAGACCGGATGTGAAACTTTGAAACGCTTTAGCCTAATGATTTAAAGTGGGGATGCGTAGCTGTTGTTTTGGAATAAAGTAGAGTACGCATAGCGAATTGTCAATTTCTAACTACGACATTTTGCGATAATCCGACTCTGATTCAGCCTCCAATTTTTCATTTCAATTTTTTCTTATTTCGAGTATTGAATATTATTCCAATAGAATAATATTAGATTTATTTACTATGGTCATTGAATGGTCATTGAAGAATAATACACAGTTAATTAACAGTGTATTATAAGAACTTGGAATGAAAATTTGAGAAACCATAAGTTGAGTAATACTACTACTTAAGTACATATATCTTTCAAAATGCGATTGTTATTTTTGTAAACTTTTCAATAATAATACAATATGTCATATATTGTATTATAAAATATATAATATGTCCGATTACTAAGAAAAGTGTCTCATTAAGATGAACCCATTTGATTTGTAATTCAAAATGCGATGGATGTCTTTGTTATTTTTTCAATTATAATAATACGATATATGTAGGACACTCATCACTAAGAAGGATGACTCTTCAGGATTAATACATACATTTATAATTATTGTTATTATAATTTAATCATAGTTCAATGTATTGAATCATCGGAATTTTGCATTGATATCAGCACGTGTAACACAATTTTGCAGTGCATGCATTCATTCGTCTGGGCATGCAGGAGCGTTAAACATCACGCAAAAAACACAATGGAATGTCTACCTTTTCATGAAAATTCTCAACGATGCAGCCAAGCAAAGACGGCACAATTGATCAGACTAGATTTCAGATTCTTCGAAAATCGTGAATTGAAGCATTGGGACTTGCCGGGAGCAGGACAAAAAAGATCGCCCAATAGAGAGGCATCAAAAATATTTCCGTTCCGAATTCTTTCTCGGATAGCTTTTACCTGTACATATGTATGTACATACAAATAAATTCGTGCAAGTCCAGTGACAAAGTTCCAGATATAATCTATAAATACTTTCAGATACGCAACAATAGCAAGAATACGTCGGATAAAGTCTAATTGTTAAAAAATGACCACTAACACGAAAGCCATGTGAAATGCAAAGGAGGTATGTAAAAATATGATACTGTCGATAAATTTATAAATCGATGCAAATGATATTGCTCGTAATTGACATATTGCTTGACTATCGCTGAGAACGTGCCCTTTTGCAGAACGTGCACATTTTTTCCATTTCCTAATATGACACTATTGTTAAATTTGCTATAAATTATGAGTGCAATCGAATTACTGGCATTAGCATTTCTACTATTACGAGACACCCAGGTAATTATCATTATATATTTAATTGCAATGTATATTTAATTACGATATATGTACATACATAAATACGTATGTATGTTTGTATATCATAATTTATTAGATTAATATATTTAATTACGATGTATGTACATTCATAAATATGTATGTATGTATGTATATCATAATTTATTAGATTTTACGCCTGCTTTATCCCGCATTTATTTCTTCTTTTTTTGAAACAGAATCAAACCTCTGTACTGCCGGTGTGTTAGAATGATTTCTACGGACGAAAAAAAAATCTTTTGGTGCGGATCTGACGATGATGATGGCTCACCACCACCTCCTCTTAATCGGCCATCAACACCCGATCCACCGATAAGGCCACCGGGAAGCTAATGAAAAACCACTGAATTCACTAAATTCAAGTACGGACAGTGTACATGAATTGTATATGAAATATTATTCAGGAATATATGACGGCAGGCGGATAATAAAAAAAATGTGAAAAATATTATTTTCTTTCACTTCTTGGATTGCATATACCAAATGTCCATATACATTTCCCATCATTTTATAATACATAAATTTCCCACCATCTACAAATACAAACAAATCTGAAGCTATTGAATGTCACACTTATTAGCTACTGTAAATACATGCACAAATATAAGCACATGCTTACACAAACCACAAAATACGAAATATCATCAAAATTAAATTTTATTTGTTTAAATAACTCCATCTAACATAATATACCATATATGTCCGTAAACATTTCCCATTATTTTTAAATATGTACATATTGACATACATTTTCCACTAATCACAAATATTTACAAACAAAAGAGAACTATACGAAATTGCATTTTAATACATACAACAAACTGGGAAAAAAAATCTAATTGGAAACTAGTCGAGTCTAATTGGAAGAGTCGGAAAGTAAACGGATTGAAATGGAATTCAATCGGAACCATGCAACGACAGAGAGGCACATTTATCAGATTGGATAAATGTTGGTTGGTCAGTCGGCGGAGTCAATCAAGTCACTTTTGGGAGGATAGAGGCACCGCTTCAGAGGGAATGGCAACGGAAGCACGTTCTGGGTGGAACGTTGGTCTGCAGCAGGATGCTGGGCCACAGGACAGGAAGACGGAGCCACCGCAACAAATTTGGACGTTGGGGAAACGAGCGACTTGGATCAACCACGTGAGGGCATTTGAAACCGAAGAAACGCCAGATCGCGACTTCAACGAGAGAGAGCGGAACAATTGATATACGTCAACATCGAAAAAAATCTAGTTGGAAACTAGTGGAAACACGAGTACCTGAAAAAATACATGGACAGTTGCAGCAGTGTTTAGATCATCTCGCAGATGTAACGGGAAAATACATCAGAAAGAAATGGATTTCAGTTGGGTCAATGGAACGGAAAAGAAGCACATTCAACAGAGTGGCAGACTGTTGGGTGCACATTTACCAAGGTCAATGGAACGGAAAAGAAACACAACCAGCAGAGTGGCAGACTGAGGTGTGCACATTTTCCAGGGTCAAGGGAACGGAAAAGAAGCACCACCAACAGAGTGGCAGACTGAGGGGTGCACATTTTCCAGGGTCAACCGTCATTTTTGTGAGGATGGTGGCGATTCTTGTGGGACATGGCTTTGGAGCACGTTCTGGGTTGAACGTTGGTCTGCAGCAGGATGCTGGGCCACATGACAGAGGAACTTTGGGCCACCGTAGCAAATTTGGACGATGGTGACACGAGAGCAATGGACCAAGTCACTTTTGTGAGGATGGGAGCGATTCTTGTGGGACATGGCTTTGGAGCACGTTCTGGGTTGAACGTTGGTCTGCAGCAGGATGCTGGACCACATGACAGGAATACGGGGCTGCCATAGCAAATTTGGACTTTGGTGATACGAGCAACATGGACCAAACACGTGAGAAAATTTTGGACCGAAGAGCTAACAAATATTGATTTCCAAATGTAAAACATCGGATGACTAATTTTAGGGGATTAGAAATATAACTGTAATTGTTTCCATTGTAAAGGTGTCGTAAATTGAAGGGTAACGAAAGTTTAATGTAATTGTTTCCATTGTAAAGGTGACGTAAATTGAAGTGTAACGAAAGTTTACTGTAATTGTTTCCATTGTAAAGGTGACGTAAAGTGAAGTGTAACGAAAGTTTAATGTAATTGTTTCTATTGTCAAGGTGACGTAAATTGAAGGGTAACGAAAGTTTAATGTAATTGTTTCCATTGTAAAGGTGACGTAAATTAAAGTGTAACGAAAGTTTAATGTAATTGTTTCCATTGTCAAGGTGACGTAAATTGAAGTGTAACGAAAGTTTACTGTAATTGTTTCCATTGTAAAGGTGACGTAAATTGAAGTGTACCGGAAGTTTAATGTAATTGTTTCCATTGTAAAGGTGACGTTAATCTAACTGTAACAGAATTTAAATTGTAAAGGTAACGTTAATGTAACGGTAGTAGAATTTAAATGTCATTGTTTCCATTGTAACTGCAAAGATAACGGCTGTAATTGTAAATGTAACTGTGACTGATATCGGAGATAAATGTAACTACTGTAGATTTATCAGTTATGATTTGTTGGTCAATCGGGACGATTTTACCTAAGAGGGAGGCAATGTTACGTACGCCGCGGATTGAGCGAATTGCACTTAGACCAACGGATATCTGTTATCGGATTAACTAAATGCATGCACTTACTTCCAAAGATTATATCTGGACTCTAAGTGCATTTAGGCTAAACAATGACCGTTATTAGTTATTTCTCAGAATCGGTACGGGAAGACCCAATGTCTTGGAAATACATATCCGAATACGTGACTATACAACAGGTAAACAGATTAGGCGTCCTGAGAGATCTACCCTTTATAAGGCGGTACGTAGGCGATATAATTCATTCTGGACGGAGCAGTGACAGTGTGTGTAACTCCTTAATCATCAATAAATGCTGTGAAACGACTGTTGGCTTTTACTTGGATCCTCCACCCACCCCGACGCAACAATATTATATATACATAATACCGTTTAACATGCACCCACTTGATCTTTCAACTTAAGATCTTTCGATTATCGATCTTTGCCTTCCGATATTTGCTTTTTTGATCTTTTGACTTTCGGTGCCGTGAGGTAGACCCATGTATATACATACATACACGTACATTTTATAAATACATACACGTGTATTTATTAAAATACATTACGAATAGACATACATCGATACGTTCAATTTTTTTTTCCTAAAAAATGCTATTTATACCCCTAAAATAATTACACATTTTAATTTGTCTAAATCTTATTTTGTTTATGATTTAGGATTTCCCTGCTGAATACTTTGTTATATACATTTTTATGCATTTTTTTTGTTGGATTTAAAAATAAAAGAAAATTTTCGAGGGCAAAAAATTTTTAAAGGTAACATGTGACACCTGGTGAGTCTATTTGAAGATATATTTTGACTGTAGGTACTTAAATTAAAACGAATAGTTCGTGAATGAACAGGCTAGCATGTTCATGAATTAACCGGAGTAAACACTCAAACGTATGGACGCCGGTGTAACATACATACATACATATATAAACACACGGAGATACGGTGAGAGAGACGCAGCGGTTGAGATTCGCAGCGGTGCATCCGACGCGCAAAGGGTTAACGTGTTCGCGAATAATTCAACATGCGGCCCACGATAATTGCGCGGGCCGGTCGGTCCGGCTTTACGACTTGAGTTGCGCCGACCGCCGGGCCGCATGAAATATTCGTGGCGAAGCATCTTTATAATTAGGTCCGACCACTTTGCACGCGGGCCCGTAAAAGAATACGAGCGGCCCGCCGGCCGAATCTTCCCCTGAATAATTGACGAGGCCGAATGGATTCTGTGGGCAAAAACCTTCTTTGTGTCGGCGCCCAACCCCATCCACTATCTGAATCTTTAATGCACGCTCCCCCTCCCCCCTCCCACCCACCCATCCCGTTTCTCGGTGCCCGCACTCGAATCATCAGCTATCGCTCCAACACATACCCACACATCCTCCTGGACTTCACCTTTTTTAATTTCGACCCCCCCCCCTCCCCCTTACATGTATTTCTAGTGAATCGTTCAGAGCCGTATGGGTCAGCGGTTACCAAATCTTCGTCTTACATAAAAAAAATATCCCACTTAAAATTTATGGAATTTGCTAGTATATATATATATATATATATATATATATATATATATATATATATATATATATATATATATATATATATATATATATATATATATATTTATAAATATATATATATATATATATATATATATATATATATATATATATATATATATATATATATATATATATATATATATATATATATATATATATATATATATATATATATATATATATATATATATATATATATATATATATATATATATGTATATATATATATATATATATATATATATATATATATATATATATTTATATATATATATATATATATATATATATATATATATATATTTTATTTTATTTATTTTTTTATTTTTTTTTATTTTTTTATTTAATTTACACCAAGAAGGCCTAACAGGTAAACCCAATACACCTTCCTGGCCAAAGACAATTATATAAACATATATGTACACCATCCATATATACACAAATACTTACACGTATACACAAATACACATACATATGTACATACATAAATATAAAAATACACATATATACATATACATACATACACACCTACACATATATATATTCACATATACATACATACACATATACATATACATATACACATACACATACATTACATACATCCATAAACATACAAACATTATACATGCATATACACATAAACACATAAATAAAGATAAATTACTCATATATATATATATATATATATATATATATATATATATATATATATATATATATATATATATATATATTTATATATATATATATAAAAATAAAAAAATAACATACATATATAAATAAAGATAAAACCAACATACATACACATTATGCTAAATAATAAAATTACAAAATGAAAACAAGATGTGTAAATATGTATGTAGCTAGAAGTCATTTAAAATATGCTGCCTGACAGAACTGTATGATGAAGTAAAAACATCAAGGCTCCCAGAAAGCAGGTTAAATAGTCGAATGGCTCTTGAAAGGGGTGAGTCATCAAGCACATTAGTTCTGGCCCGAATAGGCAGGAATAGAGTTCTGGAGCGAGATTTTCTCAGTTTCTCAGGTACTCTAAGTTTAAGATTACATATATATATATATATATATATATATATATATATATATATATATATTTATATATATATATATATATATATATATATATATATATATATATATATATATATATATATATATATATATATATATATATATATATATATATATATATATTATATTAGTAATTTCATATATTGTGGTCATTGATGGGGTTTAACTCAATTCCGCAGACTGACAACTATGTAAGCCAACTTATTATTATTGTTTCAAATCGTCATTCTCAATGATATATGTATGTATGTACATATTTATATTCCAGATTTTTAGTTGTTTTGTCATTACTATTTTTTTTCTTTTCCGTGGCATATTTGATGATTTAAAAATATGTTTTCCATTGCGATATGTATAAATAAATAGCATAGTGATAATTGAACAACAAGCAATTAATACTTCACTCATAGTTACCAAAGTTGTGTATTTAATAAATGAGTTGTTGCCAAATCGGATCTGTTGGTGTTTCGTTAGTTAACCCTGCTATCTTAGTTCTACTAGTAACTGCTATCCAGTATATAATTTAACCATTAAACTCCAAAGCACGTTTAGATCGCAAGCCCTCAAACAAACATTCACTCAAACTTTTTCGCTCGAAATGTAATAGAAAAAAATCCAACAAAATAATTAAAACTGTAAAGCCTTCAAAGTATCAGGTTTTTTAATTGAAACAATTACCGGCACTAAAGAAGATTCACCCGATGAGCTAATAAGCAGAAATTAAAATATCAAAGATACTTTCACTATTGTCTTGTTCAATGCAATTAGTATTTCGTTTATTTCGGTCATAAGAATCATTGCTATTGATATTCTCGGATTAGATAGTGATCTTAAATACAATAATTTTACGTTGAAATATTTATTGGAGAAACGGTTTCAAAACACGTGTAAATATGTGTGTATATAAACAGGTGTAATGGGATCTTTAAGTAGGTTCAGATAAATTCTTGTTTAGCAAAAAAGCTTTACCAACGTCGACTTGATCTAAATCCGAGTTCATACAAACGCTTAAACTTAAAATAATTACATCGTTGGTCTGTGAACATTACATCGGTTATTTATACATTATCGTTTCATTCTCCGAGTGATTAATAAGACTGGATTTACAGTCGAGATTTCTCGTTCTCATTTGCATTTGATGCAAATTGCAATTTATACATCGGCGCGCTCGCCATTCGAGTATGTGTGTGTGTATGTATGAATGTACTGCTTTTTTTTTGTTCCACCACCCCATGGAAGCATATCGTGGTTTAATAATGCACCCACCAGTGGAGTAGGGTGTGGAAAAGGTTAAAGGAAACAAAGCTCGTAAATGTTGAGCGTTGCGGACGCCACGTGGCTTTGACGTATGATAAACGACTTTACTGGAAAGCCTCGCTTAGCGCGCTATATAGCTTTTACTGCTTCCATCAATTATGGCAATTTAAAACCTCGAACTATATAAAATGTTGTTAACACGCTGGTGAAAGATTCGCTTTTTCCCCATTTGCGAAAACCTCTACTATACAGGGTGTGGTAGAACATCGATCCTCAAAATTTTGCGAATAATTTTATTATACATTATTTTGTCCACCTGTGTTCTATGTAACTTCATAGATTAGGATTCATCAATTTTTTGACTTTTACATTAACAAAAAAAAGTTGTGGACAAATAAATGTATTGGGCCACTTATAAAAAAAAGATTTTCACCGAAAATACATGGTTATTTATAAGAGTCACTACCTGCTTATCTTACTGGGAATTCCTTTGTTGTTTAACCATACTTTCTCTTATTTAGGTTGCTTAGTATTTTTAAAAAAATTATGAAATTGTCCATTTTACGCAAATTTATTTTTCGAGAGAAGTGGTTTCGTCGCGTAGTTTTTATCGTTTCCGTTTCTATTTTTATTTTTGGTTTTTTAAAGAGATTTTATTGGACAATATCAAAAACAAGGTAATCAAGTGAAGGGAACCGGGATCAGATTATTTGAATACAGAGGAATAGATAAATTCTAAGTAAGATCTTAGAATTATAAGTATTATCGGTCAAAATAATTTTAACAAGTGGCCTTTTACGTTGTCTATCTAATCATTGATTTTAAACAATGTCCTGTGCTCCAACCAATCAATTTATAACAACAAAAATTTCGAAAAAATAGGTTTTTTCATATAGTTCTCTTTCAAGAGCATTATCGATTTTTTTAATTATTTTTAAATAAAATAAACGCTTAATATTCATCTACTTGAATAATTTGAGTTGATTAAGTAATGTTTTAATTGATTTCTTTCAAAATAACCGAAATGAGTTTTTATATGGGGGATGTGTTTTTTTTTTAGAAAATTGTCATTTTTTTTATATTCCCGTGAAAATTTTGAAAATAAAATTTGTTTCCTTGGCTACCTATAATTTGAACACAAAAAATTTTCTAAAAATGAATGAATTTTATGAAATATGGGGAAGCCAAAATCACATATTTTGGTACAAAATGTCATGTTTTACGCCAAAACATGTTCTGAAAAATTAATAAAATTATTATAAATTGAGATTAGAGATGCATTAAATTATATACTCTTTTAAATGTGGTCAAATGTTAAGAATTTGCAAGATGTGATATTTATTCTAAACATGTTTACGGTGAATTGTATTATTATATACAAATAAATAAATAATAATAATAAAAAAACGAAAAAAAATACGCCTTAAAATTTGTATTAATTTTTAATCTGTCAATAATTTTTTTCTGGGGGGAGGAGAAGTTCCATTGAAAAGTTTAAAGTTTTATATACATACATATGTATTTCATAAAATCGGCAGATATTTTTGACTATTTTATGGAAAAAGCAACATGCGTTCATGAACTAAGCATTTTTTGACATTTTGAAATTAGCAATTTCAAGAAACGGATGTAGCATATGTACATATTTATATATGTACATATGTATGTATGTTCATACATATACATATATGAACATGAGGTGAATTTTTACATTATCGATTTTACATTTTCTTGAATGGTAAATATAGCTACTTGTTCGTAAAATAAATGTGTGTGTTTGAAAATTAAATACAAGGCCAGTTCAAATCTAAGCTACCATCGCAATGTTGTTGCTTACATGTGACCTGCATATTATAAATCATACTAGGCTTAGTTACCTTAGCACGCGTAATTACTACTGAGGATGCTATACATCAAACTTTTCGACTTTAGATTGTAACATCGAAGGCCTTATGAAAAAGTCCACAATGTATGCATGCACATATGTACGTACATTTTATTGAAAAATTCCCGTTTCATTGTCAAACGACAACCGTGTGTATGAGTTATATTAAATTTCCAATATTCATGAGACCAGTACGTCTTTTGAAAGGTAATAATTCGGAACGTACATACATTCGTGTCTGGAAAATGCAGTAAATTTTGCATTAAAAAAAAAATCAAAACATTTCATCTATTAATACTTCGTATATGTATTACACATTATATAAAAATTAGATGAAAAATTAGTGAAACTTTCGCCAAGATACTTGAACTTGGCGAAATTTTTTACAACACCTTTGAATAATAGCTCGAAGAATCCAAATTTTTTACAACACCTTTGATTAGTTTTCAAATACAAACAAATAATTATACAAATAATTTTCATTAACTGAAAAAGCTAACATTTATATTAAACGTCTAATAGAGGTTTTTATGCCTCAAAAATACTCAGAAATGCAAAATAAAAAGCAATTATCTTCTTGGATATACTTATGCAAACGAGAAATCGATAAAACACTGCACACTATAATAAGTACATAGGTATGTACATATGTAGGTTGAACGATAGTAAAAAAACATCTGATTACGATATGATCAGTACGCAGAATATACTACATATCTACACGTGCATATTTAATGTTACGTTAATTTCAGGATTATAATTAATAGAAAAAATAATAGAAAATATCTTAATAGAAAAAATAAAAATATTGAAAAGATTAATGGGCGTAGACTGCAACACTTCCAACCCATCGAAATACGAAATGCATACTAAAATAAATCCACCTAAGGAAACCTTGAATCACAAATTCAACAAACAAACAAATACCAAATTCACAGAAACGCTAATAAAGGTTGCATTTAAAATAAATGTATAACTAGGACAGCTTAGTGAATTTTCCATTTTGATTTAGATAAATAAAACTTTTTAATCATTTAAGGGAGCCAATTACGCCATAGCGATTAACATATTTTTTACAAAAATAAACCAAAAGTGAATACATATATGCATGTGTGTATGTATCGATGTATGTCTATTCGTAATGTTGTGTATTGTACATACACATGTACACATGGATGTATGTATGTAATTGCAATTTCCCGTAGTTAAGTTTTGTTTGCATTTGTAGTTGGAAAATGTATGTAATATAAAATCAAGAGAAATGTGTGACATATGATACATATATGCAATCCAAAAAGTAAAAGAAAATAATATTTTTCCCAATTTTTTATTATCCGCCTGCCGTCATATATTCCTGAACAAGATTTCATATCGAATTCATGTACACTGTCTGTACATGAATTTCGTGAATTCAGTGCTTTTTAATTAGCTTCCCGGTGGCCTTATCGGTGGATCGGGTGTTGATGGCCGATTAAGAGGAGGTGGTGGCGAGCCATCATCATCGTCAGATCTGCACCAAAAGATTGCTTTTCCCTCCATCGAAATCATTCTAACACATCGGCAGTACAGAGGTTTGATTCTGTTTAAAAAAAAAGGAAGAAATAAATGTGGGATAAAGCAGGCGAAAAATCTAATGTACATACATACATACAATGTATGTAAGCACATACATACATCGTTATATTGTAATTAAATAGATAATGATAATTACCTGGGTGTCTCGGTAGAGTCGAAACGCTAATGCCAGTAATTCTATTGCACTCATAATTTATAGCAAATTTAATAATAGTGTCATATTAGGAAATGGAAAAAATGTGCACGTTCTGCAAAAAGGCACGTTTTCAGCGGTAGTCAAGCAATATACTAATTAGGTCAATATTATTTGCATCGATTCATAAATTTATTTAGTTTATACGTTGCGTATTTGGACTAATCGAGTCGAACTTAAGAAAGTGCGTCGGATGCTGAATGATTAGTGGTCAGTGATGTCCTCTAATTCACAAACTATTTAAAGATTCAAGTTGGAATTTTCATATGTACAGGTGAGAGCTTCCCGAGAAAGAGTTCGGAACGGAAGTATATTTGATGCCTCTCTTTCGGGCGACATTTTTTCTCCTGCTCCCGGCCAGTCGTAGTGCTTTAATTCACGTTTTTTTGAAGAATCTGGAATCTAGAAATCTGATTAATTGTGCCGTTTTTTCTTGGTTGCATCATAAAGAATTTTCATGAAAAGGCAGACGTTCCATTGTGTTTTTTGCGTGATGTTTAACGCCCCTGCATGCGCTGAATGAATGAAGACATTGCAAAATTATGTTACACGTGCCGATATCAATTCAAAAGTTCGATGTTTCAATACATTGAACTATATTTAATTATAATAAAAATGTATTCATCTTAAAAATTGATTCTTCTTAGTAATCTGTGCCCTACATATATTTTATTATAATAATTGAAAAACTAACAAAGACAACCATTTTATTTTGAAAATTGTGTTGCACGTGCCGATATCAATGCAAAAGTTCGATGATTAAATACATTGAACTATATTTAATTATAATTACAAATGTATTCATCCTAAAGAGTCACCCTTAGTAATCAGTGTCCTAAATAGACATATATTTTATTATAATAATTGAAAAACTAACAAAGACAATCATTGTATTTTGAAAATTGTGTTGCACGTGCCGATATCAATGCTAAAGTTCAATGATTAAATACATTGAACTTTATTTAATTATAATTACAAATGTATTCATCCTAAAGCGTCATCCTTATTAGTAATCAGTGTCCGACATATTGTATTATAATAATTGAAAAACTAACAAAGACAAAAATCGCATTTTGAATCACAAATCACCGTCACAAAAATGCGTTCATCTTAAGAGGGCTGTACGCCCGAAACCTTAATTTTGTTGCCGTTCCTTTCTTCGATATATATATTGAGTGAATGTATATATTGGGTGAATGCGACAATAAATATCAATATATATGTATATATTGAATGAATGTGACAGTTGCGCTACGACCAGATAATACGTATTTTAAATCGACAAAATCGAGGTTTCGTATTCTCCAATTTTCTCCTCCGAAACTCTCTTTCACAGACCATTTTTTCACCGATAACAGACGGTCTGTGAAAGAGATGGCTGCATACGTAATGGCATAGTAAACAAGATCATGGTGAACAGACGGGGTGAGAAAGAGATGGCCGTATACGTAATGCCTGGAGCGCATCATCGGTTTACGGAAAATCTGTGAACGAGTTGTCAGGTAACAATTAAAAAATAATCGACCCATTATTTTATACTACACTAGCTGAACCCGGCATGCATTGCAATGCCACAATGACGCATGCAATTCCCGTTCCCGTTCTCGTAACGTAACATAACATAAGTTTTTTTAATACTTCAATTTTTTCTTGAGATTTCTAGTTTGGAACCAAAATGAGCAATATACCTGGAGTATTTAACATACATTCGAATTACAGGTGCCACATTTCCTGTTTCTATTTTCTTTTCCGTTTTGGGAGATATTTTATATTTAAAAATACGTATTTTGATATCTCAGATGATGCTTTGTAATATATAACAAATAAGAGAATAAAGGCGCTCTTCCACCGAATACGTTGACTCAGACGTACCGTTTTTGCCCATAGGAATGCACATACGTTGCGTTGACGTATGTTCTGTCGCGGTCGTCAGTTGCGATACGTCTGCGTTAACGTATTCGGTGGAACGGCGGCTTAAATCTCACGAAACAACCGCAAAAACCTGTATATTGGTTTGTGTTCCTAGTGCAATTTTTTTTAACTTTTATTTAAAAGTGCTAAATGCTCTCAAAATAATTCGACCTGCCAAAATATCATATAGCGCTTATTCGTACTAATAACTTTGCATTATTTTTTGGGCCTCGATTTAAATCTACAAATTATAAATAATTTAGAATTCACATTACAAATATATATTTTAAATGGGTCTACGTGACGAGCCAGAATGTTAAATTACAGAAAACACAAATATCGGAAGGCAAAGATTGAAAATCAAAAGATCTTAAGTCGAAAGATCAAAAAAAAAGGGTGCACGGTAAACGGTACATACTCACGTACATACTCACTTAATTTGCGCGACCAGGGTACAACAGGAACAAGAGGAACAGGCTTTTCCTCCCGTATTCTGCGCGCGCACATTAAACAAGGCTGTATGACAAAAAGAGAGATAATTTCACCGCATGCCACTCGTATATATTATAGATATATACATATTACCGTTTACCATGCATTTTTTTTATCTTTCGACTTAAGATCTTTCGATTTTCCATCTTTGCCTTCCGATATTTGGGTTTTTGGGCGTTTCACTTTCGGTCCCGTGAGGGAGACCGCTATTCTTACTACGTATGGGTTACATATGAGCCGTTATAACTGAAAGTGGCATAAGTCCTCTTTTCTTCATTTCGACAAATATCTTGCAAAACATTACATATAATGTTTCGCGCTTAACAATATTTAAAAATACTTAATAATTGATGAAAATTAATCGGTATGTTTTGTTCTATGGTATTGATTTCACATATTCTTTTTTAGACCGGTATGCATCGGAGAGAGTTTGTGTCTATTATTTACATAGGCGAGATTTTGCAAAATATTAATTAAATTAATTATTAAAACAGACATTCGCTTTGGAGAGGAAGAAACAGCTCAGAAAATTCAACAGAAAGAGAGTGGTGGGGGGCTTTAGTAATTTTCCTCATAACAACGCCGGGAAAATAGTTATTCGTACAGCAAAAGGGGGAAGAGTAACTGAAACGCTTTGTTTTTCATAACCGAAAGAGGTTGAGGCGGCCTCCGGGTAAAAACGACGAAGGAAAAAGTAATTTCAACCCCTCCATTTCTTATTTTTTACTCACTTGCTTACTTACTAGATGGTCGGACGATTTCGGTCGGTCGAATCGGCCAATAATTTCCAGAATTTTCCTTATCCGTGAAGTCGCGACGGTTAATGCGTGGCCCACACCTAACGAAGACTTATGGTGCTCACCCTTCTTTTTCCCACCCCCATATCGTGTCATTGTTTACTCAGACACGCGTGTTAAATTACCGACAGCACGAAGCCTATACATTGAAAGTCCAAAATTAAAGAAATACAGGATATGTCTTCTGGACGAGCATTTAATAGGTATAGTGCAGCGTGAAACCATAAATTTTAATCAAAGTGTTTATGAAAAAATAGTGTAACTGAAGGTTAGTAATGTATATATGTATTTTTAAATTGAGTTATTGATAACCGCAGTTGACGTATCTTACTGACAAATCAAAAGTTTAACTTATATATTGAATGAATTTTTGAGCATACATAATTCTGGTGAAACATGATATTTATTTCATTAGTAGCTTAATACTTTTGATCTGTAATAAAAAGTGATCAGTAATTTATATATATCGTTTAAAAGGCTGTAATACAATGGTTTATATTGATAATTGTTATTTTTTTTAATTCAATTTATTTTTTACCATCTGTGATTGATAATTGACTAAACAGTTTGTAGTTATAAACGTTCTTGATGTCCTCGAAATGCCAAATAACATTTAGCCAATGTTAATATGACATTAATACGATTAATGACTTGACGCCAATAACACTGTTCGACACGAAAAATGGTTCAGAGACGAGATATAACTTTTTTTATAGATCTATGCCCAGTGAACACGAATCTGGTAGTAAAAAGTGTTGATTGGCTCGAGATTCGGAGATATATGTGTTTTTTAAATCGCGCGATTTTTCTATATCTTGGTGTTGTTCGGTCGATTTCTCAAAGTCTGTTAATTTCCTGTTCAAAATGAATATTGGAATCTATAGCCGGGTATTTTATTTTTCATTTGTAATACTTTTCAGCTTTCAAATCTCTCTAAGTAGTCGTCCAGTTCAAATCAAACGTCAAAATTACGTATTGTCACTTGGGATTTTTTCCCACTGTTAATACATTTAATATTATTAATATTTTCGTATATGTACATGTATGAAAACTTAATAACAAATATGATTAGCTGTCGTTATAAAGGGCCATTGAAACCGATTTTTATATAGAAATATGCTGTGGCTTACACGTGTGATATTCAAATTTGGCATGTACATACATATAAATTATGCAATTTCCAATAAATTTCCGGTTTTCATTCATTTTCGCAATGGCGATAACCCTTCAAACGCACACGTATATACATATATATGTATGTAGGTACCCTCATAGAAAAACTCCGAACAAGTTTTGACCATTTTGCGGCGGCGAGTCTGACACCCTTACATATCTGAAGAAATCCGAGGGGCGAAATAAATATAATATACACGGGAGCCATCAGTAACCGGCCGACATGGAAAAAATAATGCGAAATGATTAACTGTACCCTAATTTTTATACGAGGAAAAGCCATTAGCTTCTCCCTTAGCGAGTGACACGCTCCCGTTAAGTGTTTTCGCCACTCGTCCAAAACAAATGTTATTTTATGATGAATCGAACAATGCAATCCGATTTCGCTTCAAAAATATGAGTGTCACGGGTAGATAGATTTCCTTTTTAAATTTATATTTTGCGCGTATGAATACACCATGCTCTCGATTGGCCATGCATGACTTCAGTTTTTGTTTTATAAAATTAAAGCATGTTGAAAACGATCGACTGCCTGATGGACACACAATATTTACCACCTTTAATTCAAAACGTACATACATAGATCATTGACTATTATTTTATTTTATTTTTTATGTTGTCATGGCGACAGGTATGATACTGAATTCGTTGATATGACCGAAAAATTAGTACACATTAGTAAACTTGATCGATTGATACATACACATGTGCATAGGATGTATGAAAGTACTTAAGTGAAATCGAAAATTATGAAAAAAGTTCAGTTTTTGATAATGAACCTCCAAGAATTTTCAATGAATTACAAAAAGAAATGCAAAAAAATATTCAAAAACAAGTTATTAATTATTTAAACCTTAGCACCATTCATGAAACACTTTATATACCTATAAAAATGATACATGTATTATACGAATTGTTGTTAAAAACTATTGTAGAAGGTTCCCAGGAATCGAATAGTTGATTTACAGTATATTATACGAATTTTAAATGAAAATTTGAGAAACTATAGTTAAGTGACCGTTCAAAATGCGATGGTTGTCTTTGTTAGTTTTTCAATTACATATAGTAATACAATTTACATACATATGTAGGACACTGATTACTAAAAAGATGACTCTTTAGGATGAATGCATTTTGGTAATGAAATATAGTTCAATGTTATGAATCATCGAATTTTCGCATTGATATCGGCACGTGTAGCACGATTTCACAGTGCATACGATATTCGTCAGCGCATGCAGGGGCGTTAAACAACATGCAAAATACTCGATGGTAAGTTTGCGTTTTGATGAAAATTCTCAACCAAGCTGCCAAGCAGAAACGGCACAATTGATAAGACCCGATTTCAGATTCTTCAAAAATCAAGAATTGAGCCACTGCAACTGGCCGGGAGCAGGAGGAAAAAGATTTCCGAAAAGACCCGAATCAAAACCACTTTCGTTCAGAATTATTTCTCGGATAGCTTTCACCTATAGACATGTAGGTACATATCTCAATGAGTGCAAATACGCAACGTATAAACTAAACAACAAGAAAACGTCGAGAGAAATGTAATCATTAAAAAATATGATACTGTTCATAAATTTTTGAATCGATTAAAATAATGTTGATTGTAATTAGCATATAGCTTGACTACCGCTGAGAACGTGCCATTTTGCAGAACTTGCACATTTTTTCGATTTCCTAATATGACACCATTGTTAAATTTGCTATAAATTACGAGTGCAATCGGTTTGTTGGCATTAGCGTTTCGACTCGTCAGAGACACCCAGGTAATTATCATCATCTTTTTAATTACAATATTACGATGTCTATGTATATCATGATATATTATATTTTTCGCCCGATTTATCTCACATGTATTTCTTCTTTTTTTTTAAACAGAACCAAACCTCTGTACTGCCGGTGTGTTAGAATGATTTCGATGGAGGGAAAAGCAATCTTTTGGTGCAGATCTGATGATGATGATGGCTCGCCACCACCTCCTCTTAATCGGCCATCAACACCCGATCCACCGATAAGGCCACCGGGAAGCTAATGAAAAACCACTGAATTCACTAAATTCATGTACAGACAGTGTACATGAATTCTATATGAAATATTGTTCAGGATTATATGACGGCAGGCGGATAATAAAAAAAATGTGAAAAATATTATTTTCTTTTCCTTTTTGGATTGCGTATACCATATGTCCATACACATTTCCAATCATTTTATAATACATACATACATTTTCCACCATCTACAAATACAAATAAATCTGTTATTGAATGTCACACTTATTAGCTACTGTATAAGTGCTGTCACAATACATATGTGCATACTTACACAAACCACGAAATTCGAAATATAATCAAAACTAAATTTTATCTGTTTAAATAACTCCATATAACTCAATATACCATATATCCGTAAACATTTCCTATTATTTTTAAATATGTTGACATTGAAATATATTTTCCACCAATCACAAAAATCTACAAACATAACTGAACTACAGGAAATTGCGTTTAAATACATACACTCATATGTACAGTGGCGGACTGGCCATACAAGCTAACATGCCCGATGGCACGTGGGCCCCACGATCTGTTAGAAAATAGGGGCCCTCAGTAAAGTTAAATAGCTTTTTCACTATTTCATTTTACGTGTGTAAAAATGTACAGGATATTGCACTTCGGGACCTAAAGTTTGGGTATTTCAACAAAAGAAACTTCTTACGATATACAAAAGCAACTAATACCTGCTTTAATAGCCCAAGGATCGGTTAACTTTTTTTATTAGGCTCGAAATGTAAGTTTCAACATTTGTGTGGGCCCTTTTGTCAAGCCCATTTCCAACCTCAAGATTATGTATATACCTATTAACCTACATATGTAACAAATACCTACTGAAATAAAAATGGGAATATACAAATTTCCGTGAATAAAATAAAGTAAATTTCATAAAACAATTTTGATACTCATCATCAACCAGCGATTTAAATTTACTTCATACTTTAAAAATAACATTTGATTATACTTCGACAATATAGTAAGATTTAAATACACAATTTTAAATAGTTTCCGAATATAAAATTTATTCCTAATCTTGCCCCCTCCTCAAAAGCCCGAGTTTTGATTAATATTAATCGAAAATATTATGCATTGTTTTCTACCGAAAGTAAAAGCCGCTTTTGTGCCACATTATTTTATGATGCATTCTATTTACCTAGGACAAGGGTTAAAACGAAATATACAATGTAATTTATAGATCTATTTTGCTTTTGCCATTTTTATTGCACCTAAATTGAAAACGAAACTCTTTAAAGCGACTTTTACCCACGATCTTTCGAAAGAAACCAGTTAAAACCGTTGAAAATCTATTCCAAAGATCTGTCGGTAACTTTGTACGATTCTCCGGCAAACCTTTTTATTTTATTGGCTAAATACGACTTCGAAAATTTCAATATTATCCTTTTATTTTCTTCGAAGTGGCATAATCCAAAACATATGTTTTCTTTTTTACACATTTAAAGCAACTTAATATCGTACAATTTACTTTAGTTGTGTTTCGAACTAGTACTATTCAACATCTAGTACAGCAGACAAGGCATAATTACAAAGTGTTTGTGAGAGCGGAAACATTCAGAATTTTATATTATTTTATAAAATTCACATTGATTTAAGGTAAGTGATTTTTTTAATTTTTTCATTGTTTAATTTTGTTTGTTTTGCATAGAAAACCAAATTACGGAATACAATAAAATCTCTCAAGGGTAAAAAAAACTATCGATAACAATAAAAAAAGGAGTTTGATGTTGGAAATTTAGACAGGTTTAAAAAAAGTACTAAAACTTTAGATATACCTATATTATATAACACATTAACTTGCTGTGTCGTCGACAGCCACTGAAAAAGTGTTCTTAAATTCGCTCAAGTATGAGTTTTGATCTATTTAATGCGTTGATATTTTAAAATTTAAACAACATTTTTCGTGTTAATGAATTTCAATTTCTCCCTCGCACTCATACGCGACAACGTTTTAGCGGATGTTTGTTTTAATTCGATTGAAATTCACGTACCGCTCGAATTATTACGTTTAGATAAAAAAAATATATTGAGAAAAAAAAACCAATCCCTATAAACGTGTTGAAATAAAAAAAACTGTCCAAATGAACCCATAACAGCACGGGGAAAAGTTGTGTAAAAATATGTATTTTTGACTTTAGAAATTCGCTAGAAAATTAAGTATTTTAAAGCATAAAAATATTACAATCAATAGAAAAAATATCTAGTACAGGGTTTATTATAAGAACTTTTTAATTCTTCGTATTGATAAGGATTTTCGTTCAGTTACAATTATTTTTTTAATTGATGTTAATTATAAATGCTTTTATATGTAAAATAATCAATGGTACTATACAATATTATGTTTTTGTAGTTAATATATGTATGTTCAATTCATCATCCAAGACGGTTTTATTTTGAATTATTGTATCTAGATGTAAATAGAATACAATAAAATCTATGTTCGCAAAGTTTTTCCAATATATATACATATGTAGGTTCAGGATGTGAATGATTCCAAATGATAAGCGTGGATGCGGTTAAATACGCTTTATTTTTACATACCTCCTTTACGTTTTTACGTGTATCGTCGAGCGACCCCAAAGGGGAAGTGTTGCACAACCCACGCTATGCCTCAAATTTTTTTGTGAATATGAAAAATTGTAATGCTTGAATAAATTCTCCGCAGTGGAATCGAATATCGTGGCAAGTGTTGTTAACTGACATTTATTTGGTCAACTTACTAGAGAAAAGCAAATTTAATAAAAAAAAACATTGCCTTCACGATAGTAATTTTTAGTAATATTTTATCGATCAATACTTTAACTTAATTTGAAAAAAATTTAACTGTTATGTTTTCTCTACGATATGCTATTTCAACTGCAAAGTTTAATTATTTATCGATTTTTGGACATAATCTCAATTCGATTTCAAAGGCAAATCGTATCCGGTGAAATTGAGCCGGAGATCGAATTTTAATTTTAGTTTTTTTGATAATTCTTTATATTGAAAATTTATTTGCCGCATTTTTTCGATTTAAGTTTCTATTTAGTTAATGAACTATTTCCTCACGTCACATTTGTAATACATTTTTGCAATATTTTTAGGGAAAAGAAAGGAAATATTTATTGTAATATTTATAAACTCAATAAACTGAAAATAGAAAGCGATTAAGTAAGTCTGCTTCTCTTAATATTGGGTATCCTACCCAATACGATTTAATTTTAAGATTTCACCAAAGCACTATAAAAAATCTCAAAATAATAAAATGAGAAGAAAAATTATATACATACATACATATATACATTTATTTAAAAACTGCACTCTCTAAGAATGAATCCAAGGGCGGTCCAGGCTTTAGATGTGTAGTGGGAAGTCCAGTATGTATGTAGATAAGTCGTGAAGTGATAAATCCAAGGACGGCCAGGTCGTAGTTATTATGTATACGTAGCAGTTGGTTCAATAGTTAGGAGTCGCGAATTAATAAATAAAAAAACAGATCGGATGAAATTTGATCAGATAATGGATGAATGTCTCCAACGAAAGTTGAAGTAAGACTAAATGTACTTTACCTATCATATCTCGTAAAAAACGAAATTTTTCCTTTATTTCGAAAAGGTAGCGAAAAGTCCACTTTTGCTAAAACGTATTTTTACTAATCATTTTTGTCTTCCGGTGCATAAATATGAAACTTGCTAAAATTGTTATTTTGACATGGGTATTATTGTCAATTGCAAGATCATCTATTCATAACATAAATTTTTCTATAGACATGACAATTAAATAATAATTATAGTTAATTGTTGATTGTTCGCTGCGTAAAAAAATGTATTACATGATGTTTTCCAGGTATCGAGACACCCTTATTGTGTAAGCAGGTAAATCGATGCAAATGTTGGCCATTTAAAAATAAACTGATAGCATCATAGTAGGATCATCCATAATACATTTTGGTATATTCCCTTTTTTTTAAAAGTTTGGTAAAACCCATGGGGAATATAAAATTACATTTAGAGGCATTTACAATTAGCATCAGTTAAAAAAATAATTGTAACCATACGAAATCCTTAATCCCGAAAACCAAACAATTAAAGGGATAGGCTCGTTATATTCATTGAATTCGTTTCAAATATTGGTAACTTTTGCATATAAAATTATGTAGTTCTTTGATTCAGATACGAGGTGTTCGATTGAACATCATTTATAATCTTCTTACTATACCATAATAATTTAAATATTTAAAAGTCAATTGACAACACCTGCCATGGTAGTCGATTTAATTGTGGATTCAATCGTTTTATAATAGTCTTGGATGATGAATTGAACATATATTAACTACAAAAACATAATATTATATAGTCCCGTTGATTACAATGTTCGACAAATGACGACTTTTTTTTGGTTCAGAGACGAGATATGAGTTTTCTTATAGATCTATGCCCAATGAACACGAATCTGGTAATAAAAAATGTTGATTGGCTAGAGATTCGGAGATATATGTGTTTTTTAAATCACGCGATTTTTCTATATCTTGGTGTTGTTCGGTCGATGTCTCAAAATCTGTCAATTTCCTGTTCAAAATGATTTAAAATTCAGCACACTTCCGATTAACCCTTTTAAACGAAAAAAAAAATAGTGTGGCCAGAACACTATCTCAATAAACATGTTTCAATAGAAAATACTCAATATAAAATAGTATTAACAATGGGAAAAAATCCCAAATGAAAATACGTACTTTTGACTTTTGATTTGAACTGGACGACTATTTAGAGAGATTTGAAAGCTGAAAAGTACTACAAATGAAAGATAAAATACCCGACTATAGATTCCAATATTCATTTTGAACAGTAAATTGACAGATTTTGAGACATCGACCGAACAACACCAAGATATAGAAAAATCGCGCGATTTAAAAAACACATATACATATGTATGTATCTCCGAATCTCGGGCCAACCAACATTTTTTATTACCAGATTCGGGTTCACTGTAAATATATCTATAAGAAAATTCATATCTGGTCTCTGAACCATTTTTCGTGTAGAGCAATGTTATTTTACATATAAAGAATTTGTAATTAGCATCGATTAAAAATATAATTATAATTGAATGAAAATCCTTATTAATACGAAGAATTAAAAAAATCGTATAATAAACCCTGTAAAAACAAAAAGAGAAGAAACTGCTTTGCAAAAATATAAATCGGTTTTGATTTTCAGATATATTACCCCTATTAACATGGAAAAGAGAAGGTATAAATCTGGATCACTAAAACGCAAAGAACGCCAAGAAACAAAAAAACAGAAGTCAGCCAAGTATTGCAGATCTATTACAGATTTTATAGTACCACAACCACTTCCCGCATCAATGTCCAGTTGCGCAACAAACAATCAAGAAACAAGAAACAATACTCATGGCGATGATGTATTGACAAGTGAGTTGCAAGAACAAGAAAGAAATTCTTTGGATATAGAGACAAGAATAAGTGCATCCTATATTAATCAACCCAGGCCCAGTACTTCAGGCTTCATTATTCCGGTATCTGTACAGACTATATTTCCTATAGTTGCAACATCCGCGCATATACCTATAGTTTCAACTAGTGACAAGGAATTAGATATTACTTCAGACATAAATTCTGAGGCACATGATGTTATTGAACCTACACAAGAAAAAAAATGTACTACTGGAATATTTCAATATCCATCGCGAGACAATCTGAAACAATTTTTTGCTGAACATCCATTTCAGCCTGTAAGTGATCTACCATTTGATGCTCGATTATATGAGAGAAACACTATGAATGATTCAGTCCCAAGAAATTGGCTAACATATAACATAGAAAATAAGTGCTTATATTGTTCATATTGCTTAGCGTTTGAGTGTCCCAAATCGGATTCATCATCATTTGTACATGGCTTTAGTGACTACAGACGTATTAGCCAGAACTTGGCTGTGCACGAATCGACAACAACCCATGTGCGAAATGTTCATCAATATATCAGTGTGGTTAATAATGGAACATTAGATAATTTTTTTGCGTCATCATTAATTCAAAAGAAAGAAAAGGTACTAAAGCAAAGAAGTATTGTCATGAGGATTATAGACATCATAAAGATGTTAGGCAAGCAAGCAGTTTCTTTTCGAAGTCACAGAAATGAATCGGCCTATACTCTGGATGATGAAGCTTCGAATCATGGTAATTTTTTGGCTTCAGTGCAGTTGATGGCAAAATATGACACCATTATAGCAGCTCACGTTTCTGCAGTGCAAAAAAAGTCATATCAAAGAATGAAACGACTTAAGCACCAAGGAAAGGCGGGAAATAAAGGCCGTGGTGGACTAATTACCTACTTGAGCAAAACAACTGTTAATAGGTTAATCCATATTATGAAAACTATGATTCAAGAAAGAATTAGTCATGAAGTTTTTGAAGCAAAATATTATTCTATCCAGGTTGATTCAACACAGGATAATACAATCATCGATCAATTTAGCATCATTATTCGGTATGTGCATAAAAGCATTGTCTATGAGCGCCTACTTTCAATTGTGCCGTGTAATGATGGTACAGGACAGGGACTTTTTAATTTATTGACTGAAAAGTTGCAACATCTTAATATTGACCCTAAAAATTGTATATCTGATAGCACCGATGGTGCTGCAAGCTACCATGGAGAGTATAATGGTTTGCAGAGTAAACTTGCTAACATGGCAGATCAACATGTTCATATATGGTGTTATGCCCATGTCTTAAATTTGGTAGTAACTGAAACCACAAAATGTTGTGTGTCTGCAGTTTCTTTTTTTAATTTGCTTCAAAATTTAGCAACTTTTATAAATGGATCATATAAGAGAATGTCTGTGTGGATAGGAGTTGTTGAAAAACAACTGGGGCAAGAAAAGATGAAAAGATTAAAACTAATTGGTGAAACCAGGTGGTCGGGAAAATCTAATGCAGCAACAACAATATTTGGACATTTTAATGATCCCACTGCTAGTACTTTCGTAAATCTACTTACATGCTTATCAATGATACAGGATTCAGACAAGTTTGATGCAAAAACGAAGCACGAAGCCACTTATTTACTCCAGAGTCTTCAAAAGTTTGAAACCATATTGACAGCATTTACTTACTTGTACATATTTGAAACCACAGCCCCCTTGTCTAGTTATTTACAAACAAATTGTTTAGATATGTTTACTGCATGGAGTTTGGTAGATACAGCAACAACAAAGTTGATGGAACAGAAAAGAACATTCCATAATGTTCACAGTAAGGCTTTCGAATTCGTAACAATATGTAATGATATGATTTCAATGATTAATATGGATGAAAATCAAACATTGGAAATTGATTCTATAGAAACAGCGTTGCCTGTTAAAAGACAAAGGAAGAAGAAAAGAATGGCAGATGAAGTAACTAATGATGAAGGAAATTCTTCGGATCCTCTGGCTGATTTTCGAATAACTGTATTTAACCTTATAATGGATCGCATTGTCCAATCGCTACAATCACGATTTATACATCACAAGCAGTTGTATAAAGATTTATCTTGGTTGGACCCAGCTAATTTTAAAATTATTGCAGAAAAAGGCCTTGATGATATTGCATTGGATGGTGTTGTGAAGTTCTTTCCACTAATCAAAAGAGGCAATGTAAAATTAGAATTGGTTTCATTTGCCTCAAATTTTGATATATTGAAGCTATTACTTCAAATTAGTGAGAGTGAGGATGACAGCAGCAGCTGTAAAACTTGCAGAACATGTCCATCGTGCGTTTTAAAAATTTTATCGTCGAACAGACTACACGACAAAGCGTATGATAACCTATATGAATTATACAAAATCGTCTCCACACTCTCAGTTACACAAGTGCAATGTGAGAGGACGTTTTCAAAATTAAAAATAATTAAGAACAGACTGAGAAATACGTTGTCTGAAGAAAATTTAGAAAATTTTATGTTCCTTTCTATTGAGAAGCAAATGTTAGATGATTTGGATGCAGAAGAAATTATTAACAGATATGCACAAGCGTCGAAAGGACTCAAACGTTTGCTAATATACTCTTAATTTTCCAATTTTTCTTTTAGATTTTTTATTATTCTTTTATAATTATGTATTTTATGTGTATGTCCTTGTTGAATCTCGGTTCAGTCCTATCTTGTAAATAAAGTTTCCTATATACATTTTGTATTTCTGTTAATTGCCAGTAAGACGTGTAGTATGTGTATATTCTAATTAATAAAAATAAAAATAAAAATTGCAAAATATAATTGCAATTTTTATTTTTGATTCGTGCATTTTTGAAAATTTGATTTATTTTTTACCCTAGATTTTTAGCGTGATAAAAAAAAAAGATTTTTTTTTTATATATGGGGGGGGGGGGAGGAAAAATTTTTTTTAACCCTGGGGGCCCCCTTTGACTCCTGGCATGTACTAATTTCAGTCCCAGTCCGCCACTGCATATGTATATACATATATACACACACGTAAGTTTTATAAATACATAAACGGGTATTACGAATAGACATACATCGATACGATCAATTTTATTTTTTCTAAATAATATGTTATTTAGATCCCTAAAATAATTACACATTTTAATGTATCTTAATATAATTCGAAAATTAATATACTGGGCTAGATATTTATTTATTTTAAAATTTGTGATAAAAGCCTTCCCTAAGTGAATCTACATATGTATATGCGTATGTATTTATGATTTCAATGGGATGAAAGCGTTGCCGTTAAGCACTTTAATACTTTCAATAATAATAACAATTCGAAATTTTTTGATATCACAAGCCATATGCTATATGTATACATATATGGGTTGATTAATCTGTTGAGTTTACGTGCAGTTTTCCACAATAAGTATGAGGATTATATTTTTGCGACTTTCCATTCAGAGGAGTGTAATTCTAAATTTAACATAACATTAAATTTGTGCTTGTTTAATCTAATATATAATTTATAATAATCTTGGTTGGTTAATCTAATAATGTTGTTTAATCTAATGTTGTTAAATCTAAAAATTTTGGTTGGCAAGATCGAAAACAAATCAAAGTTTATATGACGACGATTCGATATGGTTTCGATTCGATATATATTTTCTTCGATTCAAATAAATTGAGTAAAAAAGCAAATGAATATTTACTATTAGATTCGCCATGTTTAAGCTGTTTATATTACAAATACTGAGCGAAGTTGAGTAAAACAACTAGTGTATTATATTTGCGTCTTTTGATTGAAAGTTGATCATATCGTAACCAGATGCTATTTTGTTATCGTTGAACTTATAGTGTGCAGTGTTTTGTATAAGCGTATCCAAGAAAATAAATACTCTGTATTTTGCGATTATCTTAAATTGTTGAAGTTTGAAAACCTCTATTATATGTTTGATAACAAAGTGAGTTTTGTCGCTTAGTGAAATATAATTATTAGGTTACAGTTGATATAAACTCTATATACCAACGAAATCTAATTACAAACTTATTTTTATTTTCATTTCAATTGTAAACATAGCTAGGTACTAGTTAATATTATATTTAGACAAACAGAGCTATCACGATAAAAAATAAAACAAAATATTTTTGAATTTCAGTTTATTAAAAAATATAACAATACAGAATAACATAAACTGACAGTGCAATTTGCATTTTTAACGTAGCGTAGAAAGAACTACGTGGTTCCAATTTCAAACCTTCCCCGATGCAACTTGAATCGTGAGAATTGTTTAATTTACATTATACGTACATATAATTCAAAATTTTGAATGCATTGAAAACTGATTTTGCTTTGCAAATGACGTGGAAATTGCGAAATGCAACTCAATTTAATTTTATATTTGCACGCTCATATTAACGAAATTACATACATATATTGTGTGAATTGTTAAATTTTTTCTTATGCATTTGGATAAACCTTTCCTCCATATTGTCATCATTTACAAATCATCAATTTGTTTTTATTAATTGGTCGAATGATTTCGACATGATACATTACATACTACCTAATAGGACGATATTTTTCGATATATTATGTTACATGTATATGTATGTATGTACATATTTTTGGTTTTCTTTGAATATTATTTTTATCAACCAGTAGTGTGGACTAGTGGTTAGCATATATGCTTTCGAGCATAGTGATCACGGATTCAAGTCCCACTAGTTGCCGCTGTCCAGACCTTGGTTCGTGACTTCAGGTCAACCGTTTCCTATCAGAGTTTGGCAATTTATCTATTTTCATTGAAACGGAAAATCCATTATTTTTAATTTAGAATCAAAAGTCTTTTCATTTTTGTTTATCTGAATATTTTTCAGAATAAAGCATTGAATTTATTGAGAAATTTTTGAATGTTACAAATTTTGATACGATTCTGATTTGAATTCGATTTCAAATTTTGATTTGAATTCTAAACTGGTTTTACTTGCCGACAAAACGTGATCGATAACTTAATTTCTAGGGAATTGAGAAGGCGTGATAGAAATGTTAAATCAGTTGTTATATGATCACATTTATTGAGTGGGGTTTTGATTAATATCAAAATGAGAGAATACGGAAAAAAATAATTAATTTACATATTTACGGTATCTATATATACATATATATAAAAATCAATGTTTGTCTGTTTGTCTATCACGTATGCGTTCCTATACTATTCAACCGATTGCGATGACACTTAAATGAGCTATTGTGTGTGTGCCTGCGATGGTTTCAGTAGAAAAAAATCGACCAAAAATGGGAACGGAAACGGGAAAAACGGGAATTAGTGGCATTGCCAACTGGGTTGTTGGGGTAAAATAAACAAACAATTGAATAATATCAAATGTGTTCACTGCCTGCGTTTTTCCGTCAAATTATCATAGCTGTAATTTAATTTGATTATTAAGTATTAATTTGAAACTGAAGCATTCACTTATCGAAACACATCGAGAAAAGGAGACGGGAACGGGAAGGGGAATTGCTTGCGTTTTTGCAGCCGGGTTCAGCTAGTATACATATGTATGTATGTATACATATAATATATAATTTATCAAAAACATAATAAATTTTAATAGTACATATCAAAAACTTTATAAATTTTAAGCCATTATCATCTATTATCACAATATTTAAATTTTAAAATACAATTAAGAATTTAAAACCAATGCATCAGAAATAGAAGATTTATATTTTAAATACATTATTTAATAAAATGTGAGAAAGTAGAATAAATAATAAAGTGCTTAGTTTAACAATAAAATACTACAAGAAAATATTTTCTATTTAAATATAAGCTTTAAAACCATCTTCTCTTGCTATTATGCTGGAGTTTCATAATACAGGAGAGATTAAAAGCTTAGTTAACAGCTGTTTTGCGTGGTGTTTCATTGTGTATGAAATTGATCAAATACGTGATAGTACTATGTACAGCGCCCATTTTATAATATATGTATGTATATATGTATAATTGAAAAGCGTACAATAAATAAATTAAACAATAAAAAAAATCATATGAGGATGAAGTGGATTCGAGAGAGATGTATTTAAACGTATAACTACCTTTATAACACCATATAAAAGGATAGAAATGAGGATATAAAAGTTCGTGTTTCATTTAATTCATAATTGCCTTGTATTATAATAAACATATTTGTTTTATATATGTACATATATACATCAAAATTTGTATGGAAAACTACATAATTGTCTGGCATTTTGATATAAAATGGAAAATTTCAAAGTGATAATGCTTTGAAATTTAAAAAAATAAACTCGAGAGGGCTTATTTCTAAGCATATCCTGCAGGTGTTTCCTTTGGATCGAAGTGCATTTATTGATCTTTTGTAGGAACACCGAAGGGATCAACACAGGACAAATAGCCACCGGGCAAAGCAGCACTCTGGTCGATGCGACTAATACCGACTGCTTAACGCGCCCCCTGATTCCTCTCCGTCCCTATTATTTTTCTTTCTTTCGTACTAAAAGCTCTATCCGAGATAGGCTTCCAAAATCCGACACCACACCCTCGTCTATCTCCCACTTTTTCCCACCCCTCACCTATTCGCATCCACTATATATGTACAGTATTGTCCGAAATATTTAACGGCTCTTTTTTAAATCGAATAGGAAGCACAAATTAATGTGCTACTTACTCTGCCGAAAAGTTGTAACTCTATTCCAATAACCTTATACACATACATATATACAAACCATGTGTTAAAGATAAACATATTTACACACGGTATAGAGAATTGCTCTCATGGTGACACATTGAAAATTATGCCTCGATCTAACATAGGCAAGATCGAAGATTTTGATTTTGAATTCAAAATACATTTGAATTCAAAATACAGGAATCTTGAAGATTAAGATTTTGATCACATTATTTTTTTTTTTGATCATTATATGTATAATATGTATATTTATGATCAAAAATTATATTATACCGATATTATTATTTATATTTAGGAAAAATAATATACATGTCCGGTAGTAATGAAGAAGAAATAAAGAGACGTATGAAATTAGTATGTTGTGCA
Organism: Arctopsyche grandis; assembly: GCF_051622035.1. NCBI lineage: Eukaryota > Metazoa > Arthropoda > Insecta > Trichoptera > Hydropsychidae > Arctopsyche > Arctopsyche grandis. The sequence goes on from NC_135356.1 coordinate 16,761,358, forward strand.
TTTGGACGAATGAATGCGGTTTTTACAAGCTATGTTTCATTAAATCAAAAATGCCACTTTTTCCAAATAAAAAGATCTTCGATCAATATGTTTTGCCAGTGATGATGTTTGGATGTGAAACTTGGAAATTGAACACCAAGATACTACACAAAGTCCAATGCACTCAAAGAAGTATGGAACGCTGTATGGTTGCGGAGCACGTGGGTCAGAAGTATGACACGGGTAGTGGATATAATGTATGTAAAGTGGAGTAAAGAAATTGAAATGGTAATAGGCGGGCTACGTGGCTAGAAGAATGGACAAAAGAAGTGCTAGAATGGTACCCGAGAGAATGCAAAAGGGTAAATGTAAAACCGCAGGGAAGATGGGTAGATGAAATTAGGAAAATGTATGGGGTGAGATGGACGAGAATTGCGAAAAACAGAGACAAATGGAAGCGTGTTGGAGATGCCTTCTTCCAGTAGTGGATGGTGAATAGCTGTAGATTATAATGATGATTTAAGATATATACATATATTTTGTTCAGAACACATTTTAAATATATATTTTAATGGTTACTGATTTACATAGTTATTATTATAAATTTTATATATGTATTATATTTATTGTTATAAAATTATCTTATTTTAATATTTGTGTCTATGGTATAGGAAGAAAAAAGCTTACAAACCTATTAATTTTTTTTATAAATACACGTATTATTTATAACTAACGAACCATTAAAGTCGTTAGTTTAAAGCAAATAATGTTTTGGAAATATGTAAATGGTATAGAAATCTTATTTTATTTACCAAGACTCTACGTATTAAATATATAAATATAAATATATTTATTACATCTACACATATTAAGTATATGCATTTGTATATACATATATACTTAATGTTAATAAATTAGACTACATATTTTATTCTCACCGAGAGAGCTTTTTTGTTCATGTATTATAAAGGTATTTACAATATATGTTAAATTTATTCTAATGGTTAATGAGCCTCTGATAATTAGAGATTTTAAACATTTTTATTCTTGTCAGTATTTATAATATTATCATATTTTATTGTAAGTGTTTAAGGCATTATCGGAAAAAGCTCAAAAACCTATTAACAATTAGGCAAAGTGAGAACTAAAATAGTTTAACTCACTTTGCCTAATTGTAAATAGGTTTGAGCTAAGCGCATTGATCAATTATGTGCGATTAATTTTGGAAAATAATTACCAGTCTTCGTTAGTTAATTAAATAACATTGCTGTTGACTTTGCATAATTACATACATCCGTATGTGGATTTTTGTCACCATTATTTTTCACTAAATGTAAAATCACAATCGACACATATTACACATATTTTTTAAACGTTATGAAGCCACTTTCGCCGTATAAAAAACTCTTGCTCGAATTTTCATTTAGGCGGTATCATAAATCAGTACAATTTAAGCTGTGTTATTGTTTATAAAGCTTTTTACGGCGCGGGAAAATTGGGCCTTTTAGCGCTTTTAAAATACTTAGTGAGTAATGAATAAGTAACTTAAATTCCACCCGAAAATAGACGGCTCTGTAATAGCACCGAAGTAAGTGATTTTTCATTTCAGTGAAAGTGTTCATTATATTTTTAAGTATTTATCTATATATTGAATATAAATGTGTATAAAATACAATCTTCGTTTGCAGACTTATTAAAAAAACAATATACCACTATAGTAGTAGTGAGAATTTATATTTATTTTCTCTATGTAATACGTATGTGAAATATATACATATATTATACATTAGATATGTACATGAATATATGTGTATACAAAGTGATTCAAAAGATTTAAAAATTTGTACGTTTCAAAAAGACTCGTATGAATTTTTAAAATAATATGAAATTTTATTGAAATCTCATTTTTACTTTATCTATGTACGTAGTAACAATAGATGAAGTTTTGTGATCATGCGAAAATTCGAACTCGAGATTTTGACTGATTCGAACTCAGAATCGATTACTGATCACGTTTTAATGATCTAGAAAAAATGTGTGTGTGTCTGTATGTGTGTCTGTGTGTGTGTCTGTGTGTGTGTCTGTGTGTGTGTCTGTGTGTGTGTCTGTGTACTTTGGGGATTTTTTCAACACCGTTAGTCCTATCGAACCAAAACTTAGTATCGGTTAATGAAATTCTTATAGACACTACGTAAATTTTTTTCAAATTTTTAAGTTGACCGGAAATGGTACCTCCCCTTATAGGTGTCCTCTTTTTTTTAAGTTTTTGAATTCGATTTTCTCCCAAACTACTAACTGAATCGGACTGAATTTTTTTTGCATGTACTAGAAATAATAATTTTTATAATTTTATATTTTTTAAATATTTTTATCTGAACCGGAAGTAGTACTTTTACTCTAGAGAATCGAGGTTTTTTATGTTTTTCTCAAAAGCCTTTTGATTATTCGAACTGAAATTTCATATCGATCAGTTAAGGCTCAATACCAAGTTATGTATAAAATTTGGTAAGCGTCCGTCGACCGGAAGTGGCAGTTTACTCTTGTTCGATTTTTCTTCCACTATTTTTTTCGACCCCTTAAACATGTGTGGTCTTCACGAAAAAATGCAAGTATAATTCTTGTATCAATGTGATTAAAATAAAAAAAAATCACTAATTTTAATAAACCGGAAGTGGGATTTTTTCCCTTCCGGAAGCATCCGGAAGGAAGGTCAAAATGTTGTCGCCTGGATCCTGACCACACCCCTGAACGTATTAAGCTGAAAATTTATATTTATATTATTTATGTACTAACTTAGATTTGGTAACGTTTTGGTCAGAATTCGTATACCGGAAGTAGTATTTTTTTTTAAAACAATATTTCATTATTTTTTCATTATTTTATTTTGACCTTTTAAATTATTTTAAGCGTCTTGATATTTATTGTGTATAATAAAGATAGTGGTTTTAAGTAAAATTAAAAAATTAAATCACCAAATTTAATGAACCGGAAGAGAGATTTTCTCGTCTTAGAAAGGTCAAAAATGTTGTCGCCTGGATCCTGTCCACACCCCTGAACGTATTAAGCTGAAAATTTATATTTGTGTTGTTTATGTACTAACTTAGATTTGGTAACGTTTTGGTCAGAATTCGTAAACCGGAAGTAGTATTTTTTTTAAAAACAATATTTCATTATTTTTTCATTAATTTATTTTGACCTTTTAAATTATTTTAAGCGTCTTGATATTTATTGTGTATAATAAAGATAGTGATTTTAAGTAAAAATAAAAAATAAAATCACCAAATTTAATGAACCGGAAGAGAGATTTTCTCGTCTTAGAAAGGTCAAAAATGTTGTCGCCTGGATCCTGACCAAACCCCTAAACGTATTAAGCTGAAAATTTATAATTGTATTCTTTATGTATTAACTTAGATTTGGTAACATTTTGGTCAGAATTCGCAAACCGGAAGTAGTATTTTTTTTTAAAACAATATTTCATTATTTTATTTTGACCTTTTAAATTATTTTAAGCGTCTTGATATTTATTGTGTATAATAAAAATAGTGGTTTTAAGTAAAATTAAAAAATTAAATCACCAAATTTAATGAACCGGAAGAGAGATTTTCTCGTCTTAGAAAGGTCAAAAATGTTGTCGCCTGGATCCTGTCCACACCCCTGAACGTATTAAGCTGAAAATTTATATTTGTGTTTTTTATGTACTAACTTAGATTTGGTAACGTTTTGGTCAGAATTCGTAAACCGGAAGTAGTATTTTTTTTAAAAACAATATTTCATTATTTTTTCATTAATTTATTTTGACCTTTTAAATTATTTTAAGCGTCTTGATATTTATTGTGTATAATAAAGATAGTGATTTTAAGTAAAATTAAAAAATTAAATCACCAAATTTAATGAACCGGAAGAGAGATTTTCTCGTCTTAGAAAGGTCAAAAATGTTGTCGCCTGGATCCTGTCCACACCCCTGAACGTATTAAGCTGAAAATTTATATTTGTGTTGTTTATGTACTAACTTAGATTTGATAACGTTTTGGTCAGAATTTGTAAACCGGAAGTAGTATTTTTTTTTAAAACAATATTTCATTATTTTATTTTGACCTTTTATATTATTTTTATCCTCTTGATATTTAATGTGTATTATAATTATACTGATTTTAAATAATAAAAAAAATTTGAACAAAATCCGACAACCGGAAGTAGAACTTTTGTCTTGTGCAAGTATTTGCATATATTCGCGCTCAATTTGTATCGCTATCATAGTTATTAGTTCAATATTGAATTTTGTTTTGTAACCTTCTTATATTCCTCAAATACATAGATAAAGTCATGGGTTGGTCACACCCGAATTTTTTTTCCTTGTATGGAGAATGAAATGAAAAATTGAAATCAACAATTCTAATGGTTCCTATTTGTATGTAGCTACCATAAATACATATATATATATATATATATATATATATATATATATATATATATATATATATATATATATTATATATATATATATATATATATATATATATATATATATATATATATATATATATATATATATATATATATATATATATATATATATATATATATATATATATATATATATATATATATATATATATATATATATATATATATATATATATATATATATATATATATATATATATATATATTTATATATATATATATATATATATATATATATATATATATATATATATATATATATATATATATATATATATATATATATATATATATATATATATATATATATATATATATATATATATATATATATATATATATATATATATATATATATATATATATGTATCATCATCATCATCATCATTAACAGCCATTCGCCATCCACTGCTGGATGAAGGCCTCTCCAACACGCTTCCACTCGTCTCTGTTTTGCGCAACACTCATCCATCTCATTCCGCACATTTTTCTAATTTCGTTCACCCATCTTCCTTGCGGTCTTCCTTTTACTCTTTTGCCTTCTCTCGGGTACCATTCCACCTTTCGTCCACCCTCCTAGCTACGTGACCCGCCCATTGCCATTTCAATCTCTTCACTCTATCCACTATGTCCACTACCCTTGTCATGCTTCTCACCCACGTGTTCCGCTTTCTGTCTTTCCTCGTTATGCCAAGCATACAGCGTTCCATACTTCTTTGAGTGCATTGGATTTTATTTAGCATCTTGGCGTTCAGTGTCCAAGTTTCACATCCATACGTCATCACTGGCAAAACGCATTGATCAAAGATCCTTTTCTTCAGGCAGAGTGGCATTTTTGATTTAAAAACAGCATTCATCCGTCCAAATGCACTCCATCCTAATTTCATACGTCTCTTTATCTCTTCATCTTTACTACCAGACATGTCAATTATTTGACCTAAATATAAATAATTATTTACTACTTCTACTGGTTTATCATCTAAGGGGATGTTAGAAGGCATGCAATAACTATTGAACATTAGTTTAGTCTTATCTACGTTAATTTTTAATCCTACTTTTCTACTTTCCCTGTCCAGCTGTGTTAGTCTGATAAGTAGGTCAGCTGAATCACGAGCTACTAAAACTATATCGTCTGCGAACCGAAGGTGACTCAAGAAGCGACCATTGATGCTTACTCCGGCTGTATCCCAATCCAAGTTCCTGAAAACTCCCTCAAGCACCGCATTGAATAACTTGGGCGAGATTGTATCTCCTTGTCTTACTCCTTTTCCTATGCTAAATCTATCTGTACCTGAAAAAATTTTAACCGAAGCTGTGGCATTCTTATATATTGCAGCTAACAGTCCCACATAGGGTTCCGGCACTCCCTGTGTTTGTAGAGCGTTAAATACTGCATTATGACTAACTGTATCGAAGGCTTTCTCATAATCGACGAAACCTAGGCACAATGGCCGTTGATATTCGTTGGCGCGCTCGATTAGTTCGCCAACTACTTGGAGGTGGTCCATTGTGCTGAAATTTGCCCTAAACCCTGCCTGCTCTATAGGTTGGTTCTCGTCGAGGATATTCTTCAGCCTTTCTGTAATAACCTTCGTGAAGACCTTGTAGACCGCTGAAAGTAAACTAATGGGTCGGTAGTTCTTGATATCGCTTTTGTCGCCTTTTTTGTGTATTAAAACGATAGTTGCGTTATTCCATCCTTCTGGTATAGCTTGGTTCTGGATGCATTTGCTGAAAAGCCTAGCTAAGATATTAATTAGGGGGGGGCCGCCACATTTTAGTAAGTCAATGGGAATATTATCTTCCCCTGGGGTTTTACCGTTCTTTGCAGTTTTTAGCGCGGCGTCTACTTCGCTAGGCAATACTGCAGGAACCCTTTGGCCGTGTGTCGATTCTGGAGCGGGAAATTGACCGTTGTTGTTCTCGTAAAGTTTTGCATAGACCGTATAAACTCTGTCTATGATCTCTTCTCTATTCCTAATTATTAATCCGCTCTCTGATCTGATTGCGATCATTTGGTTTTTGCCTAAGAAAAGATCTTGTTTGCACTTTTTCAGGCTACGGTTATTCTTAATGGTATTTTCTATTAGCTTGCTGTTAAAATCCCTGACATCCCTGACTATTCCCTTCTTAATTTCCTTATTTACTAGATTGTATTCTTGCTTAATATTATCCCTATAAAAAAAAATCTAATATATATGTATATATATATATATATATATATATATATATATATATATATATATATATATATATACATGTACATATGTATATAAGCTATAATATTTTTTTTCTATAAAATTGACAAATCATAAATCTAATAGAGTATCTAAATCTTATCAGTTTTGGAAATAAGGGAAATTATGAAGAAAATATAATTTATATTAACTAAAATTTGAGCCTTCAAATTCTGAATTAAAAGTTGAATAACCCAACAACGGTTTTAATAAAACACAAAATCAAATAAACAAATTTTAATTTTAACTTAATGCCAGGGGTGGAATTTGTTTTCAATTAATAGATAGAAAATTATGAACACGTGAACTTATTTTTGATGATTTGCAATATGATTCATAAACTTTTTGTATAAATCGTATTAAATCGCCATTGGAGTAAATATTTTTCGAAAAAATATAAAAATAACGAAAAGTCGATTATTTTATTTAAAACGATATTCTAGTCATAAGAATTCATAGGAAAAATATTTATTTTAAATGTGCCGACGAATATGTACCTAATATTTACATATTTACACTAAAGCCGATTATCCCCAAATTCTTTGAACCAAATTTAGCTTATAAAAAGTTTTGTATTTTATTTGAAAAAAAAAACGCTTTGAGGCAGCGGGTGGAGGGGGGTGGGGGTTACGTTTGTATTCAGCCCCTCTCTAAAAAAATCCAGGCTATAGCCGTGAACTTGATATGTGTATGTATGTATGTAAATATGCATATGTGATAATACAAAACTTATAAATTAGTAGCTGGCGTTGCCATCGATGCTCGGCGTTGATCCAGCGGATGAAAGTTGGGATAACAAGCCCACTTACTGAGAAATTTATTGAACAATGAGTTGCTCGACTTAATTTTTAAGATTCTTGCGTTGGGATCAAAAGCTTAACCGATTACGATGAAACTTTCAGGATTTGTTGTATGCATGTCCGGAAAGATTACTGTGAAAAAAAAGGGGAAAAACCTAATAATATTCGTAATTACATTTTATCGACGCGAAAGTATGAAGCGCCAGTATAGTTAAGGAAATGTTTACGTTGGCAACCAACTTGCGCGCACGCATTGCCAACGTACAAATACATTACGTATCATTCATACCAACCTGACATTACGTACCAATCATACCAATCCTACATATCTATATAAATCAATGTTCGTCTGTCTGTCACGTATGCGTTCCTATATTTTACTATAATTTAATTTGATTATTAAGTACTAGCTGTATTACCCGGCTTCGCTCGGTATTTTATTAAAAAAAAATATATATATATATATTTTTTCAATTTTTTTTTTTTTTTACTATTAGATTAGTCATGTTTAAGCGATTTATATTACAAATACCGAGCGAAGCCTTATTTTGGAGATTGATTTGAAACTGAAACATTCACTTATCGAAACGTATCGAGAAACGGAAACGGGAACGGGAATTGCATTCGTTATTGGACACGGTTTTGAAAAGACGTTGTTTGTTCTCCCACCATTATTTGAAACGCGATATACAAGTCCGCCAACTACAACCATTATTTGAAACGCGACGCCTGCCAACTGAAGAAAGGAAATTCGTATTCGCGTAAGTCGCGGAAAAAACAGACGATCAATAGGAATATTTACAATACCAATTCAAACATTCATTTAATTATGCCACCCAAACGAAAAGCGATTTGTCAATCTACACCTCAAGCACGAAAGAAATAGACGAGCAACGGGATGCAAGACTGGAAACTCTTTTACTGCAAAGGAGTTTATGAAAATATCCGGAGTGTGTGGTCTGCTCACGCATCGGAAAATCATCTAATTTATTCGTGTAAAAACAGGAACGGAAACGGGAAAAACGGGAATGAATGGCATTGCAACGCAATAATTTCAAATGTTTTTTAGGGTAAAATAAACTAATAATTGAATAATTTCAAATGTGTTCACTGTGTCAATTGAAAGCTTATTTCGTTAACTGTCCACTGAGTATTAATTAAGGAAAATACACGCTCAACGTGTGCATTACGAGTATGTGCTGGGATAGCGTAAAGGTATTGGCACAATTTCAGTAGGTTAGTTTTTCTTTCTGTTTCTCTAGTATTTTAAAAAAGCATAACAATTTATCATGTACATCTTTGGTATCCCATTCTTCACGTGTTTCATTTGCAATAAATGATTTCATGTACATTACTTCCTCGTGAATTGAATCCGTGAAAAATATATTGATGTTACTTAAATATGCAATAGTTTCTTCAATTCGTTCCCATTTGAGTACATCATTCAGAAGCATCCATGAAAAAACATCATATTTCGTGATTGGAACAGACCACTGTTCCAAATATTTAATTCCAAGTTTAAAGAAATTATCCATTTCTTCATCAAACACTTTTCATTGTGTTATCGTAATTTCTTTGCATTTCTTCAGTTTGTTGTAGGTTTGTTTTGCTTGTAAACCTATGTATTTACTAGTTAATCTTTCCATTAATTGTTTTTTTGTATCTTCTAAAATATGTTTTACTTCTATTGTAGTTATAATAGCCTTTTAAAACTTTTTAATTTGCTTTTCAAATAAAAACATTTGACTGCGTACAAACATGGTGTAAAATTCTGACAATGGATTTTTAAAGAAATCAATTATCGCTTTTGGAGAATTTTCTGATTTCAAGAAAAAGTATTTCAACGCCTCCCACATATTATACATAGAAACTGTAATTGCTGGAAGGAGTGATAACCATCTGCTTCTTGTGCAAACCCACTTAATTACATATATATTATCGGTAAGATATATTTTTAAATAATATCTATGGAAAACTGGGACAAATATCCTTCTGAAGGGGACACTGGGACGCAAGCCTCAAAACGGGGACATGTCCCCGTAAACTGGGACCTATGGCAACCCTAGTCTACGGGTAACTAACTGTTCATTACGGCCAATGAATTGAAATAATTTCTCCTTTGGTGGCTTAATTATGATAGATGCTTAATTTGTTGATTCAAATTTGAACACTATAGAGTTGCATACAAACATTTTACAATGTTTCAATAAATATCAATGCATATAAGATAATTTTTCGATTTTTATTTTCCTACTGAACATCGACATATATGTACATACATACATATGTACATTTGTGTATGTACGAGTACATTCGTATAGTACGTGTGTATGTATGTATGTTTTTATATGCGCCAAGGAGTTAACAATCGGTTCTACGGTTTTGCACAGTTGCCAAAAAGGAATTGAAAGACTTGTTTGAATAAGGCCAAGTCGGAGAAACTTGCGCGAGCTTGAAAGTTAAATGCAAGTGAAGGCGTAATCTAATTAGCGAAATATCTAACAGTCCGAATATAAAACTTTAAATTACACCCTCGCAATTTTCCCCGGTGCGATGGTCGAAAGGTAAATAATTGTGCCAACGTTCCGAATTGGAAAGCTCAATTAGTTATTTCTGTATATATGTTTCTACATACATATATACTCATATCAGATATTTAATTTTGATCTGGTATATGCTAACTATATATTTTTTTAATTATATACCCAACTTATTTTGAAACAACTACAAATAAGATAATCAAATACCTAACTACAAATTCAAATAAAATTTTACTAATAAATATATTTCGTAATATGAGATTGTTCTTATTGATTCAAATATTGTTTGTATCATAGGATTTTTTTTCAAATGAGAAATTATATCGCACGTGACAAACACAATAATGATTCCAATGACTTCAATTGTAAAAATCATGTTTAGTTATCAATTGCGGTCAAATCTCATGTACACATTATATTTTATTAAAGCTCACGTTTCGCTTGTTCGCATTTTTGCCTTATCTGTTTTTATACTTAAAAAAATTATCTTAATTTTTTGGTTACAGTGACGAATTGGGGTTACCAATTTAGCACCTATGAATGCTCCTGTTTAGCTCCTATCTAATTTTAAATATAAGTAAAACATACTATCGAGATCAGTGGCGGATCAAGTAAATGGGGGGCCCCAAGCGTATTTGAAATTTGAGCCCTCCACTTCAGTAATTGTTATTATAGCTTTTTTATGATTATGTTAAATGTGTTGTTTGTGTATACATATATGTATATGTTTTGTTTTTGTATGTTATGTATGTCTAATTTCTATAGTTATAATTTTGTTTCATTTCTGTTATATTTTTAACCATTGTGGCGCATTAGGAATTCTTGTAATGCTACAATGGTCCAAACTTTAAATAAATAAATATATTTTTATAAATATATGTATATAAATATTTTTTTTTATTTATTTGTTATATGTATGTACTTGAAACACTAACAGTTTTTGGAATAAAATAGGTATTAATTTCATTTATTCTTGGCTTACGAGCGTATTCGGGACAACGATAATAATTTGTAAGTTGTAAATTTTGGTAGAAAAGGCCCATTTCGGGGCCCCGAGCGCGCGCTTATTTTCATGTATAATAAAATTTGAGATTGAAAATACTATACGTATTATGTTTTTGGTGTTGGGTTTAAACGAATTCATATTTCCTGTCTAACGAATGTGTATTGTTTTTATAATTGTATCTATTGTATATGTTTTTATGAATATATATTATGTGTATGTATATATGTATGTATGTACATGTAATGAATATAATGAAAAAGGAAAATTTAAGGGGTTGCAAGTGGAAAATGGAGTAAAAGAGGAGGTGGTTTGAAAAGTGGTGAAAAAAGTAAATAAACAGAATAAGAGGTGGTTGAATCACCCAAGAGCATTGTCCACACTCACGAATCCGAATTTTCTCTGCGCGGACGAACTGGAAAAGTAGAAAATACGGGAAAACTTTTTTTATCTTAAGTGCAATCGTTTCGTTGTATTTCGTATCGGGTGAAAAAATATCGAGATGGAGTCCCCTCTTCATTTTTTTTCCCTCCACTCTTTTTTTTCGTCTTCTCTTTTTGATGAAAGCAAATTCCTGTGAAGCGGGCAAATCCTTTCACCGCCTGCTCGATTCTACTAATGCTCGGCAAGTTTACCCGGACGATAACCACTTACGCGGATCGGATCCCCCTTTGAGGGCGAAAAAATAAAAGTTTTTTATTTATTTTTTCCACCAAGGCCATCGCATATGACTAGACCACCTACTACTTTCAGTATTAGTACATTAATAGCTCAAACTACTTGTTCGTTTAAAGTTAAAAAGTTTTAAAGACATTCGAAGATACTTACTGCAGTCAAACTTGATACAGCAAAGCTCATTAGTTAGACGATTGCTACGCAACTTACAATTAACATACGTTATATCTTGCTGCTGACAAAATTTGAATGATTATAAAACCCAGATAAACCCTATTTTGTTTAAGATTTTTGGTTTTATTTAACAAGAATTGACGAGTCTGTATCATAGAAATTATTTGGCACCACCAAAAGTCCTACCTCCTCACCAAAATATTAATCTGTTTCCACTTTCTATTATTTATGCTCCAAAAGGCAACCAGACACTACTGGAGGTAATAAATAACCTTTTCCGGGACAACTTCATTACACGAAAAATAGTAAAAATATTTGACGCGATGAAGTTTTATACTTGGAATATAGTATGCAAAATAATGGGTCTACCTTGTTACATAGACTTGTTATCCTGAAATTTTCGGTTTATATATACAAATATATTTATATTTCATCGTTGAGTATGTGTATATGCAAAACCGATATACGGGAATGTTTTACATAGTGATTTATTTTACATTAACATTAACTATTAAAAAAATATAGTAAGAATTTTTTGACGATTGTTTTTATATATTAAAGGTATGTTAATAGCTTAAAAATCTAGGAACGATCACAATATGTCTCGCATATTAAATATAGTGCATACATCCATACATGTATACAAAAAAAACATTTGTTTACAATATAACTAACTCCTGTTTAATTGGAGAAAACGAAACTCGGATTTTGCAAGTTGGTAGAACGGAGCGCACCGTAAAATAATATACACATGCACATACATATATACGTATGTATGTATGTATGTGTGTAGAAAAAAGGCAAATATTTATGCACAAATGCTATAAAATTCATTTTAAATTTTATCTTGGATTTAACTCAAGTATTAAGAGGGTCGGTATAAATCTGAATTAATTTAAACAAATAAAATGTAATTTAGATTATATTTCGTAGTTCGTGGTTTGTGTAAGCATGTGTGTATTGTGACAGCACTTATACAATAACTAATAAGTGTAACATTCATTTAGTTCAGATTTGTTTGTATTTGTTGTTGGTGGAAAATGTATGTAAGATAAAATGATGGGAAATGTGTATGGTATATACATATATATATACATATATATTACATATAGTATATGCAATCCAAAAAGGAAAAGAAAATAATATTTTTCACATTTTTTTTATTATCCGCCTGCCGTCATATATTCCTGAACAATATTTCATATAGCATTCATGTACACTATCTGTACATGAATTTAGTGAATTCAGTGGTTTTTCATTAGCTTCCCGGTGGCCTTATCGGTGGATCGGGTGTTGATGGCCGATTAAGAGGAGGTGGTGGCGAGCCATCATCATCGTCAGATCTGCACCAAAAGATTGCTTTTCCCTCCATCGAAATCATTCTAACACACCGGCAGTACAGAGGTTTGGTTCTGTTTAAAAAAAAGAAGAAATATATGTGAGATAAATCGGGTGAAAAATATAATATATCATGATCACATAGACATGTATGTGTGCACATACATCGTAATATTGTAATTAAAAAGATGATGATAATTACCTGGGTGTATCTGAAGAGTCGAAACGCTAATGCCAACAAACCGATTGCACTCGTAATTTATAGCAAATTTAACAATGGTGTCATATTAGGAAATCAAAAAAATGTGCAAGTTCTGCAAAAGGGCACGTTCTCAGCGGTAGTCAAGCTATATGCTAATTACAAGCAACATTATTTTAATCGATTCAAAAATTTATGAACAGTATCATATTTTTTAATCATAACATTTCTTTCGACGTTTTCTTGTTGTTTAGTTTATACGTTGCGTATTTGGACTCATTGAGATATGTTAATGTCTAAAGGTGAGAGCTATTCGAGAAATAATTCTGAACGAAAGTGGTTTTGATGTCTTTTCGGCGATGTTTTTCCTCCTGCTCCCAGCCAGTTGCAGTGGCTCAATTCTTGATTTTTGAGGAATCTGAAATCGGGTCTGATCAATTGTGCCGTCTCTGATTGACAGCATAGTGTTTTTGCCATCGAGTTTTTTGCCTGTTGTTTAACGCCCCTGCATGCGCTGACGAATGAATATATGCACTGCGAAATTGTGTTACACGTGCCGATATCAATGCGAAAATTTGATGATTCAAAACATTGAACTAGGTATGTATATTTCATTACAAAAATACATTCATCATAAAGAGTCATCCCTCTTAGTAATTAGTGTCCTTCATATATTGTATTATCAGAATTAAGAAATTTAGTTGCCGTAAATGAAACATTTGTAAGGTCGTCAGATAATTAATTTCACATAAAAGTTGAACAAAAAATATTCGTATGAATTTATTCTTCTTCCCTTTTTAAAGTACATAAGTAAGTGAACGTTCCGAGTTGCAAACGAGCGTCAAAAGCACATAATAATCGTTTGGTGTCGGTTATTTAACTCCCCTCCCCCCCTATTTTGTCCGAGACTATTACTACTCATATTTTTAAGCTAATGAGCTCGAACTGAAAATTTACAGAATATTCATTGTGTATTATTTTATGAATAAAAATGTACCATTGTATAGCTAACCAAAAAAAAATTCTTATCCGTACAGTGTACACAACCGTGAAAAAGTAATTATTTTTTAAATTGCAATTACCACATTTAAAATTGAAAATGCACGCTGCTGAAAATGCAAATGACCACTTTGAAGTTACTCCCGTTGTTTACGCTGCAATTTACGTACGTTGTACATAGTTGCTTTTCGCGCGTCAAATATTTTTAATTTGACGGATAGTTGCTTTCGAATTTATGCCCCTCTTGATTACTTATTGTTGGAATATTATCAGTTTCATTGCTGACGTCAATATTAGTAGAATAATGGATTATTTGTAGAAATATCATATTGATTTTAAAAATAATATTGATTTTGTATACATATTATACATATGTATGTACGAACAAATATACATTTTCTTCTCACATATTCAGTAGGCTTTAAATGTGAAGAAAACACAATATCTTTACATTTATTTTTTATTTTATTTATTTATAAACCGAGAGAAACTTACAGCTAAAACCAAGATAATAAAATAAATAGTTCAACATAAGCCAATTAAAAGTTTCTTCAAATAGCATAAAAATGAAAAATGGAACTTGCTATGAAGGCCAATAAAAAATAAATAAATAACAATACAAAAAGAAAATAGTGACAAATTTGTAAATAACAGAAAATTAATCAAAAAGGATTAAGGTAAAAAAAAAAAACAAAAAAAAGAAATAACGGGTTAAAAAAGAAACAATCTTGCAAATAACTATCGTGAAATAGGTCAATATTCTCATCTCAGCCATTGTAAAAATTGCACACTCTGGCGATATAAGAGTTTCGACGATAATTAGTGGAGGCAATGGAAGCACGCAAAAGGGGCCATTTGCGTAGGTACCGATTTGGTACATATAAATAAAACTTACTTAGGATAGCAGAGCAGTCAATGTAACCTCGTAGTATTCTTGAAAACAAAATTATATCAGCTACGTTGCGTCGATAATACAAGGGAAGGATATGAAGCCTACGACATCGGGATTCGTAATTCATTTCTTTTATATTAAATTTTAATGATATATACCTAAGAAAACGTTTTTGAATAGCTTCAATACGATCAATATAAATAATGTAATGAGGGTTCAAAATTTGGCTGACATACTCAAGATGGCTTCTAACTAGCGCACAGTATAACATTTTGATGGTTTTAATTGATCTAAATTCCTTAGAGCATCGGATAATAAAACCTAATGCTTTAGATGCCTTCGCAGCGATTTGATCGACATGCATATCAAAAAGCATTCTAGAATCATGTATAACACCTAAATCTTTAAAAGAAACAACTCGTGGAATAACTAGATTGTTTAGATAGTAGACATAATTAAGAACGCTTACGCTTACATTGTATGTATTGGCGACCAAATTTTGTATGAATATTGTCATACGTATAAAATTGATAAAACTATATATAATTTTCAATTTTCTTCATCTACATAATTTCTCTGCAGCGGAAATGGGTAAAAAATTCAATTGTTTTTTTTTCTATGAATCTGAAACCAATATGAGTATACATGCTATGTATTATAACAGCAAATAAATTCTAAAAGTCAACATAGGTTGGCAGTAGTTTAAAGAATCGCACTGAATGCAACAGCACGTCTTGTGTAAGTAAAATGGCCGTAGTCGACTTAATAATAATGGCAGGAGATTTTTTTTAATTACAACCCCTCAGAAAATGTGCAAATAAACGTTGAGAAAACGAGCTACCCGTAAATTCGCCCACGAAATTAAATTAATTTATTGCCGGATGATTGCTTGAATCATGGCGTAGCAATTTATGGATTATGAAGAGGGAAAACAAAAAAAGAAATACACACAATGCGCATTTAGAAAAAAATTAAAACGACTTATTTCGATTGCCCTTACATAGTATATATTTTCTCGGACAACTTTTTATGCCTGATATCGGAGAGTGGGATAATCGTTAGTGGCTGTGTGCAAAGTGTGGATGTGGAAAAACTTTCTAAATCCCGTGTCGATTTGAACGTAATCGGTTCTTTCGAATAAAAAAAGTGCTGCTAGCACTCTTTTTTTGGAAATGGGGTTCGACTACCCAACTATTTGTTGGCAGTGATTTTGCACGGAACGTGATCGGCCTTTGAAGCTGACCCAAAACCACAATATTATTCTATCAACTTATGTGTGAGATGGTTGGCAGCCCTTGTATAATATAAGAGAAAGTCGTGGTTTTGCTAAGCTGAAGTTTTTCTGAATTTGAAATATTAAATTTTCTTGCATTTAAACGAAAATCATTTCAGTCATTGATAAATGCAATTATTTATGGATTAGTATTAAGCCTTGACTGAAATCTTAAAAGTGTGTAAAGAAGATAAATTGGAGAAGGGAGGCTAAAATTTTATTACAAATATATGAAATAAATATTTGTTACTAATAAAAATTGATCAAAACTGTCTCAAAAATTAAAATTAAATATTATTCTTATACATGACTTGTACCATACAGTTGAATAACGAAAGAGTTTCTATACGGACTAATTTACATGTGTTGCCATCACTAAAATAAAATGAAAACGCTCAAGTAGCAGTAAACGAAACATCTGCATAGCCAGACAAGTGGATGCAGGTGGTCAAAGGAAATTTTATAATTAAATGGCATTCAAAAGGATCCGGAACAAAATATGAAAGACAAGACGTTGGGCGGACGAATTAAAACTTTTCCAAATACAATTGTCTCTTGTATAACAATAATACATATATTGTTGAATAGAGTATGAATTACTCTTTATAATAATACTTATTAATTGGTATGATGTTTAATAACACTGAGCAACATAAAATCACGTTTTTAAAGCGAAAATTAAACAATACTTGCTAAGGTTGATCCATTGAATTCAAATATAATAATGTTTATAATATAATTTTGTTTCCTCTCGTACATGACAGATGAGTGTTTAAAGGAATGCGCAATATTTAGAGTATTTTAGCTTTTGTGGTTTATCAGAGCATGGATGGGACTTGGACTCGAAAAATTGTTTCGGCTTGCCCAAGATTTTGCACGGGCAAAATCAATAGTGTCTGTCCATGGTAGTCATCTACATACGTCCGAATATAGATTTGACACGAAAAGAAAATTCTACCTAGAAAGTATAAACATCTTGTCGTAATCATCAAAACTCTTCAAAAGCGTATTACTATGGCTATTAATGATTTATGTCACAGAATCTACTAGTTAGTTTGATAGTAATGTTTACGATGTACGGAATGTTTTATATATATGTATATGAGTGTGCTATAAATTATTTTTAGGGATTTGTACTGGATTATTTGGAGCTATGACGGATAAATATAGGGCATATTGAAAAGACCGGTCTCCGTGACGAGCCGGAATGTTAAATTACAGAAAATGCAAATATCGGAAGGCAAAGATCGAAAATCGAAAGATCTTAAGTCGAAAGATAAAAAAGGGTGCATGGTAAACGGTACATACTCACTTAATTTGCGCGAGCAGGATACAACAGGAACAAGAGGAACAGGCTTTTCCTCCGTGTGGGAGGAAAAGTTACAAAGATTTCTAACAAACTAACCAGTAGATTCTATGACAGAATCACTAATAACCATACTAACACACTTGTGAAGAGTCTCGGTGATTACAACAAAATGTCTATACCCTTCAGGTATAAACACAATCTGCTTTTAGGTTATCGACTTTAGACAGTCTTTAATAAATATTTATTTATTTATTTTAAACAGACCATTATGGCATAACAGGAATTCCTAAAGCGCCACAATGGTCAAAAAATATAACACAAAAAAGAAAAAAAACAAAATAACAATTAAACATAAACATAAATACATCTACATACATAAAAAATAGCATTTATAATAACAGATAAAGTAAAAATATCAAATAAAATATAGCATAAGGAATGCCTTGCACCTACAGCCAGTTTCAATAAATATGTAAGAAACAACTACAAATACAAAACATCCCTGTAAGGCCCAAATGGAAGAGAGTTAATCAAAATTTCACTCATAAATCACAATCAATCATGAAAACAATGATGAGCGCAGACTACCAGATAAATGGGTTAGAGTAATTTCCGACAATTTACGCTCACTAAGGTGGAAAATATCACATTCAGTCTCGGCAGCAACGATTTCATTAAGAAGTCGGATAGCTCTTGGAATAGGAGCCATTCGAAAAAGGACTGTGCGGGCAGGAGGTACAGCCAGCAAATGATGATGTCTACCACGCACATAGTGAATAGGGACATAAAGCCCCAACTGCTCCAGCAACAACGGGCATGACGTATTACCACGTAAGAGCAGGAGAACGAAACGAATTAATGAGAAGTTTCTCCGAAGTTCAAGGGAATTATACCCAAGCATGCCCAAAAGGAAAGGAGTGGGGTAGAGATATGGGTAATACCCATATTCTTTCCTATATAGGAAACGAAGAAATGCTTTTTGCACTTTCTCAATCATCAGAGAGTAATTTGCTTCATGCGGATTCCACACAATCGCATTATACTCTAGCTTACTTCTCACAAGCGAATTGAAAAGCAAGCGAGAAGACAAAGGATTGGAGAATAATCTTGCATATCTCAAAACAAATCCAAGTCGACGAAAGGAAACGTCAGCGACTTTTTTGATATGGTTGTGAAAGGTGAGCTGAGGATCAAAAGTGATACCCAAATCGACAATAGATTCCACACGCTTCAACAAGACGGATCTAATGGAATATCCGTGACAATAAAGTGAATGTGCACGTCCATAGCTCATAATTGCACATTTGTTTAAATTAAGTTCAAGGCCTAAACTAGAACTGAACTCCAAGACAGCGTTAATATCAGCTTGAAGGAGAGAGGCTTGCCTCTCATCCTTGACAGCAAAAAATAATTTAACGTCGTCAGCAAACAAGAGACATGATGCATTACATAAAACTCTAGGGAGGTTATTAATAAGAATTGTAAATAGTAATGGGCCTAAAGTGGACCCCTGAGTAACACCAGATCGAGTAAAAAATGAAGGAGATTCATAAAGACCATATCTAACAAATTGCTTCCTATCACTAAGATAAGAAGCAAAGAGTTTAAGAAGACGCGTTGAAAAACCCACTTCAGCTAACCTGATCAAAAGAGCGTCATTATTGACTTGATCAAAGGCTTTACGAAAGTCAAAGTAGGCTACATCAACTTGCTGACCAACGTCAACTTTAGACATG
The DNA here is from genome assembly GCF_051622035.1 of Arctopsyche grandis. Lineage (NCBI taxonomy): Eukaryota > Metazoa > Arthropoda > Insecta > Trichoptera > Hydropsychidae > Arctopsyche > Arctopsyche grandis. Next base: position 16,780,976 of record NC_135356.1, read on the forward strand.
ATCAAATGTGTGAAGCAGGCGAGATTAGTGGTAGTGGAACGACAGGGTGTAAAACCATGTTGCTCATCACACAATAATCTTTTAAACTGCGCAAGAATCAAACGGTGAAGGATGATGTCAAAAATTTTGGGAATAGCCGAGATAATAGCAATAGGTCTATAATTTTCAACCTCATTTTTAGAGCCACTCTTATGAATAGGAATGACTCTAGATAATTTCCATTTTTCAGGATAATTACCAGAAGCAAGAATAAGGTTAAAAATAAACTGAAGAGGCTCTAAAAGCGAATTACAGCATACCTTTAATACGTCAGGGGGCACACCGTCAGGCCCAACAGACCCCTTCAGCTTCATAATAGCCATCCTAACATCTCCCAGCGATACCCGCGGAATGTCTATACCGACACCCTCAGTACCAATTTGTGAAGCCAAACTAGCATTAAGGGATGGTTTTCTCTGGTCAAAGACAGAGCTAAAAAATGAAGCAAAAGCATTGGCGATCTCAGGACCGTCAAAACTTTTATTACCAAATGAGAATGAATGCTCAAGACCATGTGAAATATGCTTACTCTTAATAAATCTGAAAAAGTGGTTAGGATTAACCGCAATAGCACTCTCCATCTCATTAAGATAGACAGTATATCGCTCACTCACACCACGTTTCACGATCTTCCTAAGAGTCCGGAATTTCTCATAGTCACAAAATGATTGGCTACGTTTCCATCTTCTATGAGACAACCATTTTGCACGAACATCAGCTATAAGTTTGCACCCAAACCACGGCGGAAATACCCGCCGATGTTGTTCCGAATTAGGATAACTGATGAACCGAGGAACATGACTGTCAAAAATATTATAAAGTGTATAATACAAATATTCAACAGCATCACCAGTATTCATGAGGTACATTTGGCGCCAGTCAATTGAACGAACCTCATTATAAACCAATTCAGAATCAACACGAGCAAAATTCCATCGCAGTGAGGAAACCCCAACCGATGAACAAGCTGAAGCAGCTCTCACAGAAGAAATAAACAAAAGCTCAATATGTAATGCATCATGATATAGGTCCTCAGGGATGATCGCAGTTCCTTTTGGGCATTGGATCATCGTTGCTGACACATTACATTCATTCACTAACATAATATCAAGCATACTTGGATTAATGGGTGAACCAATCTGTATTATGTCGCAATAGGAAATCACAAAATTAAATTTATTGCGGACATGAATATTAGCACTAGGTAGATTAAAATCACCCATAATTAACAATATATCACGTTCATTCATAAAATCACGCACATTCATCATATTCACAAACAATAACTCGTATACGTCCTCTTTCGCAGCAGGCGGAATGTAAACCACACATATAAACATTCTCAAAAATATAAAATCAACTCTCACCCATAAGTCCTCACCAGATAGAGTTTCAAAATTTGTCATCCGGACTGACCGAAACCAATCACGACAAGCAAATAATACACCACCACCACGTCGATCAACTCTATCGCGACGATGCACCCTCCAGGAAGAATCAAAAAGTTCAGCATCAAAAAATGATGAAGTCAACCATGTTTCCGTTAGTGCTACCATATCATCACAAATAGTAGAAACGGCTGAATTAAACGCAGCCAGCTTTGTCCTGAGACCTCGTACATTTTGGTAATAAATTACCAATATATATATATACAATAATATTATGTATTAGATGTATTATGAGCATTTATAAGAATTGTAAATAGGTTTTGGAGCTCTTTTCCCTATTATGCGGTACATTAACATTGGAATAATATAATACTATGATTACCAACAAAATTAAATTAAAATTGTAAGATAGAAAATGATCAGTAGATCAGTTGCTATTAAAATAGATATAAGATGTATCGTGAACATAATTCCGTAATAATAAAAAGCATTTAAAAATCAAAAAAATCAAGTATTATATTTAATTTTTGATTGCTTGTATTTAATATAAAATTGTTTCAAGTTTTGAAATAGTTTCAAAAATAAAACACAAAAGGACTGCTCAACTGCTGAGTATTAAAATTAATTTAATTAGACACACACACACAAACACACACGACATACGTATACATATATGTATGTATGTGTGATACACGTGTAAAGTGCGATAATAACGAGTGCGTATGGGGGTAGGGGGAGGTGGGCAAGTATGACCCGAGGACGTGTCCGGCGCTAATGCGCTCAACCCATTAACCGCCGGCTGTCCCGCGGCCAAATGGAATTTTTCACTAAATTAATTTGGAATATTTCCCGCGGCGGCCAAGTGCGCAAGCGCATTTTGCAACCCTCCTGACCCTCTCTCCCCCTCTTCTCCCCGCATGAAAGGAAAATCCTATGCGCGGAAAATGGTGGGGCCTCGAGGCCTCCATTTCCGTTCGAGACCGTTTTTGTGCCCGACCGGCGGGAAACCCAAATCATGCGAAAAGCAATTAAACGCCATAAAACACGGCCCATCCGCCATTATTGAAAAAAAATTGCCGTGATATTTACACACATACGTACATATATACTTAAGCTTGCGCACGTGCACATGTAGGTGTATAAAATCCACTGTTTTCAGCTTCCATAATAGAGTGCGATTGCAATTTTTTAACTGTAAAATTTTGTTTTTAAATAAGAGAAAATCATTGAAATGAATAAAATGTATGAATTTTCAAAAATTTCATTTGTAATTTTACCTATTATAATATTTTTATGTTACTAGTTGAACCCGGCATGCGTTGCAATGCCACAATAACGCATGCAATTCCCGTTCCCATTCCCGTTTCTCGATGCGTTTCGATAAGTTAACGTTTCAGTTTCAAATTAATACTTAATAATCAAATTAAATTACAGCAATAAATATTTGTAGGAAAAATGCAGCTGGCGAACACATTTGAAATTATTTAATTTTTTGTTTATTTTACTTTAACAACGCAGGTGGCGACGCGAACACATTAGAAATTTTTGCGTTGCATTGCCTCTCACTACTGTTTTCCCGTTCCCATTTTTGGGCGATTTTTTTTACACAAACCTTCGTGGGCATGCACAAAATATCTCATGTAAGCGTTGATGTATAATACTCATAGATGGGCCCTGACGTGTGATTTTGGTCGGAGATCTTGTCTTCACTTACTGAGGGGTGCGGGGGGTTTAACTAGCGGGGAAGTTGGGTTTTTTTCCCTACGACGCAGCGGTACCTACCTACCTACCAAGAGAAACAGTGCATGCGCCATGTATTTTGCATGCGCCAAAAGGGAGACCAGTATAAGACGTGAGAGCGGATCTAGTGTATTATACATCAATGCATGTAAGTTTCATCGCAATCAGTTGAAAGTTTTTATGAACATGAACTAGAATTCTTGCAATTCATTTTTGACGCCATTACACCGAGCTAACATTCTTAAATTAAATTTTACACACGTTTATTTTATGAGTGACAATATAGTATTTGATCCCCTCTTAAAATAATTATTTTCAAAGTCTTCGAATCCTTGACTTATTGCATATCTGAAAATAAAAAAAAGAGTTGATCCGTTGGTTGTATAGACTAACGTATTCAAAATAAACGATTTTCACAGACTACTGGAGCGGCGGAAAAGCAGAAATGGAAAAGTCAAAGCGGTGGCGGGCGATCTTCTCACAGAAAAAAATGTATTTTAATAAACAGAGCGAGGCGGAGGTAAGGCAGGGGTAATAAAGTATTTTTCTTGCACGTCCTTTCGTAATTGCCTTTTTGGTAATTCCAAGTGGCGTGATAGGCATCTAGGTGAAAATCGCGGGGCTCGCGCAAACGTACGCACAAACGAAACAACATCAAATAAAACAAGAAACGCCGCAAAGGAAAAAAAACAGAAGGAGAACAAGAAAAAAATAATAATAAAAGCGTGGAAATTGTTTCCGTTAGGGGTAACGTATACGCTGCCGGCGATCGGGCATTTTCTTCATCGATTTTCCTTCAATAAACTCAGCGTAGCATCAATACGTTAAACACACGCACGTCTATTGCAAACACAAGAGCAACCCGGAGGAAAAAGAGGAACATATCTGTGTGTTTTATACCTACGGTGTATCGGTAGGACGGCTTATTTTCGATAGGTTGTCTTTCCGAAAACAAAGGAAACGTATCCGGCGACATCTGGAATGCAAATAGCAAAAATCCGTTTTTATACATAGAGCTAATTTGAGAGATCTCGTTCCAATCCAAACCTAAGTTTACCATACGTCTAAAATAATAATTTATTTTTAATTTCACAACCCACATACAAATGTACATATATTCCAGGAAAGCTTAACAGATATACCTAAATGCACTTTCCTCAAAATATTTATATACCCCAATGCAATATTCCAGGAAAGCCTAACCTCGATGTAAGTCGTCGATTTTCTCATAGTCTTTTAGAGCGTTGTACTTCATGAGATTATCAAATCTGTCAACGAATAGGATTTTTGTTTTATTTTTTTTTATCTTTAGATCCAAATGTCTACTCTCTATCTCTATTCTAAGTATGAATTTCAGCCATTCCATCCATTACTGTTTATTAACGTCGTGTCGTCTGTGAATCGTATGTTAGAAATCTTTCTGCCGTCTATTGCTATTCCACCTTTCCATCCTTACTATTACTCATTATGTATTCCTCATATACGTACATATATTAAAAAGATCAGGAGAAAGAACAGGATTTTTTTTTCATTTTCATCACATTGATACAAGAATTATACCTGAATTTTTTCGTGACGAGCATACAGATTTAAGGTTTCGAAAAAAATAGTGGAAGATAAATCGAACTAAACTGCCACTTCCGGTTGACGGACGCTTACCAAATTTTATTGTGATGAAAACGTGATCAGTGATGAATTCTAATTTCCAAATCCCAAATCAAAGGCCAGTCAAGCGACAAGGTCAATGTCGAGTTACTATTTTCTTTTGAATTAAGAATTGTGATAAAAATTATTATCAGATATGTACACAAATAATTTCTGTAATATATTATCTTAGCTATCAAGCTAATTTAAAAATACCACTTAATTACTTAACTCTAAAATGTATAGTTAACTTATATGTACTGTCCCTCACAGAGGTCTCTATTCGCACCTAATAATTGAATAGAATTTTCATAAAGGGAAAATGAATTTAGCCTTGAATTTGGATGTTAAAAATTTCCTGTCTGTGAAAAGGAAAAATAATATATATTATTTATAAAAAAGTAAAAAAAATCAAATTAGAATCATCTTTTTAATTATTGTTGGCACAAGAATTTATTTACATAGTCGAAATATGTATATAAAACCCTGTTTTAATACTTTTATGCTGAAATTATGTGTATTTAATGAAATAACAAAAGAAGACTTTTTTGTACGGTGACTACATTTATTACAATTTCTTTAAATTTATGTAATTATAATTTTCTTTTAAATCCCAATTTTCATCTCATTTTCAGAGAAATATTTTTAAACATGCGTAAATATTTGTAGCAGCTCACTTTGCATTATTTTTCATGAAAATTGTGTTTTAAGCTGAAATTTTACAATGTAAGCCGTAACTTTGTCGTAATTATTTCACCAAGGTAAACCAAAAATGTTCGAGCCAAAAACCTATGCCAGCATAAATTGAGCGGTAGGCGTTTTTTAATGAAATACAATAAAGATAAATCGCAACTAAAAGTAGGGCCTTGTGGAGAAACGAAACGATGAAAAGGAAATGTTAAAAATATTCTTCATCTTTTGTGTACGCGCAAGTAGATAGAGGTACGTTTAAACAAAGTTAATTAATTTGACGATTCACCGTTCAAACAATCGTAATGTCGAGTCCGCCTAAAATAAGACTACCTACTTGTAAAGACCTCCTTCATCCTTTACGTTCAAAAGAGAACAAGGGAGACGAAAAGAGAGAAGCGCCTTTTTGGCGTTCTAATGAAGAACATCTTTACGAGCTGTTTCGAACGCAATTACCGAACCGGGAGGATGGTGAGGGGGGGGGGGGGAGGGAGGTGGAATGAATAAGGGGTGGAGATAGGGCAAATCGCCATTTTGTCTAATTAATTTGTCTCGGCGATCGTCGTCGATTGTTATTATTCGCGGTGACAAACCGCGCCCATGCCGACACTAAAAATGGCAATGAAATATGGCGAGATAAATCCGACGTAGGCCAGGTGAATTGTGGCTCACCTGCAAATTATTCCGGGCAATCAATCTTGCCGCTCAGCCGTACCGGATAGGGTCGACCCATCTGTCCATCCATCCGAACGTTTCTCGCATTTATTTTTAACGAAAATAAGAACTGTTGCGACTCTTGTCGGTCAATGTGCGACTGCATCCACCAAATATATTTAGGAAGAGATAATATATACCTGTGTATACTATATATATGTATATATGTACATATTTTTTTAATGAAATTTCGGTGCCCTGGTGCCATTACGGGTTGCCTCTAAGCGACATCTATGGTATTAAAAATATGTAAATTTATAGATTTTTAATTTGAAATCGTATTCAAATTGTGATGATATAGTGAGTAAAATATGTAGTTTGACGAGAAACCGTCCCAACAATGAAATCAGATAAATTGACAAATATGAGAAATTGAATGATGACTTTGAGTAAAAAATATCCAAGTCTAATCAGCAGCACTGCAAAAATACTTTCGAATAAATTATTTTTAATCGAGCTCAGCCCATGGTTTCAACCCGGGGACCTCTCAGTGGTTAACGTTAACCCAACCACCGACTTATATTACTTTGCTGGTTATTTGTACCATTGATGGGGAATTTTATAATTCAGTAGCGATCAACGTGTTGTACTAACAATAAATTTTGATTTGTATTATTACTAAATTATTTATGTTCAAAATACAACATATGTATATATTTTTTAATATTTACTGATCATTGCTTCGGTTGAATTCAAGAATGAAGCGTGATTTATTTATTTTTGATGATTCCACGAAAATTAAATTGTATAATAATAATAATGCACGGGCAGGTGAGCACAAAAAAATGTCATCATTTTCATATTTATTTTATTTTATTTTAACATATTAGTCACAGTGACATTACAGAGAGCTCCAAAGCGTCACCGTCGCCAGTAATTCAATCATAACATCATAATAATAACATAACAGGTACACGGACCAGTACTGGGCCGCGGACCATAGTTTGAGTAGCACTGTTATAATCACAACATCATAATCATAATAATAATCATTCACATGTATAATTGGTAAAATTAACCACTGTCGTTGTTCAACAGCCACTCAACCAGGTTAGCATAGTTTACATTGAAGAGGTCAATTTCACCAGCATGTATTTATGTATGTGTTTATGTGCATATAGAGAGATCAGTAATTTTTTTCCTATCCATTGCCAAGTAGGTATAAAAGTTGTGTCGTAGTAGATAAGTATGAAATATTTCATCACTTTTAAACAATTGTCTAGGAGTTGGTTAGATAGTAATGTTTCTGCAGACATGTATCTCAAAAGTTGAGAGGCAAATCTGTTTTTTCTCAAAATCTGAGGAAAATATTTTTCGACATAAATTATTTTATCAAATATAAATTTGAAAGGAACATATCCGGTCCATTATTCAATAGTATGATATTTTAAGTCTTTGAAACATACATATATCGCTAAATTGTGTTGTGAAAAAAACCTTATCTCTTGGCAGATGAATTGGCCTTGTGAAACCGCTTACGACAAATTGCAAGAAAAACGTCTGCGGATTTGTTGGCAGATAAAGTTGGTTAATTTAACCAGATTGAATATCCCAAAATGTTATAGAATATTGTTTTCTATGACATATAAAGTATTATTGATTTATAAAGATATTATATAAATTGTATAAAATAAATATAAATATGTATATTTCTCAGAACTTGCCTATATATGACGACTTTCATTAGACGAAGCTTAAGATTGTTAATGAAAAATCATTGAAAAGTACTGCGCTAAATTATATTTTAAATTTGAATTCACAGTACCTACGGTCTGAATCATAATAAAAAAATGCTTAATATTTATTATAGAAACACCATTCACTTCACGCGCTATGAAAGAAAGCTCTCTAGAGTCAAAAGCGTCACTTTCTCAAAGAGAACAATTTACTATCTCCCTATTGAATGACTCGTAATACTAAGAGGCCGTCGCCTATTTGCCTTTTTATTTTATTTATTTTCAATTTCAATGTAGTTGTATGAATGAAGGGCATGTGATCGTCCATTTAGCCGGACAAAATTCTCCGACGATAATCCGACCACGCAAAAACGACTGCGAAAGGTCGGTCGGCCTTTGTGCTCGCATCATATATTATTTTATTTCAGTGTGGCTATATTTTTTCAATGGTCAACTATCAATGAGAGTGTTTTCAGTCAAACGTACTAAAAAAACGAAAAGTGGAGTGCTCTCGATGCAGTTGAAAAGATGAAATCGAACAGGTTATCGAAATTGAATGTTGACTTTTATGACAGGAAAATATTTTCTGAAATTCTGCAGTAAAATTCGCCGCGATGCGAGACATCAAATTTGCAGACTGTACATAATATCTCGAAGGGGTACGCCAACCTTAAATATTTCCAGCACACATGGTGTCCATGACGAACTTATTTCGAAACGAGGAAACGATTTGTCCTACATACATATTCAAAAGCGTCATTTCATTTTTGAAAATAAATATCTTCTTAAATATGTTGGTGTTTTTCCGTAGTTTTTTTATTTAATTTAATACTTATGTAAGTTCATAAATTGAATTTTCCACGATGAAAAATAAAATGTAGATTTTTTTTTTAAATATTCCCATCCCTTTTTTACCACCGTGTACTGTTTCAAATCTTTCGCGTGCCACAGTTTAAAAACATCGCTTTGAAGCATACTTTCTGAACTCTTTTAGAGCTGCGACCTGCTTTCGAGTTTTATATTTTTCCGCATACTTCCACCCATAAGTTTTTCGGGGGAAAAAATTAGAACAAATTTTAAAGTTATTTAATAAATGTACGTATGTGTATGTACATGCATAATTTAAATACTGTTAGCGACAAAATAAACGACAATAGTATCTATTTACGATATGGCTATGAGCTTTTGAGAGCAGAAACATAAACTGACTTTAACTAAATCGGTTAACGGACTATTGGCCAAATGTACACTTGGCCGACGGATGCTTGGTCAAACGAACATTAGGCTGACGGACGTTTGGTTGAAAGGACACTAGGTCGACAGATATTTGACCCTTTTTTCAAAATCATTCAAAGCCAGTCGCCATCCACTGCTGATTAAAAATAAATTAAAGCAATTAAGAATTTCAATCGGCCAAATATCCGTTCAACCAAATGTCCATCGGCCTAGTATGAGTTCAGCCAAAAGTTCAGATCCAGATTCAATAAGTAATTCAAAAATATATATCATAAAAATGAGGCAATTCACTACTTTTATATGTAGAATTGATATTTGTTTTGTTTATATCTACATATGTAATTTGATCTTTTGTATTACTTTGCTACTCTACATACAAAGAGACTTGCATCAATTGCATCAGGGATATTTATCATATCACTAAACAGAATTTGCTTTTTCAAGTTTCAAATGCTCAATATGGTTTTTAACACAAAAATACCATTTCCTTGTATTTTACTAATTGTATTTTATTTATTTTATTTTGTAGCTCATAAATCTATGTAGTTTGATAGAAATGCTACTCATAAAGCATTTGAAAAAAAACTGCACTGAAGTATGAATGCATATGTCATTAATGCGAAAAATGACGATTAAAGGGATTTTTTCCATCAAAAATGCACTCTATTGAAACTTCAGATATCCATTCAGGAAGTGCCATCATATTTTATTTTATAAACCACTGTTTTTATCAGTATTCATATTCATACATATCACTTGCATATACATACATACATATAGGTACATATGAGGGGTATAAAAGCAAAGGTGCCTATGTCCTATGTCCTATGACCTATGTGTGTACATAGGCACCTTTGGTTTTATACCCCTCATATGTACGTCGACTATCACGCAAAAGAGAACTGGCACTGAAAACCACCGCGAAAACGAAAACGGCAATTTCATATGTGACATATCATTTCGATTTTCATACAAAGATATAAAATAAAAATAAAGAATAGCATATGAGTAGTGAATATGAGCAATCGTTGGGCGAAGAACGTGTGGCATGCGGCACGCGAGGCGCCCCTCGTCCAACACTAAACGACGCCCCATAAACGTGAGAAATGTCCCCCAGACGACGTCTACGGGGCCCCCAGGGGGGCGCAGACCCTGCACTTGGGGGGGGCGCATTTGCATAATTTTCAATAACGCCCCAAAACGCGAGCCTCACCTGCTAATTGGTGCAAATGTAGCGCCCGTACCCTCCCCCACACCATTATTTCTCTTTTTTAATAATATACAGCGTGGCCTCAAAAAACTTCACATTTCATTTTTGAAAACTTGCATTGAAATTATTACTGAAACTATCTGCATCACTATTCACTATATATGTATGTACGTGATGATGATAGCCAGCAGTATAGCTTGGTGGTTGCATTAATGCCAACCACCGAGAAGTTTCCAGGTTCAAGCCCTGGGTTGATCTCGATTGAAGAGACTTTATTCGGAGTATTTCTGCAATGCTGCTGGTCAGACTTGGATTATTTTTACTCAAAGTCGATCATTTCTCATCTTTGCCAATTTATCTGATTTCATTGTTAAAACGGTTCCTCATCACATTGGCTAATACCATTCTACCTACTATTTAAATACGGTTTCAAATTTATAATCCATTAATTTATATGTACAAGTTTATTATCATAGATATCGCTCATGGGAAACCTAAAATTACATCATGATTAAATATAAATTAAAAAAGTATTTCGATGTATGTATGTACAAATGTATCGTATTATGACGATGTTTTTTTGTCGTATTATGAGAATTTTACGTCGCTTTATCATCCGCTTTGAAATCGTTCAGAAAATTGCTTATATTTACTTTCCATTTTAAATTTGAAGCAAAATAAATAAAAATGAATTTTATTTTGTCAATATGTGTACACATGTACCTAATTATGCTTAGACTAAAATACAATGATATTATTTAAAACGATATTAGCGATGTTATAACATATTCGTTGAAAAAAGTAAAAAAAAGCATATGTATGTACATATAATCGAATGTTATTTGTAAGGCTGTAAGTGTAAGCCGTTTAAATTGTTCTAACACACAATTCAATAAAACTTAGTTTACCACTACGTCACTGACTCTGATCTTCTCAAACCTATTTAAAAATAATAAGATTCGGAATTATGATATTATTAAAATAAAACCCTCAATTCTGATTTAATTTTTTTATATTATCTTTTCTATACTTCCTTAAAAAAAACTATTGACCTAATGTCTACATATGTAGATATCGAACTCGATCATCAAGGTGACTCCAATGGTCAATGGTCAAACTCCAATCTTTTATCATATAAGTTCAGTCTATGTATAATATATATGGATGTATATGTGAAGATGCAAAATAAAAAAAATATCAATTTTAACGCACTTTTGTATGGGGCGTTTTCTTTTTTTCAATGTCACAATAGGGGGAAAATTGATGGAAACCCTACTAGTTACAAAAGAGATACATGGAGGGTGGAATTTCAAAGGGTGCGAGACAGGTAAAATATTGTGGTGCATCACTTCAATATCACCTTTTTATTCTAAATCTACTCCATTTTAGACAAAAATCTTATTATAATCCCCCAATTCTTATGACATCTTTATCATAGCAGTATTGCAAGACAGCGTTGTTTAAATAAAAGAACAAATTTATATAATGTGCATACTTGTACATGTAATAAAATTAATGAAAAGCACGAATTTGCCGTTTAGTATGTATATACATATGTATGTTTGTATGCATGTATTATACATATGTATATATGTAGATTAAATACAACTCTCATTTGCTTAAAATATTCGCAAGTACATATGTATGTATGTACATACATACAAACTTATACTTTATATGTATGTACATACAAACAAATATTGCATATGCATATGTATGTACATACATATATACAATCTATTATATTATTCTTAACAAATTTATCATTCTAGAAGTTTACAACATATATTGTAAATTCAAAACTTAAATAAATTCAATCAAACTTACATTTTGTATGCAACCGAGTGAATATACCGCAGTGCAGTTAATTTTTCAATTTCGATTACATGTCGGAATTTAATTTGCAACCAAACAATAGCGTATCGGTTTTACATACATATTTACGTTATGTTTCAAAATCAAATGGTAGAGTTAATAACATTTTGCATGTTACGAATACAGAGATTTTTTGAATACAGAGGTGTTTAATCTTAATAACTCGGGAGTTATTAAGATTAATTTGCGAATTAAACTGCAGATTTGCTATAGTTAAAATCATGGGAGTCGTAGTTAAAATAATTCTACCTTTAACTGACTACTTAATTGTTGAATGATCAAAACATTTGCTCAATTACATTTTTTTTATTTAACAGAAAAACTTTTTTTTTCTTGTATCATATATGTATATGCAATTGCTTTTATTCTAATGCGCAAATCATTAGTTGTAGGAAGCAAACTCATTTTTACATACCTCCTTTATTTTAAATCCACATATGAATATCATATATATATATATATATAAAGACGGTAAACTGTGTGTGTGTGTGTGTGTGTGTGTGTTTGTGTTTGTGTGTGTTTGTGTGAGTTTGTGTGTGTGTGTGTGTGTGTTAGTGTGTGTGTGTGTGTGTGTGTGTGTGTGTGTGTGTGTGTGTGTGTGTGTGTGTGTGTGGGTGTGTGTGTGTCTGTCCTAACTCTTGCCGAACATAATGAATGAATCGATAAAAATCGATAAATTCATTTTTCGTCGAGTCGACTTTACCGCGACTCGAACCACTCATCTCAAATAGCCTGAATATAAGTCTAAATTGAGCTAATGGTCACGAACATCACGCCAAATCCAATTCTTCATTTCGCCTTTTTTTTTAAACATTAATTGAAATATTCCTTCTCGCCATATAAAAATACGTAATTTAAATAATTTCATTTAGCGAGATTTTGAACCATTTTTTTATATATTTATTTTTATCTAAATTTAAATTTAAATTTAAATTATTTATATTTTAACGATATTCGAGAAAAAAAATTGATTTCATTCACCGCGGGCACCGAGAATCGAACCTCGGACCCTCCGATCCAAGCGCAATGCTCTCACGAGCCCACGCCGAACGCCATATCCTCGCCCAGAATACGTGTTGTAAATACACATCATATGTATATGCACGTAATTTGTTATGTGTAATAATAATATTCAACGTTACGAGTTCAATGACCGTTTGTGTATAATCGGAAAATATTACATTTTGTTAACTTTAATTAACATTTTGCTAACGTTAACTTTAAGAATTGAAAATTATTACAAATAAAGAATTGAAAACTATCTATGAGAGTCTACGAAAATAACGGTTCCGGTTCCGGATTTTTTTTTTTAGTTTTATACGTGTATATAATAATTTTATACCCATGCGATGATATTTCATCGGGCTATTCACTAGTGTATAATATAAATAAAACAGATTTGACACAAAATTGTAAAAAAAATTGCATCAAAAACTAGTCATAGTCAATAAATAGGTTTAGTTAGAGTTTTAATCTCCAAAACCCCCCTGAATGTGCCTATTTGCACATTAGATATAAACATATACATACATATGTACATAGTGTGTTCAAATCACAATTTTAAATGTTCGGAATACTATTTTGTTCGCATGCAAACGACATATTCGGTTAAAATTTCAATGGGGAAGAGGACGTGATGGGGTTTAGGTGTTGGGAGGTGGGAAGAGGTGAATATCGTGTTTTTCATATTGACAAACCAGTTATTGATACACCGTAAACGTACATACCACATACATACATACTATATTTACATGTGTGAATACGAATTCAATTTACATACAAGCGCATAACAGGTAGTAAATTCAATAGGCGCTCATTTTTTTATTACATAATGTTTTTTATTAATAAATTTTAATTTATAAAACATAAATATTAAAAATACGTTTATAAATGGGAGTAGCTAATAAATTATGTCGCTTCGAGAAAAAGATAAAAACAAAAGGCTGTGTCGTTTAACCCGTAGATAAGCCTTGCGATAAGGATAAGTCTAAGGTTTAACAAGCTGCAATTAAATAAATGCAAATTACTTAAGTCGACTGTCAAACTATTAAAGCCAACCAAATCTTTAAAATTTAAACTATGTATATATTTATAATGAATACCATTGAAAATTTTCGATTCGATGTTTTCGACACATTTATTTAATTATTTATATAATATATGAAATAATTGACGTATATCCGAAGGGTATGTGTATGTAAATATATGAATAATTGAAGATTCAAAATCCAAATCCAGCACGAAAAGTACGTGGCAATGTGTACGTAAATAAGTCTTTTAAATATTTATAAATTCAAAAAGCTTAACTGATTCGATAGGTCATTTAATATAAAATTTTCCTATCAATTACAATTAGATATCGTCGATGTTCGATCTGTAATAATTGATGTCATTCGTAAGTGCTTATATATTTTTAGCGGTGTCATGATGAATATTTATAAATTTGTTATATTTGAATATTTGTTTTTCAATTTTTACTTCTTTTAGAATTTAGCCCACCCTTCGCTAAATGATTTATTAGTATGCTTTATTTTTTAAATTGATTTAATAAAGAACTGACTAAGTGATTCCTTATTAATTGAAGAGTCATTAGTCCAAATATTTGCTGAAACGAAAACGTTTATTCGATGATCACGAGAATATACATATATACATAGCTGCTGTCAAGATCTGGATAATTGTAATATAACATTCGGAGTATCCCAGATTATAATTGTTGACACGACTCCGTACTTAATTTATTTAGAGATAAAAACAACTTTCCCTGGAAAAATTCATTAAATTGCAAATAGTATAAATTATTGATAAGGTAATGTTCGCTCGAAATCGAAAATAAACTAAAGAAATTCGGATTTATTCGAGGAATAAAAGAAGTATAAAAAACAAACTTTGATAATGACTCATACATTCATGTTCAAACATATCGGCTATGAAAGCATTGTCGATATAAGTTTAAGCGCTAATGTAGGGAAACTCGAACAAGACAAACGTGGATTTTTTTGGAAGAGCACATATGTACATACATACATATATTGATTGGACAAAATACGACTCAAATCTGCATCTATTTCCTTCAAATTGTATTAATTTTTCTTCCCTTTTCTTTACTCAATTCTTATCTTATAATAAACTTTATCAATACAATTATTTATCAAATACTAATAATCGTATTCTTGACCTAGCTATTAGTAGTTTCCCCTTATATATTTCTCGTGCTGACTCTACGCTAATCCATGAAGATTCTCATAATTTATCCTTTTGCATCTCAATAATTTACAACAAATCTTCACCCTTGAATTATAATTATAATAAAACTTTCCTCTTTAGAAAAGCTGTCTATGCTACAATTATTCCAATTTTAAGCGATATCAATTGGAATTCACTTTTGTCCAATTTAAATATTGATTTAGCTTGTAAAAAATTTTACGATACCTTACAAAATATTATTGAATGCCACGTCCCTTTTACTCTTAAATCTAAACGTACCAAATGTCCCTCTTGGTTTACATCGTCTCTTATTAAAATAATAAAAGAAAAAAACAAATTCCATAAAAAATTTAAAATTTATTCAAATCCCTTAGATTATCAAAGTTTTTCACTATTAAGAGCTCGAATTAAAAAATATTCTTTAATCTGCTTTAGAAATTATATTTCTCTTATTCAAAATAATATTAAAACTAATCCCAAATCATTTTGGTCATATATAAATTCAAAAAAAAAATACCTCCTCTTCGTATCCTTCCGTAATGTATTATGGAAATAAGTCGGCTTCACATGGTTCTGAAATCTGTACCATTTTTGCTGACTATTTTGACTCCACTTTCAATAGTAATTCTACCATTAACCTTTCTATCTCTAATATAGATACTTCTTCATGTAACTTGTCTACTTTTCATTTTGACATATCTACTGAACTCAGTCACATCAACTCTCTCAATGTTAATCTTGGTGTGGGTTGTGATGGTTTGCCTTCTTTTTTCTGTGCTGTCCCATTATCTCTTCCCATAACAATCCTTTTTAATATTTCTATGTCTAACGGTAAATTTCCTGACTATTGGAAAGTATCTTACATCACCCCTATTTTTAAAAAAGGTGATAAAAATCTTATTGAGAATTACCGTCCTATATCTAAACTATCTGTCATTAGTAAAATCTTTGAAAAAATTATCTATAAGTTCCTTTTCTCCAATTTCAAAAACTACATTATACCTGAACAACATGGTTTTTTTAAGGGGAGATCGGTAGAGACTAACCTGCTTAATTTCACTAGTACTCTCACATCTTATATGGACAAACGAATCCAAATAGACGTCGTTTATACGGATTTCTCTAAAGCTTTTGATAAAATCAATCACAACCTATTACTCAATAAACTTTGGTCCCTCGGAATCCGAGGAAATTTATTTCGTTGGATCTCTTCGTATATACTAAATCGTCACCAAATCATAATTCTCAATGGTTTTAGATCATCACTTAGACATATTCCTTCCGGTGTCCCACAAGGGTCGCATTTAGGTCCCTTATTCTTTTTACTCTATATTAATGATATCTCATACATCTTCAAACATTCCTTTATACTTCTTTACGCTGATTTAAAAAATCACAAACCAATATACACCATAGACGATTGTCATAAGATACAAGAAGATCTAGATAGATTCTCTATATATTGTTTAAATAATGATCTTTTTATTAATCTAGAAAAATGCTCTATTTTAAATTTCACTAGAAATAAGTCAATTATTACCAATCAATATCAATTAAATCATTCAATCCTTAACACGTCATCTTCTATTAAGGATCTTGGTGTAATACTCAATAATAAACTAGATTTCTCTGAACATATTTCTTTTATTACCAACAAAGCATTTAAATCTCTTGGATTCCTACTCCGCTCAACAAAACCCTTTGATGATCCTTAGTACTAAAATTACTTTATTTTTCCTTTGTAAGGTCTCACCTTGAATTTGCCTCAATTATCTGGTCACCTTTTTATTTATCCCATATTAATTGTATTGAGAAAGTTCAACTTAAATTTATTAAATCCTCACGCTACCTTTTTCCTACCTATACCCATTCTACTGTTTCCGACATTTTAAAAATCCTTTCTTTTAACAATATTTCTGTCAGGCGACGACATACTGATGCTATATTCTTCTTTAAGCTCATAAATGGTTTCCTTGATTGTTCTGATTTAATGAATAAGGTTAATTTTAGAATCCCAGTTCGGTACTCTTGACGCGTTGCACTCTTTTCACTTGATCCTTTCAATACTAATTCCCAAAAATATTTTTATCTGCAGCGCGTTTATCGTATGTTTAACGGATAGCTGAATGAGGTTGATCTATTTGGTATTTCCCTACATCAATTCAGGTCTAACATCAAGAGAATCTTGACCGATTGATTCATTTCTTCTCCTATTCTATTTTTCCAATATTTCCAATATGTTTATAATTTAGTTTAGTTATGTAATGTGCTATTTAATCATATTATAGCTTTCATTCTTTTCCTTTTCATTTGTTTATTTTGTATTTACCTTTTTCATTTGTTTTATATTTGTAAATTTCAATTTCTTCTTATATTCTATTTTATAACCTTTTCCAAATATTTTAATACTATAGTTTAATTATGCAATGTTCTACATATTTTGTCATGCCTTTATTCTTTACTTTTTAATTGGTTTTCCTTATATTTATCTTTTTCATTTTTGTAAAAATCTATTATTGGACTCGGATGTTACATATATTATTTATTTACTATTTGTTTTTTTATACATATCTATGTACATCCTGTCTGTTGATTTTTCAATTAATAAAATAAAATAAAAAATAAATAAATATATCCAAAGGGTAGAAAACTTCTGTAAACTGCCTACATATATTACTTGATATTAAATTTTAACTTATAAATATGAAATTTCAGTTCAATACACTGGAATATTTCTGAGAAAAACATAAAAAAATCTCGATTCATTAGAAAAAAAGGACTACTTTCGGTTGAGGTAAAAATATTAAAAAAATACTATTGTATGAAACGTATCACTTCTATTACACATAAAAAAGTCTGATCTGTCGAGCGGCTAAGGAGATATGTAATTGAATCCGAAAACGTAAAAAAGACGATAGCTTTAAGGGGAGGTACCACCACCGATCAACCTAAAAATTTTAAAAATAATTACGTCGTATCGATAAAAACTTCAGTGATAATAAGTTTCAGTTCGATAGGTCTAACGGTGTTCAAAATATCTCCAAAATACACAAACACATACTAACATACTAATATATACATTTTTCCTCTTATTCTCCAGATATACATAGGTATATGTAAATGCCATACCTATTACAAAAAACATAGCATAGCTCTATATGCAGATGATACCGCTTACTTCACAAGTAGCAAAAAACCTGACAATATTCGTAAAAATCTTAAATTTGCAATTAAAACAATGACGGAACACTTCACTAAGTGGATAATTCAAATTAATAAAAGCAAAACAGACGCGATATTCTTTAATGTTCGATAAAAGAATGAGATGGGTACCTCACATTGAGGCAGCGAAATGCAAGGCGATGCGAGGTGTATCCTCAATACACCCAATATTTAATCGTCATAGTTATTTGTCAACTAAAAATAAAATAAAATTATATCGCGCGCTCATATTACCATTATACTTTACCTGTATGGAATAACGCCTCGAATACTAACCTTTCCAAGCTCCAAATAATACAAAATAAATCCCTAAAAATAATTTATAACACACCCATATATACTAACTTGAAAAAACTGCACGCAATAAATAATATTCCGTTAGTTACAAAGATTTCTAACAAACTAACCAGTAGATTCTATGACAGAATCACTAATAACCATACTAACACACTTGTGAAGAGTCTCGGTGAATACAACAAAATGTTATGCAATTAATGGTATTTGAATCGTCTCCAAAATACACAGATTTTCAATCGAGTTCGTGGAACGATACAAGTACCTACACATCAGTAAGATTCTTGAATTAAGAATTAATCACAAGCTCAATACTTTATATATTTATTTATTTAATTTTTACATATATACCAGGAAGGCTTCCTGGCTTCCTGGCCAATTACAAACATTGCAGCATTTTTTTTATTATACAAGTCGCTGAATTACGAGACACTGAAAAACTCGCAAATAAACGAGACATCTATGAATTGTACATAAATTTTATTATACATTAATAAATATCAAATAGTGGTGACATAGCAGGTAGGAAGGATATCTAGCCAATTTTACCGGGAACCATTTCAACAATGAAATCAGAGAAAATTGGCAAACTCTGATAGGAAACGATCAACCTGGAGTCACAAATATCCAGGTCTGACCAGCAGCACTACAGATATACTCAGAAAAATTCTTTTCAATCGAGGTCAGCTCATGGGATCGAACCCAGCGCCTCTCGACGCTAAGCAGAAGTTTAACGAACGAGCTATGCTGCTGGCTAATATATATGTATATGTATGAAGATAGAGTAAAAAAAATGGCAAATTGATCAAAAAGTTTCAACACCAAATTTTCAGTATTAATATTTTACGCCAGTGGTCCCGAAGTGGTAAAGATGTGTTGATTTCTGGTGTGTTGTTTGTTCGCGGCCAGCCAGAATTGAAATAATTCCGAGTGTAAAAGGGTCGTAGACCATTTAGTATGTGAATTTTGCAGAAAAAATGCATTTAAAACGTCGATTTAATTGCGTTTCTTTTGTGTTCGATGATATGCAACGTTCCACGAGCAGCGCTAGCGGCGTGCAATCGTGCATCATAATTCTTTTACGTGTGCGCAATACAAAGGTGATTTGTTACTTTACAAGGGGCCACGGTTATTTTACCCGTACTTTCTATTTATTCATTTTCCTTTTGGTTTTAAGCGCGACGCTTTCAGTCCGATTGTGTAAAAAACGAGTTTCACACACACACACGAGTTTTCCCCGCCGTTAAAGTTGCATGTAAAACAGGCTGCGCGGTGCAACGCTCGTATTTCAAAATGAAATCCCGAAAGAAAATGAGAGGATTTCCGCTTTATAATACCTATACGTATAGAACACGTCCGGTTACTTATGGTTACGTTGAAAATGTAAAATTTCGTGAAACTCCACGAGAGTGGTGTGACACACATAGTATGTTGTATGTAGATGTAAACCGCATCAATTTAGCTATGTATGTAGATCAAAATCATATTAATGCATCAACATATGCATACATAAGTACACTAGCTGAACCCGGCATGCATTGCAATGCCCATTCCCGTTCCCGTTTCCGTTTCAAGGGCTGATTGGAGCTCAAATCGTGTCTCTTCAAAGCCGTGTCGTCATAAACTAACTGGTAACATGGTTACCAACGAACACATTTCCTTGACTAATCAATGGCGCTTTAAATTTCCGCATCAGTAAAATCGAAATTACAAATATTATTATTAAGAAGTTATATTATATATATATATATATATATATATATATATATATATATATATATATATATATATATATATATATATATATATATATATATATATATCATATATATAAAGACGGTAATCTGTGTGTGTGTGTGGGGGGGGGTGTGTGTGTGTGTGTCCTAACGCTCGCCGAACATAATGAACGAATCGATAAAAATCGATAAATTCATTTTTCGACGAGACGACTTGAACCGATCACCCCTCACTCAAATACCCTCTTATAGGTAGTCACCAGACCCAGAAGGTGCCGCGTATTGTTCAAAGGTTGTAAATGCATTGTTAAAGGTTTGCCGAACCTTTAACAAAGGATTTACAACAATGGAACAATGGATATCACTGTGACTATCCTACCTCTACTTATAGGTGTATTCAAGGTTGGGAGTTAACCAATTACGCCACCGTCCAATTTGAAATTCTCCTTTTTCCTTTAAACATTAATTGAAAATTTTTGCTATCGCCATATAAAAATACGTAATAAAATTATTTTATTTAGCGAGGTTTTGAACCATTTTTTTTATATTTATTTTTAATTAAATTGAAATTGAAATTATTTATATTTATATTTTGACGTTATTCGAGAAAAAAATTGATTTCATTCACCGCGGGCGCCGGGAATCAAACCTCGGACCCTCCGATTCCAAACGCGACTTGCTCACGAGCCCGCGCTGTACGCCATATCCTCGCCCAGGATACGTGTTGTAAATACACATCATATGAATATGCACTTAATTTGTAATGTGTAATAATAATATTCAACGTTACGAGGTCAATGACGGTTTGTGTGTGTGTGTGTGTGTGGGTGGGTGGGTGTGTGTGTGTGTATGTGTGTATGTGTGTGTGTGTGTGGGTGTGTAAAAATGAATGAATGAATGAAATGTATGAATGAATGAAATGTATGAATGAATCGATAAAAATCGATAAATTCATTTTTCGTCGAGTCGACTTTACCGCGACTCGAACCACTCATCTCAAATAGCCTGAATATAGGTCTAAATTGAGCTAATGGTCACGAACATCCCGCCAAATTCAATTCTTCATTTCGCCTTTTTTTTTAAACATTAATTGAAATATTCCTTCTCGCCATATAAAAATACGTAATTTTAATAATTTCATTTAGCGAGATTTTGAACCATTTTTTTATATATTTATTTTTATCTAAATTTAAATTTAAATTTAAATTATTTATATTTTGACGATATTCGAGAAAAAAAATTGATTTCATTCACCGCGGGCGCCGAGAATCGAACCTCGGACCCTCCGATCCAAACGCAATGCTCTCACGAGCCCGCGCCGCACGCCATATCCTCGCCCAGAATACGTGTTGTAAATACACATCATATGTATATGCACGTAATTTGTTATGTGTAATAATAATATTCAACGTTACGAGGTCAATGACCGTTTGTGTATAATCGGAAAATATTACATTTTGTTAACTTAAATTAACATTTTGCTAACGTTAACTTTAAGAATTGAAAATTATTACAAATAAAGAATTGAAAACTATCTATGAGAGTCTACGAAAATAACGGTTCCGGTTCCGGATTTTTTTTTTAGTTTTATACGAGTATATAATAATTTTATACCCATGCGATGATATTTCATCGGGCTATTCACTAGTGTATAATATAAATAAAACAGATTTGACACAAAATTGTAAAAAAAATTGCATCAAAAACTAGTCATAGTCAATAAATAGGTTTAGTTAGAGTTTTAATCTCCAAAACCCCCCTGAATGTGCCTGAATGTATTTTTTTTTTAGTTTTATACGAGTATATAATAATTTTATACCCATGCGATGATGTTTCATCGGGCTATTCACTAGTCTAATATATAATTTCGAAAGAGACTTTGTCTGTATGTATGTACATATGTATGTAAGTTTTGGTTTATAAAATCCGTGACGTTAAATTTAACAAAAAAAAACAAATGAATATTCAAATAAATTTAATAAAATGTTTACTTTAATAAAATGTTTTATTCTATTTGGCACATCGATATTTATATTATTATATAATATACACAAAATTTGTTATTTAAAAGGTTTCTTGAGATAATCATAAATCCAACGAGATGAGATTTTTTTCCTAGGAAAACAAGCTTACAACGAATTAATTTGTGGGTTCAATAAATTGGTTATTTGCCATTCGGGTCAAAATTAAATCAGTAAAGTACATTAAATTTCACAAAAAAATCTAGAAGAAGGGGATGTTTTTCCAGGGTGAGGGAATTTTTAAGTCCCATCACTGAATTTACACATTCCAAGCCTGTAGGAATTAGGTAGAAAAATAAATGATTGCTATTGATTAAAAAGATGCTTAAGGTATTTTTTTTATTGTATCTTTCAATGCTTTTTATTATTACTGAATTATGTTCACAATGCATCTTATATCTGTAATTTATTTATTTATTTAATTTATACCAGGAAGGCCTAACAGTTAAACCCAATGCGCCTTCCTGGCCAAAGACAATTATATAAACATATATGTACACCATCCATATATTTTAATAGCTACTGATCTACTGATCATTTTCTATTTAACAATTTTATTTTATTTTTGTTAGTAATTAAAGTATTATAATATTCTAATGTTAATGTACAGCATAATAAGAAAAATAGCTTAGACCTATTAACAATTCATATGCTTGAGGTATAATAGGCCCGCATACAAGGTATAACTTTCAAATAAAATATTCTATAATTTGAGATTCCTTTATCGAGCGATATTTTCGACCTTCCAGGCATTATTATCAGCACATTAATTACATTCTTGACATGACCTATACATATATGTATGTATCAAATTATACAATTATTTTATCTTCTAGATACGCAATTGAATGGAATAACATGTTTTTGTGTACGATTTCAGATACATTTAAATATTTACATACAAACATATATACATCAACATTAATAAAGATAATGATTCCATTAAGCAGATTGATACATACGTGATTTCGAAAATGGTAAATGATACACTCAACCCACGAAAATATCAGAAAGACGTCAACAGGCCTTTCGGGCAGATTGAAAGGGGCCTAAGTGTATAAACATGTCAATTATTTCTTCAAATTTGATCAAATCATAAAATTGTTTACCAAGTGACTCGTCGCTATTTCAAAAAACAATTATCTTTGACTCGATCCACCTTCAGGCCGCTTACATTTATCAACACACGTAATTATGTACATATATACAGACGTATTGTACTTATGTACATACATTATATATTACAATTGAAGTTTATTTTTAGTTGTAATATATTCCAACCGACGTTTTAGGTAATTTTTACCTGAATACAAATCAATTAGGAAATTATATCTCTACAGGCGCAAATACACTTTGAACAATGTGCGCCATTTGTAATATGTATAACAGTTGAGTTTTGATAGCTCTAATTTTTTTTTCTTGATATGATGCCTCTATATAAGCCTTGTCGAGGTGCAATCCTAAATATTTCACTGAATTAGCTTGTAGAATTTGAACTCCATTGTTAAAAGTCAGAAGGTTGATATCATTTCGTTGCAGTTTAAATGTGACATAGTGTTTTTGAAACTGAAAATTGGAATGCTGCCACTTTCAAATATAGCGGCTAAGATTTAAGTAAATTAGGAATTTAAGAGAAATGGATGGTGGGATGGGGATGGGTGTCTTTTATTTAGCATTGTCGTGAACATCTCTGTGAGAACAAGCGAGCTTTCGAGTGGCTTTCTATAAATTAATTTAGAGAGTGTGTATATACTACCCTCATGGGTGGGGTAGTTGGGGGGTTGTTGGGCAATCTGGGGAATTAGCCGGCACGCGATTCGAGGGTGCCACAACAAAAACACCCTGTACAAAGTGTGGTTAAACGAGAACACGTAGATAAGTCGCGCCGCAACGAGCCGCTTTGTATTCACGCGCGCGCATTCGCCTCGCGAAACACACCCAGGGGTTTCCAAGCGAAGCTTCGAGAGCCTAATCTTGAGAGGAGGTCCAATTTATGGATGCAAGCTATAGTTTTTTAATTAAATAACAAAATATAAGTTGACAGGAATGATGATTTCTTTTATTTGTATTTAAATAAACACATACGTGTCTTCTACCCCAATATGACACATATTATTTTGTTTATCACGATTTTGTTCATTCTGACGTGGTAAGTTATAAGAGCATCACTTTTTATGTTGATATATAGTTTTTATCACCTTTGAAGTTGTTCATTGTTGATTTTATGCTACTGCGAATTCGTGAAGTTGTTCATTGTTGATTTACGCTGGAATTTCAATCCATGACCACTCTCAACTGGTAAAAAAATCGTGTCAATATATGTATGTACTACGAATTCGTGAAGTTGTTCATTGTTGATTTACGCTGGAATTTGAATCCACGACCACTCTCAACTGGTAAAAAACCGTGTCAGTATATTTCAATTATATACGAAATTTTGCAAAATATTAATTTTAAAAAATAACTAAAAATTTTCCCAAGAAAACCTGATTTCGGTCGATATGTATGTCATCTGATATGTACGGGTCTACCTCACGGACCCGAATGTGAAACGCCCGAAAACGCAAATATCGGAAGGCAAAGATCGAAAATCAAAAGATCTTAAGTCGAAAGATAAAAAAAAGGGTGCATGGTAAACGGTACATACTCACTTAATTTGCGCGAGCAGGATACAACAGGAACAAGAGGAACAGGCTTTTCCTCCCGTATTCTGCGCGCGCACATTAATTTTCTAAAAGCCTTGAAAACGTGACTCAAATCCTAGTATTCGAATACTTTTTATATGAACTTATTTTTTTATTTTCAATTCTATTTGATATCCCGGATGAGGATTTTCCAAAAATTTTAATGATGTCTTGACCTTTCTAAAACTTTAAAAGTTATCTATTCTATATTTGGTAGCCCTAGTGATCAAAAAATCAGCCAAAGTCTCAATTTCAAATATCGTTATGATCACAAAACTTAATCTATTGTTACAAAATATCATGTTTATATTCCCAATTTAATTCAACTATTTAAATCCCAGAAGATCAGACTTTCGAACATTCAGGCAGACGCACGACGCTTGACTATTGTAATTGTAATTAGTAAAACTGTTCAATTGGTAAATTTTCAAATGTATTTTGCGAATGTTTTGCATATTGTCATCGTTTGCGCGGCGACGTGCGATAAAAGTGAACATGCCCCGAAGCGTATAAAAGTGGCCTCCATTTAAATTGTATAAATTATCACGGAATTTGTTCAAACTAATTTAAAACTGGGCCTCCTTGGTCCACTAATGTCTGAAATTAAGGGACAAACGGTCCCGGCGAGTGCCGTATTGTGGCCACTAATGAATTTCCCTTGTTTCAGTTTTCTTCTAGAACCCAAAACAAAACAAAAATATTAACCCGCGTTTTAGTCATAGTACGCTCATACAAATTTATAATATTGTATGCTCTGTCTATCCGAACTGTGAAGTGTTGAAAGTATTCCTCCCGGACAAAACTTCCGAGTGTGTACATTCAATCAAGTTCACATTGTTCACATACAAATAAAATTTTCATATGCCTATGTACACGTGTCAAGAAAATACCATTTTGTGAAAATACGATCTTCCAGACAATGCCAAAAATGTGAAGAATAGGATAAAGTTTATTGATAATCGTGAAAAATAAAACAAGTATGGAATAATGTAATATAATACATATGTATATAGAGTTTATACATCGACTGAAACTAAATAATTGTGTATATTTTACTAGGCGAAATGGCTCAGATTTTTATTAAACATCTAAGAGAGGTTTTGAACCGTCATTAATTTAAGATACCTTCAAAATAAGACTTATTTTCTTGTTCAATTATTTTCTTGGATACGCCTATGCAAATGATAAAACTCTGCCTACTATAAGAAGTACATTTGTATGTAGGTTCAACGATAACAAAATAACATATGGTTACGATATGATCAATTTTCAATCAAAAAACTGAAGTATAAAATATTATACACGCACAAATTTTATTTTATGATGAATTTAGAATCCTATTACTATAGTAAAACCAACAGACCAATCGGCCTACAACCTGTGCTACAGGTTCAGTGATATCTAAAATGTTATATGTAATTGTTTTTAGTATTGAAAGTATTAATGGGCGAACACTGCAACTCTTTCATCCTATTGAAATAATATGTAAATACAAATACATACCTTTAGATTCACCTCTTAAAACCTTTCATCACAAATGCACCCTCACTAAACAGACAAAAATTCTATGTATGTACATATATATGCCCGTAAAAATTTGAACCTTTGTATTTGAAAGTGGCAAAAGTGAAAAATTTTATGCTGAATGTATACCAATTTTTTTTTTACAATTTATTTTTTTAGTCATAATTTTTACTTAAATGATCATTTTTTGAATAATCTTAATAACTGTGAAATTTAATACTCATATTTAATTATTTAATGTCTCTGTTATTTCTAATGTCAATTTATAAGTTTTATATATGCCTATGTGTATGTTTACCCTTTAGTTTATTACTACCAGCGGAAATCTATAATTGGTCTTTTATAATGTATTTTATTATTGGTTCTGTTTTGATTTAAGACTGTTGGTTTTCCTCTTTAAATAAAATAAAATATATACAGAGTCATGATATATAAGTATTATATATTCAATGAAAAAAAACAAATGTTATATTTGAAAGTGGCGGAAATCCAACTTTCAGTTCCAAAAAACTTATTTCTGTTTGACTTAATTCACAAATTGTTACCAGTACATATTTATAGTTGGTGGAAAATGTTTGTATTATAAAATGATGGGAAATGTGTATGGACATATGGTATATGCAATCCAAAAAGGAAAAGAAAATAATATTTTTCAAATTTTTTTTATTATCCACCTGCCGTCATATATTCCTGAACAATATTTTATATAGAATTCATATACACTGTCTGTACATGATTTTAGTGAATTCCGTGGTTTTTCACTAGCTTCCCGGTGGCCTTATCGGTGGATCGGCTGTTGATGGCCGATTAGGAGGAGGTGGTGGTGAGCCATCATCATCATCAGATCTGCACCAAAAGATTGCTTTTCCCTCCATCGAAATCATTCTAACACACCGGCAGTACAGAGGTTTGGTTCTGTTTAAAAAAGAGAAGAAATATATATGTGAGATAAATCAGACGAAAAATATAATATATCATGATATGCATAGACATGTATGTATGCACATATGTACATCGTAATATTGTAATTAAAATGCTGATAATTACCTGGGTGTATCTGAAGAGTCGAAGCGCTAATGCCAACAAATCGATTGCACTCGTAATTTATAGCAAATTTAACAATCTCTTAATATATAATTTGGAAAGAGACTTTGTATGTACAGACTTTGTATGTACAGACTTTGTATGTACAGACTTTGTATGTACAGACCCACGACAGGTTGTTCTTACCACTAGCGTAATTTGCGAAACTTGTGACAAATTTAACAAATATGTGGGAAACACGTTTTTATTTTTACACTGGTAGATAGATTGAATAGCAACCCACATGTGGTGGTGAAAAAAACCGAAAATTTTGAAACTGGGGATGAAAGAAACAAAGAATCAGTTCACGGTCAGTTTTCGCCCTGTTAACACGCTGCGTAAATTAACAATTATTGACTTAAAAATAGATTTAAGATTTAATTATTTTAAATATACGTTGTAAATTAATATTATCGTGTATAATTCATTGTGTTTTTACGTTCGCTTTAATATATTTTTGATTTTTTAATCAAAAACTTTTTTTTTGAAATGGCTTCAAAAAAACCATTTCAGAAGATGTGAAAGTGGCCATTGCAACGCTTATTAGTGAAAAGACATATAGTTACAGACAAATTGCAAAAAAAATCATGTTTCTCACCCTACGGTAGCCCATATTGCACAATTGGTGCAATCGAGTTTCTCCAACTGCTACATTATTTTTTATTTTATTTTATTAATTGAAAAATCAACAGACAGGATGTTCATAGATATGTATAAAAAAACAAATAGTAAATAAATAATATATGTAACATCCGAGTCCAATAATAGATTTTTACAAAAATGAAAAAGATAAATATAAGGAAAACAAATTAAAAAGTAAAGAATAAAGGCATGACAAAATATGTAGAACATTGCATAATTAAACTATAGTATTAAAATATTTGGAAAAGGTTATAAAATAGAATATAAGAAGAAATTGAAATTTACAAATATAAAACAAATGAAAAAGGTAAATACAAAATAAACAAATGAAAAGGAAAAGAATGAAAGCTATAATATGATTAAATAGCACATTACATAACTAAACTAAAGTATAAAAATATTGGAAATATTGGAAAAATAGAATAGGAGAAGAAATGAATCAATCGGTCAAGATTCTCTTGATGTTAGACCTGAATTGATGTAGGGAAATACCAAATAGATCAACCTCATTCAGCTCTCCGTTAAACATACGATAAACGCGCTGCAGATAAAAATATTTTTGGGAATTAGTATTGAAAGGATCAAGTGAAAAGAGTGCAACGCGTCTAGAGTACCGAACTGGGATTCTAAAATTAACCTTATTCATTAAATCAGAACAATCAAGGAAACCATTTATGAGCTTAAAGAAGAATATAGCATCAGTATGTCGTCGCCTGACAGAAATATTGTTAAAAGAAAGGATTTTTAAAATGTCGGAAACAGTAGAATGGGTATAGGTAGGAAAAAGGTAGCGTGAGGATTTAATAAATTTAAGTTGAACTTTCTCAATACAATTAATATGGGATAAATAAAAAGGTGACCAGATAATTGAGGCGAATTCAAGGTGAGACCTTACAAAGGAAAAATAAAGTAATTTTAGTACTAAGGATCATCAAAGGGTTTTGTTGAGCGGAGTAGGAATCCAAGAGATTTAAATGCTTTGTTGGTAATAAAAGAAATATGTTCAGAGAAATCTAGTTTATTATTGAGTATTACACCAAGATCCTTAATAGAAGATGACGTGTTAAGGATTGAATGATTTAATTGATATTGATTGGTAATAATTGACTTATTTCTAGTGAAATTTAAAATAGAGCATTTTTCTAGATTAATAAAAAGATCATTATTTAAACAATATATCTATCTAGATCTTCTTGTATCTTATGACAATCGTCTATGGTGTATATTGGTTTGTAAATTTTTAAATCATCAGCGTAAAGAAGTATAAAGGAATGTTTGAAGATGTATGAGATATCATTAATATAGAGTAAAAAGAATAAGGGACCTAAATGTGACCCTTGTGGGACACCGGAAGGAATATGTCTAAGTGATGATCTAAAACCATTGAGAATTATGATTTGGTGACGATTTAGTATATACGAAGAGATCCAACGAAATAAATTTCCTCGGATTCCGAGGGACCAAAGTTTATTGAGTAAGGTATTGTTTAAATATTAATATTAAACTAAAAAATATTTGATAACCTCCTATGTACTAATTTTTCATTCATTTTAGGTTTGTTTCTCTGACGAAACAATTCTAAGGACAATGACAGATGTTGTCCAATACATCAGAAGACGACTTTCCGAGAAGCTGAGCGACGAATGCACCATTCAAACAACAAAATATAATGCATCTGTATGGTGTGGTCCGTTATTAGCGGAAAAGGGGCTGAGCCCATAAGGGGCTAGACCCGTACATTGGGGCAGGATCAATACAAAAAAAAAAATTGTTGAACGTATTTTTGTCTTATTTTGAATAAGAGGGGATGGATGCACATAATTACATTTTTATGCAAGATGTCACACGGCCAAAACAATTAACAACTACCTGACCACAACAAATATTCGAATTTTGTTATGGCCAGGTAATTCACCGGATTTAAATCCGATTGAAAATTGTTGGGGGTATTAAAAAGTATTTTTTATAACAGCCCTAATACTACGTTAGATAATTTAAAAGAAAAAATAATAGATACATGGAAAAATAATTCAAAAATCAAAAAACAATACAGTCATGCATAGAGATCAATTCGGGCTGTTATAACAAATAAGGGAGGGACAACTAAATATTAAGTTAATTACAGTTTTTTTTTGTAAATATTATTGATGAATATATTATGCGTGTATAATAAAAAGTTTTGTTTTATTTCTTGTTCTAAAATTATACAAAATCGACAAAAAACGAGTTTTACGCTAGTGGTAAGAACTTCCTGTCATGGGTCTGTATGTACATATGTATGTATGTATATATCCTTGGTTCGTCGTCCGTAGATCGGTGACGTAAACGAACACGTTTTTCGATTTTTTTTTTCGATTCATAGGCGCCGATTTGTTTTTTTTCGATTCAATGGATTCACCCCCGCGGGGGCGCCACAAGGGGCGCAGCCCCATGGGGCCCCAAAGCGGGCGCAGCCTTATGGGGCCTTATGGGGCCGCATGGGGCCCCGAAACGGGGGCAGTCACATGGGGCCCCGAAGGGGGCCCAGGGGGGCGCAGCCGTCATCGAACAAATGATTCGATTTATTACTTTATCTATATACGTAGTAACAATAGATGAAGTTTTGTGATCATGCGAAAATTCGAACTCGAGATTTTGACTGATTCGAACTCAGAATCGATTACTGATCACGTTTTCATGATCTAGAAAAAATGTGTGTGTGTGTGTGTGTCTGTGTGTTTTGGGAATTTTTTGAACACCTTTGGTCCTATCGAACCAAAACTTGGTATCGGGTACTAAAATTCTTATAGACATGACGAAAATTTTTTTCAAATTTTTAAGTCAACCGGAAATGGTACCTCCCTTTATAGGTATCCTCTTTTTTAAAGTTTTTTAATTCAATTAACTCCCAAACCGCTGACTGAATCGAATTAAATACTTTTTACATGTAATAGAAATAATAATATCTATAACCTTGTATTTTTTAAATATTTTTATCTGAACAGGAAGTAGTAGGTTTACTCTAGAGAATCGAGGTTTTTTATGTTAACATTTTGGTTAATTGAACTGAAATTTCATATCTAGAAGTTTAAGCGTAATAGCAAGTTATGGATCAAATTTGGTAAGCATACCTCAACCGGAAGTGGCAGTTTACTCTTGTTCGATTTATCTTCCACTATTTTTTTCGACCCCTTAACATGTGTGATCTTCACGAAAAAATTCAAGTATAATTCTTGTATTAATATGATGAAAACAAAAAAAAATTCGGGTGTGACCAACCCATGACTTTATCTATGTATTTGAGGAATATAAGAAGGTTACAAAACAAAATTCGTATCGCTATCATTGAACTGATGACTATGATAGCGATACAAATTGAGCGCAAATGTATGGAAACTTGCACAAAACAAAAGTTCTACTTCCGGTTGTCTGATTTTGTTTAAATTTTTTTTATTACTAAAAATCACTATCAGTATCATACTCATTAAATATAAAGAAAATAAAAATAATTTTAAAGGTCAAAATAAAATAATGAAATATTGTTTTAAAAATAAAAACTACTTCCGGTTTACGAATTCTGACCAAAATCCTACCAGCTCTAAGTTAGTACATAAAGAATAGAAATATTAATTTTCAGCTTAATACGTTTAGGGGTGCGGACAGAGTAGTGGGCACAACATTTTTGACCTTTCTACGAGGAAAAAAATCCCACTTCCGGTTCATTGAATTAAGTAATTTATTTTTTATTTTTACTTAAAATCACTATCTTCATTATACTCAATAAATATCAAGAAGCTTAAAACAATTTAAAAGGTCAAAATAAAATAATGAAATATTGTTTTTAAAAAAAATACTACTTCCGGTTTAAGAATTCTGACCAAAGCCCTACCAGCTCTAAGTTAGTACATAAAGGATAGAAATATAAATTTTCAGCTCAATACGTTCAGGGGTGTGGACAGAGTAGTGGGCACAACCTTTTCAACCTTTCTAAGTGAAAAAAATCCCACTTCCGGTTTATAAATTTTAATAATTTTTTTTTATTTTCATCACATTGCTACAAGAATTATACTTGAATTTTTTTGTGACGAACACACATGTTTAAAGGGTCGAAAAAAATAGTGGAAGAAAAATCGAACAAGAGTAAACTGCCACTTCCGGTTGACAGATACTTACTAAATTTTATATATAACTTGGTATTAAGCTTAAACTTTTAGATATGAAATTTCAGTTCAATTAACTAAAAGGTTTCTGAGAAAAATATAAAAAACCTCGATTCTCTAGAGTAAAAGTACTACTTCCGGTTCAGATAGAAATATTTAAAAAACATCAGGTTATAAAAATTATTATTTCTATTATATTTAAAAAAAATTCAGTTAGTGGTTTGGGAGATAATTGAATTCAAAAACTTAAAAAAAAGAGGACACCTATAAGGGGAGGCACCATTTCCGGTCCACTTAAAAATTTGAAAAAAAATTGCGACTTGTCGATAAGAATTTCATAAATCGATACTAAGTTTCAGTTCGATAGGACTAACGGTGTTAAAAATATCCCCAAAATACACACACACACACACACAGACACACACACACACACACATTTTTTTCTAGATCATGAAAACGTGATCAGTGATCGATTCTGAGTTCGAATCAGTCAAAATCTCAAGTTCGAATTTTCGCATGATCACAAAACTTCATCTATTGTTACTACGTACATATGTAGATAAAGTAAAACATCACTAAATTTAATAAACTGGAAGTGGGATTTTCTCCTGTCCTGGATCCTGTCCACACCCCTGAACGTATTAAGCTGAAAATTTATATTTGTATTCTTTATGTTCTAACTTAGAGCTGCTAAAGTTTTGGTCAGAATTTGTAAACCGGAAGTATTTTTTTTTTTAAAACAATATTTCATTATTTTATTTTGACCTTTTGAATTATTTTTATCCTCTTGATATTCAATGTGTATAATAATTATACTGATTTTAAATAATAAAAAAAAATTGAACGAAATCCGACAGCCGGAAGTAGAACTTTTGTCTTGTGCAAGTTTCCATATATTTGCGCTCAATTTGTATCGCTATCATAGTTATTAGTTCAACTAGTGTAGGGCCCGTTGATTTCAACGGGTGGTTTCGAAAAGGAATTGAAACTCGAATAAAAATAAAGTTAAAGATATTGAGTCGACTGGTTTCGGAAAGCCAAAGGCACGAAAAAATGAAAATTATGAAAAAAATGAAAATAATGAAAAATATGAAAAAAAATTTAAAAACTGAAAATAATGAAAAAAAAATGAAAATAAAGGAGGTATGTAAAAATGGAAATAATGAAAAATATGAAAAATTAGAAAAAATGAAAAAAAAAAAAATTTGTTCCCCATACTGGTTGATGGTTGATCATAAGAAATCGGAAATCGATTCGAACGAGAGTCGATTGTCGACGAAAGCCGAAGATACGCGAACGATTGGTTCCCCATACTTGTAAAGGGTAATCGAATATTATGTACGTAATTAAGAGCATTTTTTCTATCGAGACCGTAGTCTAATGGTTAGCGTGAATGTTCTGAGCGCAAGGACCCCAGCTCGATCCCGCGATTTGGAATTAATTTTATTTTTCAAATATCGCTAAAATATAAATTAATTTCAATAATTTCAATTAAAAATATATATTTAATTGTTTTATATGAAAAGAAAAAAAATGGATCAAAACCTCGCTAAATAAAATTATTATAATTACGTATTTTTATGTGGCGAGAAGGAATATTTCAATTAATGTTTAAAAAAAAAAGACGAAATGAAGAAATGGATTTGGCGTGATGTCCGTGACCATTTGCTCAATTTAGACCTATATTCAGGCTATTTTGGTGATCGGTTCGAGTCGCGACAAATTAGTCTCGTCGAAAAATGAGTTTATCGATTTTTATCGGATTCATTCATTATGTTCGGCGAGAGTTAGGACACACACACACACACACACAAACACACAGATAACCGTCTTTATATATATGACATCGAATTTTGTTTTGTAACCTTCTTATTTTCTTCAAATACATTGTCATGGGTTGGTCATAGGCGCCGATTTGATTTTTTTCGATTCAATGGATTCACCCACGCTCAGGGAGGGCCGAGAGCGAAGCCCTAGAAGGCAAAAAAAATTTAGATTTTTTTTTTTTTTTTTTTTGATCCTTTTTGATTTTTTTTTTGATTTTTTTTTTGATTTTTTTTTTTAATTTTTTTTTTCAATTTAAATTTTTTTTTTTAATTTTTTTTTTTTTTTAAATAAAATGTTTACTATTAGATTAGTCATGTTTAAGCGGTTAATATTATAAATACTGAGCGAAGCCGGGTAATACAGCTAGTCTAATATATAATTTGGAAAGAGACTTTGTATTTTTTGGAAAGAGATTTTGTTCGTTCGTTCGTTGGTTCGTCGTCCGTAGACGTGATCGAACACGTGATTCGATTTATTTTTTTTCGATTCATAGGCGCCGATTCGATTTTTTTCGATTCAATGGATTCACCCCCACGGGGGCGCAAGGGGTCTAGTTTCATGGGGCCCCACCAGGGGCGCCACAAGGGGCGCAGCCCCATGGGGCCCCGAAGGGGGTGCAGCCGCATGAGGCCCCGAAGGGGGCGCAGCCACATAGGGCCCCGAAGGGGGCGCACCCGTCATAGAACAAATGCTTCGATTTATTTTTTTATCGATTTATAGGCGCCGATTTGGTTTTTTTCGATTCAATGGATTCAAAGTCCCAGCGGGGGCGCAAGGGGTGTAGTATCATGGGGCCCCGCCAAGAGCGCCACAGGGGGCGCAGCCCTATGGGGCCCCGAAGGGGGCGGAGCCTTATGAGGCGCTGCCGCATTGGGCCCCGAAGGGGGCGCAGAGGGGCGAAGCCCTTAACAGCAATTGCTCAAGGGGGCGCAGAGGGGCGAAGCCCTAAACGTCAATTGGTCATAGGGGCGCAGAGGGGCGAAGCCCTAAACGGCAATTGCTCATGGGGGCGCCGAGGGCGAAGCCCTAGAAGGCAAAGGCTCAGGGGGCACCGAAGGCGAAGCCCTAGAATGCAAAGGCTCAGGGAGCGTCGTGGGCAAAGCCCTAGAAGGAAAAAAAATATTTTTTTTTAATTTTTCATGCTTAAGCGGTTTATATTATAAATACTGAGCGAAGCTGGGTAATACAGCTAGTGGTGTCATATAAGAAAATCGAAAAAATGTGCAAGTTCTGCAAAAGGGCACGTTCTCAGCGGTAGTCAAGCTACATGCTAATTACAAGCAATATTATTTGCATCGATTCAAAAACGAATGAACAGTATGATACTTTTGAAGATTACACTTGTCTCAACGTTTTCTTAGTTTACGCGTTGCATCTTTTGACTCATCAAGCCGAACTTAGTCTCATAAATAGTCACCGGAGCCTGAGGGGGCCGTGTATTGTTCAAAGGTTGTAAATGCATTGTTAAAGGTTTGCCGAACAATAGATAGCCCTGTGACTATTCTACCTCTACTGATAAATAGTGCCATGTCTGCTTGGCAGCATATTTGACAATTTTCATCAAAAGGCAGACTTGTTGTTTAACTTCCCTGCTTGCGCTGACGAACGAATGCATGCACTGCAGAATTGTATTACACGTGCCGATATAAATGCAAAATTTCGACGATTCAAATCATTGAACTACATTTAATTACAATAAATGCGTTCATCCTAAAGAGTCATCCTTCTAAGTAATCAGTGTCAATTGGTTCACAATCATTTGGTCATCTATGTATATAATCTAATATATAATTACGAAAGAGACTTTATAAGGTTTAATGTATGGTTTGGTTGGTAGAATCCCTGACGTTTAATTTATTAAAAAAAAAACAAATGAATATATTGAAATGAATTTAAATAAAATAAAACTATTAAAATAAATTTAATAAAATTTTTACTTTTAGATAAGCCATGTTTAAGCGGTTTATATTACAAATACTGAGCGAAGCCGGGTAAAACCACTAGTATACAATAAAAAGTACATGATGTTTATTTAAATATTATTTTTTTCAATTAATTTTTGTTTAGGCAGCTATTTATAAATTGATATTTTAAAAAATTCGATATGAGGATTGTGTATTTCAAATTTTAAACATATTTGTTTTCCAGATATCTTAAGCTTTTCACTTAAAAAATCCATATATAAATGTAGTAATTATCAATTATTTACATTAAAAAAACATTATATATTGATAATACTAACATTATTTATTTTTATCTTGAAAAGCATCGATGCCTTTCGGCTTCATATGAAAATGAAATATTTTACTAAATTATTACATATATGAATTATATTCATTATTTTATTTACTCATGACTCTCTTCGGGTAAATATTACATATTTAAAAAAAATATTCAATGACATCTATTTACATTTTTATAAACAAATAATACTTGTTTTATACAATATTTACTTTTTACAATTGATTGATATTTTAACCGAAAGTTTTCTTTTCGTAAACTTTAAATCTTAAAATAAAGTTGAATTAAATTAAATTATATTGTTTTAAAGTTACATCCACATACATATGAACATTTGCCTTCACTTCAATAAACTTTATATGAACACATACACACGTACATATACGTACGTACTACATCTTGCCGGGACAACACTATTTGATAAGATTCCAATCTTATGGTTTTCTTTGAAATTTTGAGGTGGAAAAAAAATACCAAGGCGAACTTGGCACAAGAGGTCCCAAATTCTATACTTTGGGTGTGTGTGCGTAGGTACATATAATGTGAGAGGTATTCATTTGTTTGACTGGGGATCCCAGTTTCATAAAGCATAAAACACATTTCCGTCGTGAAAGATTTCTATTAATATTTCCTCACTTTCAAAAAAAAAGCTCGAGAAGAGAAAATGAAAAGGGGCTTTCACTCCTTTCAGCCGTACATTGTATCGTCGTCCACGTGTCCCAGAAACATATAATGCGCTCGAAAGCGTCCAAAAACGTTTTGTAGCACGGCTCAGAAAAGCTCGTTCGCACCATTAACCCGGCATGCATTCAGTACTTCTGAACCTTTTTCTGCACTCTCCAAAAAAAAAGACAAAAAGCTTCTCACACCGCAATCGATAGGCGTGGAGAGTGGGCTCCTTTGTTCAGCGGTTGGGCTCTGGGTCAATAAGTCTTCGTGGGAAACCCCCAGCACATGGGAATTCATCGGTAATTGAACTGCAAGTACTTACACACGAGTGCTGCAAATATCCAAAGCACATCAGAGCAAACAATAATAGTATTCGATGAGAAATTCGCGAATAAATATTTTTCCATACATATGTACATATGTCGGTGTGAATTTCATTACTTGATCGTGATAAAGGAAAAAAAGATTTTTGGGAAAATATGACTGAAGAACTATGTATGTGTACGATTTTGTCAACTTTTTAATAATGTCACCCGAGTATAATACTATTTTTCTTTCTTGTGAGCTTTTTAATTAAAAATGGGAAAAAAATTTATGACATGCAATAACAAGCGTAATGTTTTTGGTTTTCTAGTACATTGGACACTAGCACAAATATATGTAGTACGTTTTGTATAAAATCTATTAAGGGTTCCAAAAATTCGGAAAATAACGGTAGCCGGTGTCCGGCGATTATTCTTAGGGATTGGTCGGTTAACTGATATCTAGGTAAGTATTGTAACATTTTAATAAATTTAAAAATGAATTATATTGATTCAGATGATTGGTTATTAGTGAGTTACTTATAGATTGTAATTAATGAGGTGTTTTATAAAATAAATATAGAGTTAAACAAATAATGAAATCCCACACAAAGTTAATTTGCTTGAAGTTCAGTTCCTTTTTGGGGAAAAATGTAATTTCTATATCTACATAAATTTTGAATTTAATTCTTATAGATTTTAATACTAATGTCAGATGCTATTATTAGTATTTGTACATTAAATTATGTAGTATTGTAAAACACTCTGGAGGTTTTTTAACCTTTTTTGTAAATAGATATTTTCAATTGACCAGTTGACCAGTCTAAAACGGTCAGTTTATTATTCTCAAATATACCTAACTCAGAACAAATGTATCTAATGGAAGTTCCGAGCGAAAATTTACCTGTATTTTTCTATATGTTGTATTCAGCTGCAAAATACATATTGCTTAATTGTTAATTAAACGATTAACTGAGCGAATTTCAGCGGTTTTCAGTGATGGTAAAAAATACAGTTTTACCCGTTTTCCAGTTTTAGAGCCTCCAATCTATACAATATGAAACTTTTGTATATACGTATACTAATTTAGAACACATAACAATTAAAGGACGTTAAAGGGTTAATTCTTAATAGTCTAAGCCGTTTAAAATTTTTGATATTTAGAATGAATGAATTATCGTATCATAGAGTGTTGAATTATCATTTAATTTAATGCAGAAAGTCGCGTGTTACAGCGAATTATTGCATGCAAATGTTTCGATTTTTGTCCCCGGTTGGAATGCATGTCAATGTACGACTTCCGCTTTGCTGCGAAAAGTATTTTCGCTAATACGAGTGTATTTCCCCACTAGTCTATTTGTAAAGCAGCTATTTTCTTTGTCGTTTTGAGAACTAAAAGCATTTCTTTGTCCTCGTTACATGCTATCGATCCGTTTCGCGTTTAACGACTTAAATTCGTTTCTTTCTTTTTTTTTATTTCTTTCCTCTTGCACAAAAAGGCTTCCAGACTATGGCGAAACGTTAACCTTGCGAATAAGCAAACGATCGCCCTAGTTCTTTTCTTGTTTGTGCTTTTTCCTCTCTTCTTTTTTTCCCAAAACAGAACGTCCTTTGTGAATAAAATAGTGCAGGAGATATACATACATAGGTACATTTCGGTACGCAAAGAATGATACAAACTAGCATAATTAGTTTATTACAAGAAAAAGACAACTCAAATTTAACAAGTTGAAATTACAAATCAAAACCGTGCAAGCAAAAAATAAACCACAGAAATTCAAATATCAAATGTTTTCAGATTATTAATGGGAATTCACAAAGACAGACGAAATAGAAGGATTGCGTTCCCACACAACTCAATTTCGCTTTACGCTACATACATATAATTGATGTCGCATTACATTAAACAAAATACAAATTGAATGAATTTTAATGTTGTTACCAGACAGAAGTCAAGAAATTCGTGGAAATTTCATTCAGAAATATTATTTTTATTTAGGAATTAATGGACGTTTTATTTGAAAATCTTATACAATTTATCTTTGGTTTAAAAATATATTCAGTTTTAAAACTTGAATGCTATTTACATATCTACGAAAATAATGAAATCGGAAATTTTTGAATGTTATTCATAATTATGTGAATTATACTATCGAAATTTTAAACGTAATTTCACTTTTCGTATGTAAAAAACATATACATATATTTATTTACAAACACGCAAATTTCAGAAATACATACATGTATGTATGTCGATTTTTTTCAATGTTTATCATTTTTATTGAGATTTTTTTATTAAATTCCTCTTCTGTTAAATATTTAAGCAATCTTTGAATTCCAAACTTCATCGTCGACAACGTCCCTAAACGTATATATTTAATATGATAAATACTGATGAAGCTCAATATATGGAAATATAAATTAAATAAAAGTTTTCCAATATTCTTCTTTATAGCGACGCCTTGCCGACTAAGTTTTAATGCCGGTTTAAAAACTTAATATATTGGTCGCATCGAAGATGAGATTTTATGAGAAATTTAAATTATCAGTTCGGAAAAAATTATAATAAAATGCAATATTGGAAATATTACATAGATATATGAATAATTCCATTTTCACCTTGCGCACGGTAGTAGACATTGCACATTGCACTTTTTCACAAAAATTGTTTATGATTTTCAATTTAAAATTATAATTTTATTAATAATATAATAAATTAATATAAAATTATTTCTTACTTAAGTAATGTCAATTTTTATACTATATATCGAAATCACCACAGTGATTCGATATCTTTAAATCTTAAAAACATGATGAATTGGTATGTGTACAAATACATACATATGTATATGTACAAACATATTTCCAATAATATGGATATCCTTTAATTCAAAACATTATATACATACTTTTATATGTATACATAATGTTTATTTATATCAGCACAGCACAGACCGTCAACTGCAAGTAACCAGCAGTACGAAAAATATTCGTGACATACCGTAATAGCATTAACCGACACAATGTATTAATATCATGAAGCAGTACGTGTCATCGAAACGAAAAAAGCGGAACTGGCTTTCTTTGGCCACTGTGGAAATATTCAAGCATGACGTGATATAGTGGCGAGTGCACCTGTACTAATGAAAGTGCGCATGCGAATATAATTTTTTTCAGAAACGTTTTATTGTGACAATATTGACTCGACGATAAGATGCAATATTCTGCCATATCATCGTGATCTGTAATGTAAATATGTACATATGTAAGTAGATTTTGTCTTGCAATCGTCCAAAACAAGTATGAACGTGCCGAAGGCGGGTAATGCTGTATAGTATGAATAGAAGTAGTATTTTCCATGCAGTGCTGAGCCGAGCTGTTGACGTGCAGTGCCGCATTATATAAATACATAGAAATTATATTATTATATAATATCTTAATTATTTAACCTTTAAACGCTGTATACATTTATGTATACATACAGTTAATGGTAATATTAATCAAAATTTTAATTTTGACAAGTGAATGTGTATCACTGTGCGACCAAACTCTATATTTCACATAATAGTTTATAATGGTTTGAAAAATTCTCGCCATTTCACGGAGATATAGGAATTTCCACGACAAAATAGTCAAGACAGGCGCGAAAGTATGTATGTATACACATATTTACATATATATGTGCATACATATGTAGGTATGTAGTGTCGAGAAAGGTTCCATTCAAAAGGAATTTTTTTTACAAAAGGCTTATTGAAAAATATGAGCCAAGTATCGCGTCATTAATACATTGCAAATATACTCAGATTTATAATAAAAATGATATATTTTAATATATTCACATATAATATAATATATCGGTGGTAAAAAGACCGAGAAAGTTTAAAAATATAGATTGTTCGTAATTTTTTTTATTATCAAGAGACTTTTCTAAGGCATGTAAAATTTCCTATTTTTATTATATTCATGACCATGACTATTTTTAAATTGAAATACTTACTCTTTTATACGTCTCGTAGACATTTTTTTTGCCTATATACAAATACACAATTGAGCCGTTATATTTGAAAGTGGGATGAGTCTATTTTTCTTCATTTCGAGAAATATTTCGCAAAACATTATATTTAATGTTTTGCGTTTAAAAATATTTAAAAATACTGGTAGCCTGTAATACGTTTATTCTGCTTTTCCGAGATTCTGGACATAAAATTAAGTAATAACAATTTGTGAATTAATTTAAGCAGAAGTAGTATTTTTGGAACTGAAAGTTGGACTTCTGCCACTTTCAAATATAACGGCTAACTTGATAATCAAAAATAGACAATAAATATTTCAGGCATGATTTACACCCGACAAATTATTCATAATCTAATTATATTCTTATCTACATATATATAATATGTGTACATGTATATAGATACTTATTTTTGAAAAATTTTACATCAATATTTTGATTAATATATGTACATACATAAAATGTATGTATATGTACATATATGTAGATATGTATCAAGTATCATTTACAGATCATATTTTGTAGGCTTTTAGAAAATACAGGTGTGTTGTGTCTATCAATAGGAGTAGTAGACAATTAATACATGAATGTATACTATTACTATTAAATGGCTAATTGAAGCTTATTTCATAACCTTGATTTCTAAGAACCTCGTTATCGATTGACCTTCAAGACTGAAAGCCAATGAGAAATGGTTATGCTTAAAAATAACATTATATTTAAATCGTATACAAATTCATGAAACACAACCTAAATATTTTTGCATTACGTATGTTGACCTATCTCGGTCGTTCTCAAAAAAGTACTCGGTCGAAAGACCTATCGATCTTATCAAAGGTGTTCGAAAACGTGCGAATATAGCGCGAAACACGTGTTCAGAGTCGCTGAAGAGGCCTCGTCCGACAAACATAGACTTCCCCCATATACCCCTCATCCACCCACGACTCCGGAAAACAAACATGTTTTCGAGATCGAAGAGAGATTGGCCGAAGCCCTCTCCTAGGGCGCACCTGATTTATACTGGCATCCAGCCGTTCTGAAAGATTACGACTATCACCTTGTCGACGGTGGTAAAGGTAAAACAACCACTTTCTAATATTCCACCCATTAAAACGATCTAAATATAAATACTGGAAAACTTTTCTTATATTAATAA
The DNA here is from genome assembly GCF_051622035.1 of Arctopsyche grandis. Classification (NCBI taxonomy): domain Eukaryota; kingdom Metazoa; phylum Arthropoda; class Insecta; order Trichoptera; family Hydropsychidae; genus Arctopsyche; species Arctopsyche grandis. The sequence continues at coordinate 16,823,950 of NC_135356.1, forward strand.
AAGCGCATATACATACATATGTATGAATATATTTATATGATACTAATGGTTTTACCCGCCTTTGCTCGATATTTGTAATATAAACCGCTTAAACTTGGCTAATCTAATAGTGAACATTCATTTTTTTTTTATTAAATTTATTTGAATCGAAAAAAAAGATTCGGGTGTGACCAACCCATGACTTTATCTATGTATTTGAGGAATATAAGAAAGTCACAAAACAAAATTCTATATTGAACCGTACAGACACATTCACACATAGCGGCAGCATTAGGAAATACTAATAACTATGACCGAATTTTTATACAAATTTACCGCGAATGTATGGAAACTTGCACAAGACAAAAGTTCTACTACCGGCTGTCGGATTTCGTTCAATTTTTTTTATTACTTAAAATCACTATCAGTATTATATACAATAAATATTAAGAAGATTAAAATAATTTAAAAGGTCGAAATAAGGAAATGTCGTCCGCCATTACGACGATGAAAAAAAATCGTAATAGAAACGTTTGAAAATACTCCGATATATTTCTTCTTGACATTTATTGTCCGAATTGATCGTTCAGATTGTTTGTCCAGTTTATTTGTTTTAGCATCTTATTACTTTATATCCCTTTTCGCCGCCATCTCGCTATGTCAGATTTTAATTGTTGAATTATTGAAACGCCTATAACTTTTTCTTTTTTCACTCTCTATTTTATAAAATTTGCTTTATAGGTTCTCGTTATCTCTCATATATATATATATATATATATATATATATATATATATATATATATATATATATATATATATATATATATATATATATATATATATATATATATATATATATATATATATCGACAGAGGCGATCGCCTCATAGAATTCGCAGAACACAACAGGCTCTTTATCACTAATTCATTTTTCAGGAAAAACACCAACAATAAGTGGACTTGGGAGAGTCCTAAAGGAGACAGAAACGAAATCGATTTCATCCTAACAAATGCCCTGCACTCCGTTAAAGACGTTAGTGTTTTAAGTAAAGTAGATATAGGTAGCGATCACAGACTAGTCCGTGCCAGGATGGCCATTAATATAAATTGCGAACGTAGGAAATTAATAAAAGGATGCAGTAACTCTCCAGATTTCGCTCAACTAAGGTCTAGGAAAAAGGAATTCGAACTCGAACTTGGAAATCGATACGGGAAATTAAACCCAGAAGCAGACATCGAGGAATTGAACACTGTAATTAGTTCGGTTCTAGCCTCAACAGGTAAGAAATTAGTTGGACTCAGGAAACAGATTAAGCTAAGTAAAATTTCAGAGGAAACCAAAAATCTAATTAAGCATAAAAGGAAGTTAGATAGGGATAATAATAAGCAAGAATGCAATCTAGTAAATAAGGAAATTAAGAAGAGAATAGTCAGGGATGTCAGGGATTTTAACAGCAAGCTAATAGAAAATACCATTAAGAATAACCGTAGCCTGAAAAAGTGCAAACAAGATCTTTTCTTAGGCAAAAACCAAATGATCGCAATCAGATCAGAGAGCGGAGTAATAATTAGGAATAGAGAAGAGATCATAGACAGAGTTTATACGTTCTATGCAAAACTTTACGAGAACAACAACGGTCAATTTCCCGCTCCGGAATCGACACACGGCCAAAGGGTTCCTGCAGTATTGCCTAGCGAAGTAGAGGCCGCGCTAAAAACTGCAAAAAACGGTAAAACCCCAGGGGAAGATAATATTCCCATTGACTTACTAAAATGTGGCGGCCCCCCCCTAATTAATATCTTAGCTAGGCTTTTCAGCAAATGCATCCAGAACCAAGCTATACCAGAAGGATGGAATAACGCAACTATCATTTTAATACACAAAAAAGGCGACAAAAGCGATATCAAGAACTACCGACCCATTAGTTTACTTTCAGCGGTCTACAAGCTCTTTACGAAGGTTATTACAGAAAGGCTGAAGAATATCCTCGACGAGAACCAACCTATAGAGCAGGCAGGGTTTAGGGCAAATTTCAGCACAATGGACCACCTCCAAGTAGTTGGCGAACTAATCGAGCGCGCCAACGAATATCAACGGCCATTGTGCCTAGGTTTCGTCGATTATGAGAAAGCCTTCGATACAGTTAGTCATAATGCAGTACTTAACGCTCTACAAACACAGGGAGTGCCGGAACCCTATGTGGGACTGTTAGCTGCAATATATAAGAATGCCACAGCTTCGGTTAAAATTTTTTCAGGTACAGATAGATTTAGCATAGGAAAAGGAGTAAGACAAGGAGATACAATCTCGCCCAAGTTATTCAATGCGGTGCTTGAGGGAGTTTTCAGGAACTTGGATTGGGATACAGCCGGAGTAAGCATCAATGGTCGCTTTTTGAGTCACCTTCGGTTCGCAGACGATATAGTTTTAGTAGCTCGTGATTCAGCTGACCTACTTATCAAACTAACACAGCTGGACAGGGAAAGTAGAAAAGTAGGATTAAAAATTAACGTAGATAAGACTAAACTAATGTTCAATAGTTATTGCATGCCTGATAGCATCCCCTTAGATGATAAACCAGTAGAAGTAGTAAATAATTATTTATATTTAGGTCAAATAATTGACATGTCTGGTAGTAAAACTGAAGAGATAAAGAGACGTATGAAATTAGGATGGAGTGCATTTGGACGGATGAATGCTGTTTTTAAATCAAAAATGCCACTCTGCCTGAAGAAAAGGATCTTTGATCAATGCGTTTTGCCAGTGATGACGTATGGATGTGAAACTTGGACACTGAACGCCAAGATGCTAAATAAAATCCAATGCACTCAAAGAAGTATGGAACGCTGTATGCTTGGCATAACGAGGAAAGACAGAAAGCGGAACACGTGGGTGAGAAATATGACAAGGGTAGTGGACATAGTGGATAGAGTGAAGAGATTGAAATGGCAATGGGCGGGTCACGTAGCTAGGAGGATGGACGAAAGGTGGACAAAAGAAGTGCTTGAATGGTACCCGAGAGAAGGCAAAAGAGTAAAAGGAAGACCGCAAGGAAGATGGGTGAACGAAATTAGGAAAATGTGCGGAATGAGATGGATGAGAGGCCTTCATCCAGCAGTGGATGGCGAATGGCTGTAAATGATGATGATATATATATATATATATATATATATATATATATATATATATATATATATATATATATATATATATATATATATATATATATTTTTTTTTTTTTTTTTTAGTTCATTCATAGTGCTGTAAATGTTAATCGTAAAAAGTAAAATGTTGTTCGTTTTAGTTATTTAAAAATCATACACAAATACGATTTTGGACTAAAGTTGATATTTGAAGCTTACAAGTTAATATAACGATATGTATATTTTAAATATTACAAAACGAATTTTATAATTAGATTTTCTCCAATTTGACTTGAATAAAGCAAAACTTTGAAGAGATAGGTTGTTTTAGAATTAATCCCTACACGAATTAGTAGAACGTATATCGAATTCCAAATTGAAACTCGCGAGGAAAGATACATTATATCTCAAATATAATATATGTATACGTGTGTGTATGCTATGTAACTCACAGTCAGTAACACAATAATAAATTAATTAAATAAGGAATTCAGGCGTAGAAGCACTGAATGTAAATCGGGGATTCTCACTGTTAGGATATCCGTAAGCCGGTACTTAGAAATCTGAAGTGGCCCTTTGAGTAATCATGAGCATTGGCCGCCGAAACCGAAAGCTTGTTGTTCATCCACTTTATGTATTGTACGTGAGCGAGCACCTTTACTAGAAGTAATCAACCTGCAGGCAAAATCAAATATTGATTCGGTATCAAAAGATCGATATTCCGGTAAGGCATTTTAGATTATGTACGATTTACATTACTCTAAGTACTAAATAAGTACTGAAGTTTTTTAAAAATGTTATAATAGGAAAGTTTCAAAGCAATTGTTATATAATATTTGCATTGTATATATGTAGTGCTGAAAAAGTATATAAAAAAAAAATGAAAATAACATTATATTATGTAATTTTGAGTTGAACAGTTTGGCTCTTCTAGGTTTGGGAATATTGCAAGTCGAATCTGATTGGTGATTGATAGGGCAAATTTTAATCAAGGTCATGTTTTGCTCTTGATAGTTCTTACATAGTTCGAGATGTTTTAAAGCTACTCGTATATGTGTGTATGTACAATATAAATACATACGTATGATATATACGGTGTTTGGCGCGCCGATTTAATAAAATGATTAATGAACAAGCTCCTGGATAAATTAACTAATTGATTGATTGATGACTGGCACTTAGCCTGCGCGTTCTGTATTCAAGCTCAACAATAGTAACTATTATATGTATATGTATATGTATGTATGTATGTGTACGTAGAGCACGGTATTCATTGATTCAATCGAATTTATATAATATTATATCTATGTATATATACATAGTTAAAATGCTACTTTGGTGTTGGTTATTGAATTTTTGCACTACTTTTTTTTCAGCAATAGGTTATAGGTATATACATAGGTATTTATTTTATTTATTTATTTTATTTTGTATACGACCGCAAGGCCCATTGAATATGATATGGATAATTGAATAGGTATGATAGTTGGTTTACGTGGTATGGTAGATTAGGTTAACTTTGGTAGTTTTTTCTTGCTTTCTGTATTGCGCTTGAAATAAAGTATAAAGCAACATTATTTTCAAAAGTCAGAAGTGCTACAAATGGTTGCAAACCACGCGGCTGCATGCTCATTTCGATTGAATTTTGACCTTTGAATTTCAGCATGTACGAAAGATTCATGGGATTGGGACAGGAACTCACCAAGCGGCTGCAATAATTAACTGGTTGATAGGAAAAAAATCCAGTCTAACATTAGAGAATAAAATTTTAGTATATAATAAGTCAATCTTAAAGCCAGTCTGGACATATGGTATCCAACTATGGGGAACGAGTAGAAATTCTAACGTGGAAATCTTACAACGATTCCAAAATAAAGCTCTTAGAATAATAACAAATGCCTTATGGTTTGCGAGAAACATTGAAATTCATCAACATGTATCTATACCATCAATTAAAACGGAAATAGAAAGTTATACAAAGAACTACAAGCGTAGACTCGAAACCCACTCAAACGAGCTGGCAAAAGCTCTTATAAAGTCTAGTGCAAAAGACACTAGACTAAAGCGCCGCAGAGTGCTCGAATAATGGATAAAAAGCTGGCAATTAATGAATTGCCAAATCTTCTGAAATAAATTGTGATAAAATTCGCTTATGACCGACGCGTCGATTGCAAATATCTTAAAAAAAAAAATTATAATATAACATATCACTATTTTGTAATAGGCATCGGAATATCCAATAAAAGATTTTGGATATGACTATGTATGTATGTCTATTGAATCGATAAAAAACTAAAAACTTAAATATGTATCAGTGAATTTTTTGCTGGAAAAATAGTAATAAAATTGTATATTTTATATGCTTTTAAAATTCAATAACTTAAACTATTAACAAAAACACGTGAAAATTTTCAAAAATACGCTTCTAAATGGAATAAAAATGAAACTTCTGAATGGATAAAAAATCTTTTCCTCACCTCTGAAATGTAAAAGATAAACTAATTGAAAGGTCAATAAAACCAAACAGATTATATAAGACTTTTGGAAAGAAAATTTGGTAAAAACAAGGTGTTTTTTCTTTTTCTGGTTATGCATTCGTTCATTCTGGTTATGCATTCAGTCTGCAGATAAAATTTTAAGAATATTTTTCCGTGAAATAATAAAATTTTAACAGGAATTGTTTGTTACATTAAGTAAAAGTTACATATTACTCTTCTTGGCCTATCCCAGGGAAAGTTACTAGAGCAGCATAATTTTTTTCAAAATACCCTTAGGCCTACGAGCATAATTTAAGTTTGTTGAACACACGTATTACAATTAAAAAATAATCGTATTCAAATTACAAATTATTAAAATAGGTACATTATAGAATATAAAATAAAGCAAACATTATACATACATACGTACATAGACCGTTCAAAATAAATATATTCAACAAATCTGTGGGATTTCGGTGACTGGTATTACACAGTCGGTCTTTATATATTGCATCTAGAAATGATTGATGATAAGCTAAGAAGGTATTGTTTTTTTTTCTTCATATTATTTATTTTTTTATTATTCGGTAGTGTTCTGCGTATATAAAGAGGGGATTTGTGGTAAGTCTCATATGCATAGAAGGAGTGGATCTTGGCCGAGAGACGACCGTGATTTATCTCATTGAGCTATCCCTTTATTCCCTTCAAATCCCACCAGACAAACTCGTCCCCAACAACACGCAAACTCGATCACAAAATGCGCCCAAATTACTCGAATACAATCCTCCCCTAAAGCTCCGTTCACACGGGGCCGAATTGACCGCACAACTGAATACAAGGCAAATGCAATTGCATCGGTTTAACGAAACATAAAATTCAATATGCCATGGATGCAGCTATTCTGACTCCAAAAGACCAATTTGATTCAGTGCGAACGTATACTTAGTAAAATTTCCCCAATCTAAATACATACATACATATGTACATATATGCAGTGGTGTAGTGCTAAATAAAAAAGAACCAGGGCGGTGTTTAGTTTTTATGACCCCCCCCCCTTTTTTTCATCATTTAAAAAATATGTATCTTAATATTGGTAGTTCAAATATTTATAAAAAAAATCAAATGCTAATTAACAAATATTCTTGTTGAAATTATGATGTTTTTTTATATTTTCTAAAAACTTCATAATAATAACATAATAACTAAAAGAAAACAAAAATATAGAAAAGATATTGGAAAAGAAGAATTACAAAAATCTTCAAGTTTAAGAAAGATTTCTAGCTTGTTTTTAAAAATATTATGGTTTTCAGAATTTACTACATTTTTGGGAAGATTATTTCAAACTTTAACCACTCTGTTTGAAAAGAAGGAATCTCTGATCAATTTATTCGATTTTTACAAACCTCCTTTACGTTTCACTTATTACAATTCAGGAAAAAATTTGCCTCTTATCCGATCGTTTTCATACTTTGCCTTTTTGCTATTATGCTATACATTAACATTAGAATAATATAATACTATGATTACTAACAAAATTAAATTAAAATTGTAAAATAGAAAATGATCAGTATTGATTGTGAACATAATTTCGTAATAATAAAAAGCATTTAAAAATCAAAAAGTTCCCATTTATTTAAATTAAACACGACATCTATGGTCATACATAGTATATAAGTAAGGCAAATTCAAGTTAAGCAAAGCAAATTCAAGTTAAGCAAAGCAAATTCAAGTTAAGCAAAGCAAATTCAAGTTAAGCAAAGCAAATCCAAACATCGATTAACATGCGCAGATACATATATGGACAAATTCGCAGTATTTATACAAATCGAAACGCTGAATAGCTCAAAACTTTCGAGAGGGATGGGGCAGAGCTACCAATTTTTTTCTAACCATTTAAATGTAATCAGATAGATTGACAAACTCTGGTAGGAAACGATCGACCTTGGAGTATTCACATATCCAAGATCTGTCCAACAACAAACACCAGGGATAGAACTCGTGACCACACATGCTAGCCATTGATCTATGCTGCTGGCTGATATATATACCATATACAATTTTCGTTTATATAAATACATATACAATATATATAAATATATATAAATATATATATATATATATATATATATATATATATATATATATATATATATATATATATATATATATATATATATATATATATATATATATATATATATATATATATATATATATATATATATTTATATATGTATATATATATTGTATATATATTGTATATGTATTTATATAAACGAAAATTGTATATGGTTTACATGTATACAATATTTACAAACCAAGATCAAATCACAAACATACAAATGCGGACATACGCAATAATGGAGAGGTAAGTCAATTTGTTAGAAACCGTCTCGACAAGTACATATATCAGTAAAATTAGCAGACTCTGATAAGAGACTGCTGGTTTGAATTTTACAATCAACAAATCTCACTACCAAATATAGAAATAACATATCAAATTGTATGATTTTGTTAAATTGGGGCCAGAATTTGATAATAACTCACTAAGCTATACTATTTTGATTAACTGTAGTGGTATTATAGATGTTGGAGATAAGATTTTTAGCTCAAATTTCAAATTAACCGGAAGCAAACCATCCGGCGAACTTTAAATTGTAAGCGAAAGCGATTGGAAACCACTGGATTAAATCAGCCCGCGATACGAATAATAAATTATGCCATTAATCAATTAGTGGGCGAGGGTTGGTTCACACTTAGAGGGTGCTTTGTGGGTGGTTTGTTCGCTCGGCAGGGAAAATGAAAGAAGCCCCTGGTTTTTATCTTTATCTTCCTGGGGCCGATTCACCCAGATTTCAGCCAAATTGTTTCTTAAAACACCTGATTGTCTTAGTTGTTTTCTGCATCCGCCCCCGGACCGCATTTACAGCCCCCCAGAGGCGTATTTATGAACGCCTCGTTACCATAATTTCACCCAAAACGTCATTATCCGTTTTATGTATATACATATATGTATGTACATGTTTGTGCGTGTATACTTGTATATAAAAAGGTATGTGAAGATTTCGCAACCGATAAATTGTAAGAATATTATCAAATTATATACACACAAAAGTGTCGGAGTCGGTAATTTTTTTTACGATTTCGACTCCGACTCCACAGCCTTGAAGACATGAATTTCAAATTGAGCTTTTGATTAAAATTGTTTCAAAATTAAATTTGATAATACCTTTTTATATTTTTTGATTTTTAAATGCTTTTTATGATTTCTCAATTATGTTCACAATACATATTGTTACGTACGCCGTGGATTGAGCGAATTGTACTTAGACCAACGGATATCTGTTATCGGATTAACTAAATGCATGCACTTACTTCCAAAGATTATATCTGGACTCTAAGTGCATTTAGGCTAAATAATGACCGTTATTAGTTATTTCTCAGAATCGGTACGGGAAGACCCAATATCGTGGAAATACATATCCGAATACGTGACTATACAACAGGTAAACAGATTAGGCGTCTTGAGAGATCTACCCTTTATAAGGCGGTACGTAGGCGATATAATTCATTCTGGACGGAGCAGTGACAGTGCGTGTAACTCCTGAAACATCAATAAATGCTGTGAAACGACTGTTGGCCTTTTACTTGGATCCTCCACCCACCCTTACGCAACAATATTATATCTATTTTAATAGCTACAGATCTATTGATCATTTTCTATTTTCCAATTTTAATTTATTTTTGTTAATTGTTATAGTATTATATTATTCGAATGTGAATATACAGCATAGTAAGAAAAAGAGCTCAAAAACCTTTTTACAATTATGTTTATATAAAATTTAATGTTTGTATATATTTATTTCTTTGCCTTTTGAAAGGTTTTATTTGAAAATTTTAGCCGCATGAGCAACGCGAAGATAGTTTTTTTTTAGGATTTGTTATAATATATACATGTGTATATAACTAAGTGATCTACGTTTGCAACAAGACGTAAAATAATGGCCGAGTCAATTCTGATATAAGCGAGAATTTATTTGATCAAAAAAGTTACAAATCAAATGAAATAACTTTAGCGAGTGAATCATTCAAAGAGACATATTTTTTATTGACCTTTTGGAAATTTTCCTCAAAAAGAAATGTTTTAATGCTCGCATTGCTTTGATTTATCAATTTGAACTAATTGAGTTCGTGCAGCTACGATAACAACCCTAGCATCGTGAATACAGCTTATGGCCCAGACGTGCAATTTGTGAGAAAAAGAACTACCAAAGCTCTCCAGTTGAAGTAGATATTTGATAGAAATGAAATAAAACCATACAAAAATGTTTCAAAATATTTAACTAATTGGAAACGAGGTGTGAGGCTCATAGAAATGTCAAACCGACTGAAAAGCGTTTTGATTGCATTACTTCAGATTTCGTTAATTAAAATTTTCAAAGTGAGTATGGTTTAATTAACATTATGAATTTATATTACACTTCAATTATTTCATTAACTTTTGTTATTTTACAGGCAACCCACTCTATTTAAATAAAAAAATGAAAATTTGAGTAACTGGTAATGTCGCTTTGTAATTTTGTAATTAGCTTATGTAAACGGTTTACTATTTTAGTGAGAACATTTGATGTCGAAACTTAATTACTCCGTTACAAGCAAAATCAACATATGTACATCTAGTATGTATGTAGATGGCGCCTTGATGCGAATAAATCTATATACTAGAATTATATAATTAATCTATGTATGTATGTACGTATAAATACGTAATTTTTTTCATTGTCGTTAAAAATTTAAAATTAAATGAATATATGTATAATATTTAATTACAAATTAATTTTTTTATATTATGACACCATATTTAAAATTTTAGGACTGATTTATAAATAAGAAAGGATATAACAGATGAATTTTATGTCAAAATTAGTGATTCAACAATAAAAAGGCGACTCAGAGAAGCTGAACTTGACGCTCAGAGACCGGCTAAATAACCACTACTCAACATAAAAATGACAAAATCCAATTGGAATATCCAAAATTACACGAAAAATGGAGTGCATCCGGTTGGCGACGAGTTATATTCTCTGAAGAATCCAAAATAAGCCCCTTCAGCTCCATTGGTTTTCCAGATTTTCGGTGAGAAGTCACCGAGAGGTACAACGTAAAATGTACCCAGACGACGGTAAAGCATTTTTCAAGTCGAATGGTCCGGAGATTTTTTTTTTTACCATGAAAATGGACGAATGTATTATTTGCAAGATACCATCAACCGAAAAAAAAATTTAAAAGTCCTAGAAGAATGTTTCATATCATCGATGGAAGACCATCTTTCATATTCGAAGAAACTAATTTTCTAAAGTCACTCTGCACCTTGTCATCGAGATAAATTTGATAAATTTTAATTTTATTTAATGAAATTGAATATAATTCATAAAATTACGATCAGAAAACAGAACTTTTTTTTAGATTTGGATTTATTTGCAATTAATGGGTGTCAAGATATTACGATAGCTTGGGAATAGTCGCGATTTAAACCCAATTGAAAAGTTGTGGATGTGCATAAAATATAAAATAAGTATAAATAGCGTATCCTCTTTTAAATCAGTAAAATAAACAATAAATAAAGATTTCTATGAAAACTTACTATTTATCGAAATTTAAAAAAAACTAGTAGATTCTGTGCTTAGCCGAATAAAAGTAGTTATAAAATCAGAAATAAAATTTAAAATTATCATGAAATTGAAAAAAAGATCTGTATTTAATTTTTAATGAAACGTTTATATTGGGTAATTGAATAAAATAAAATTAAGAAATTAATGTAAATATTATTAATGAATAAATTAAGAAAAATATTATTCATAATATTTCATTAATTAAAAATGTAAATTTCTTTTTTATAAGTTGTAAATATTAATATGTGACTGTAATAAAAATATGCAAGCTCTTATTATCATTCCTAATTTCATTGACCGTGAAGACCGGATGATCGTTAAATCTGCTTGACTTGTAAAATTGTCCCCAATTTATTTTTATGACCTTTTTGGTAGTAGAATAATGCACTTTAGGTATAGTCTACCATTTTTGTGTTGTTTTGATGTAAACGTACCCAAAATCACATTTTGATTTAGCGTTCCGTTTCATGTGAGCGTGGCTGTATGTACGTACATAGTATATAAAATATTTTTCTGTTAGGTAGCAAAGCATGAACAATTCAAAATCAATCTGTTGGGCCTTCAGAATAAAAAATCTCTGAAAGCATCGGACATATATATGAAGCAGACACGCTCTCTTTTTCAACCTATGTATATATGTATGTCTTCGACACTAGCATTATATTTTTTTATTATTGAATGGCCAGACAGTGACTTTTATTCCTCGCGCTTATTCCATCAAAAATATAATGCAATTTCTTTGTTCGAATATAGAATTTCTATTTAATACTAGTGTTGTGCCCGTTGATTTCAATGGGTGGCATCGGAAAATAATTGATATACGAATTAAAATAAAGTTATATGTTATATATAAATGTAATGTAAGGTAATTAATAGGCACGCGCGCACGTATTAATCGTAAAAAGATGGGTGTGCGCATTACACGCTCGCCGATCCAACCCGTTCACCCGTTCGAAATGATGAATGAAAATGCGTGTGGGACTTCCTTGATGTGTGTGTGTGTAGACTCCCGCGCATCTGACGCTGACCCTCAACTCAACAACTCGCTCAATATCAGGAGCATAAATCAGACGCCTAGTTACCCACGCCCCCGCTACCCTGTTTCCTCGCGTCTCCTCGACACGATCGCGATCGATCGTCACACCACACCCCTATGCATAACGTATACTCCTGGCATTCTAATTTTTTTTTTAAATCTCCATACTTGTCCATGCGTCCGCCACAAACATACCCACATGCATCGCGCCCGTTTTTATATTTATATTATTTTTAAAGAAAATTAATAAATTGCGCTTACAACATATGTACTACTATTTGGATTTGAAATTCTTCATACAGACGAATGAAAGCGAGTTGAATAGGTCTCCATCCATAAATGGATGATGATTCTACATTTATAAAAGAAAAAAAATCACTGTCTGTAAGTTGTATGTAGATATTGAAAGACCAAAAAAATAAAAATAAATCAATAAATTAAAAATTGAAAAGCTGATGATACTAAAGATATTATGTACATATGTATGTACTATGATACTAAAATTTAAAATGACACGTCTCACTTTCACATTACTGCCCATCTCAATCTTAATAAAAAATATGTATTCAAATTCATGCACATAAATTAAAACGATATCTGGTATTATGACTTAATATAAAATTTAGAACTCGTATTGAAAAATAAACAGTTCACAGTTTCTTGAAAGTATAATATAAACTAATCTACTACATAAGATTATGGACTGATTTTTTGCCAATTACAAAAATCAATCCGGTACAAAAAAAAATGATGTAATACTTAATAGTATTGTAGCGTATACTAAAAAGAGCCGCCGGTTAAGTGTAATCGGATTAGGCTGAGGCGCATCCCTGACACTGTACTACCGTTATAATTGGTTTCCAGGATTATCTCTAGACTAAGTGCAAGTAGGCTAAAAAATGGCCACCGAATTGGCCGCTATTGGTCCCGTCTCAGAAGTGACCGATACCGTGGGACTGAGTGTCGTGGGAATACATATCCAGGTACATGCCTAAGCAATAGGGAAGTAACCGGACGTCGAAGATGCCCGGAGCGACAGATTCGTTATAAGGCGGTACTTAGGCGATATCAAGATATTCTGGACGGGCACTGCCAGTGCGTATATCTCCTTAATCATCAATAAATGCTGTGAAACGACTTTGGCCTTTTACTTGGATCCTCCACCCACCCCTACGCAACAGTATTTACCATAAATACATAGACTATAGATAGATTTTGACAAAAATGCTGAAATTAGATTATTCACCCCCATACAAAATTTTCAATTCAGTAAGTTTAATAATAATTGGAATCCACAATGAAAATAGCACTCACATGTTTGTATTTCTGCACACTTGGAAAAATTCCTGTGTTATGGGGAATTGGGGAGGGGGTGCAGGGTGAACATAGGGTGTGTATGTATGTATGTTTGTGCATATGGGAACAATCAACACGACATGGTCACGGGACATGACACGATCCCTTATGTCCCGCGGGAGTGTTATATTGACGATCGTTCATTTTGTGACAACTTTAATTTGTACGAATGCACCAACCCGTGTGTTCAATATCGAGCCGTGTTTGTTTGAGCTTTTCATTTTCCTCGTAGGATACCCATTTCTCCCCTTTCCCACTACGGGCTTACCCTTACGGCGAATGCGCGTGCAAATTGTACACATTCGATTTTATGATCAATTTTATCGAATACGTACATGTAGATATAGTATTTGGATCGAATAAACGTCGCACGTCGAAATGTACGTATGTGAAGACATATGTACATGAATATACATATACATTAGGCCCGAGCGAAAAATGGGAGTTTTGAATTTTCATCGATGGACCTAGTGGAAAACTTTCATCGTACCAAGGGAACGTTTCATAAAATATTGAATTGAGTTTAAACATTGTCATGTACCATTGTCCTCCAACCAGTCGATATAACTCGACAAAAATTTCGAAACATTATATTTATTTCATACTAGCTGAACCCAGCATGCGTTGCAATGCCACAATAACGCGTGCAATTCCCATTCCCGTTCTCGTTCCCGTTCCACAGAAATTCAATTTTATATATTGGTATAGTTATGTATATTTGCTGACGTGGGCCATCCGCTGTGTTTTTGTGGTACAGCCCTGAATCGTCAATACATTCGAGTTATTGCAATTATTGTCACACTCGTGGCGTGATGTATTGAAGGCGGGATAGGTTTACTTTCGCGTCAGTAAAATCGTAATTATGAATATTTTTATTAAGAGGTTTTTTCACAGTAATTTTCCTGGACACGCATACAACAAATTCTGAAAGTTCCATCTTAATCGGTTCAGTGGCTTAGGAGCCTATTCGAGACACACAGACAGACATTCATTTTTATATACACACATACACACACATATATATATATATATATATATATATATATATATATATATATATATATATATATATATATATATATATATATATATATATATATATATATATATATATATATATATATATATATATATGGAGTTCGGTCTTTCGTGTCATGCGGAGAAGACGTGCTTCCGCGTTCTCCCCGCTATTACTCGCTTAAACCCGGCTATTGCACGAAATTTAATCTAAAATCTTAACCATCTACTCACTTATTTTACTAATTGCATCCTAGTATAATTTAAGTGTAAAAATAAACAGCAAATCGGTCGTAAAAAGCGGTTTTATATCAGTTATTTCGAAAAATTTTGTGCTAATTTTTGTGTCGAATCTGAACAAAAGCATATACGAACGAGATACATCTCCTTACCTGAATACAAAAAAAGAGTCCTTCGTCAGCCAAGGTTCGGTCCCACAGAAGCAATAAATCTTCCACATAATTGCTTCCAGCCAAAAAATCTTTAACGAACTTTACTTAATAGAATAATAGCAAACAGAAACGGTGTTTCCCAACTGTCTATCAGTTCTTTTCATATTTAAATTATATTAAAGTAATTCGTGTAATTTTATATTCTTTACTAAAGTTATTATTAAAATATTAAATTGCAAACCGCACTCACATATATAAATCCGTTGTCTCCAAAGAGGCGTCTCACGATAAAGATCTGTAAAAAAGTAGTATAACAATTGCTAATCTATTATTATCATAACTAACTACTTTCACTTACAAAGTAACCCTGTTAAATGGCATGTAATAACTCATAAGTGATCCAAGTGATACCTAGGATGACTATCTGTCAAAGCTGACCACAGAGAAGAGTCTATGGCGGTAAGAACTCACTCCTTGAATGGAAATCTCTCTCAAGTACCGCCTTTTTCTCAACACATCTTGGATAAATGCGAGAAAAATAATATCCAAACCTCCAACAAGGTAAGAGTGACGATGGATGATAGCTTAGCTAATAGAAACCTGTATTTAGCCACGTACAATGTAAGAACGTTATCGAGTGAAGGAAGTGTGCTTGCATTAGAGAATGAATTAGAAAATATCAAATGGGATAT
Source organism: Arctopsyche grandis (assembly GCF_051622035.1). Lineage (NCBI taxonomy): Eukaryota > Metazoa > Arthropoda > Insecta > Trichoptera > Hydropsychidae > Arctopsyche > Arctopsyche grandis. The sequence continues at coordinate 16,839,715 of NC_135356.1, forward strand.
AGTAGGACTTAGTGAAGTAAGACGAAAACAGCAAAACCAAATAATCCTAAAAAGTGGTAACTGTCTCTACTGGAGAGGGCTACCAAATGGTAGAATAGGAGGAGTAGGGTTTCTTATCAATAAGAGAATAGAAAGAAATATTATAGAAATAAGCGACATATCGGAACGTATATGCTATATAGTATTAAGAATCTCGAGCAGGTACACTTGTCAAATCTTCCAAGTGTACGCCCCCACATCTAGCCACCCAGACGAGGAAATAGAAGACTTCTACGAAAAAATACAGGGCGCATACGATAATAGCCGTCACCACTTTAAAATAATCATGGGCGACTTTAACGCAAAAATAGGACAAAAGGCAAATACAGAAAGAGCAGTAGGCAATTTTGGTACCGGCCAAAGAAACGACAGAGGCGATCGCCTCATAGAATTCGCAGAACACAACAGGCTCTTTATCACTAATTCATTTTTCAGGAAAAACACCAACAATAAGTGGACTTGGGAGAGTCCTAAAGGAGACAGAAACGAGATCGATTTCATCCTAACAAATGCCCTGCACTCCGTTAAAGACGTTAGTGTTTTAAGTAAAGTAGATATAGGTAGCGATCACAGATTAGTCCGTGCCAAGATGGCCATTAATATAACTTGCGAACGTAGGAAATTAATAAAAGGATGCAGTAACTCTCCAGATTTCGCTCAACTAAGGTCTAGGAAAAAGGAATTCGAACTCGAACTTGGAAATCGATACGGGAAATTAAACCCAGAAGCAGACATCGAGGAATTGAACACTGTAATTAGTTCGGTTCTAACCTCAACAGGTAAGAAATTAGTTGGATTCAGGAATCAGATTAAATTAAGCAAAATTTCAGCGGAAACAAAAAACCTAACTAAGCATAAAAGGAATTTAGATAGGGATAATAATAAGCAAGAATACAATCTAGTAAATAAGGAAATTAAAAAGAGAATAGTCAGGGATGTCAGGGATTTTAACAGCAAGCTAATAGAAAATACCATTAAGAATAACCGTAGCCTGAAAAAGTGCAAACAGGATCTTTTCTTAGGCAAAAACCAAATGATCGCAATCAGATCAGAGAGCGGAGTAATAATTAGGAATAGAGAAGAAATCATAGACAGAGTTTACACGATCTATGCAAAACTATACGAGAACGACAACAGCCAATTCCCCGCTCTGGAATCGACACACGGCCAAAGGGTTCCTGCAGTATTGCCTAGCGAAGTAGAGGCCGCGCTAAAAACTGCAAAGAACGGTAAAACCCCAGGGGAAGATAATATTCCCATTGACTTACTAAAATGTGGCGGCCCCCCCTAATTAATATCTTAGCTAGGCTTTTCAGCAAATGCATCCAGAACCAAGCTATACCAGAAGGATGGAATAACGCAACTATCATTTTAATACACAAAAAAGGCGACAAAAGCGATATCAAGAACTACCGACCCATTAGTCTACTTTCAGCGGTCTACAAGCTCTTTACGAAGGTTATTACAGAAAGGCTGAAGAATATCCTCGACGAGAACCAACCTATAGAGCAGGCAGGGTTTAGGGCAAATTTCAGCACAATGGACCACCTCCAAGTAGTTGGCGAACTAATCGAGCGCGCCAACGAATATCAACGGCCATTGTGCCTAGGTTTCGTCGATTATGAGAAAGCCTTCGATACAGTTAGTCATAATGCAGTACTTAACGCTCTAAAAACACAGGGAGTGCCGGAACCCTATGTGGGACTGTTAGCTGCAATATATAAGAATGCCACAGCTTCGGTTAAAATTTTTTCAGGTACAGATAGATTTAGCATAGGAAAAGGAGTAAGACAAGGAGATACAATCTCGCCCAAGTTATTCAATGCGGTGCTTGAGGGAGTTTTCAGGAAATTGGATTGGGATACAGCCGGAGTAAGCATCAATGGTCGCTTTTTGAGTCACCTTCGGTTCGCAGACGATATAGTTCTAGTTGCTCGTGATTCAGCTGACCTACTCATCAGACTAACACAGCTGGACAGGGAAAGTAGAAAAGTAGGATTAAAAATTAACGTAGATAAGACTAAACTAATGTTCAATAGTTATTGCATGCCTGATAGCATCCCCTTAGATGATAAACCAGTAGAAGTAGTAAATAATTATTTATATTTAGGTCAAATAATTGACATGTCTGGTAGTAAAAATGAAGAGATAAAGAGACGTATGAAATTAGGGTGGAGTGCATTTGGACGGATGAATGCTGTTTTTAAATCAAAAATGCCACTCTGCCTGAAGAAAAGGATCTTTGATCAATGCGTTTTGCCAGTGATGACGTATGGATGTGAAACTTGGACACTGAACGCCAAGATGCAAAATAAAATCCAATGCACTCAAAGAAGTATGGAACGCTGTATGCTTGGCATAACAAGGAAAGACAGGAAGCGGAACACGTGGGTGAGAAATATGACAAGGGTAGTGGACATAGTGGATAGAGTGAAGAGATTGAAATGGTAATGGGCGGGTCACGTAGCTAGGAGGATGGACGAAAGGTGGACAAAAGAAGTGCTTGAATGGTACCAGAGAGAAGGCAAAAGAGTAAAAGGAAGACCGCAAGGAAGATGGGTGAACGAAATTAGGAAAATGTGCGGAATGAGATGGATGAGTGTTGCGCAAAACAGAGACGAGTGGAAGCGTGTTGGAGAGGCCTTCATCCAGCAGTGGATGGTGAATGGCTGTAAATGATGATGATGATGATATATATATATATATATATATATATATATATATATATATATATATATATATATATATATATATATATATATATATATATATATATATATATATATATATTAAACAAATATAAACGCTAAATATTCATCTATTGAAGTTTATGATTAGTTTTGTTATTTAATTATTTATATATAATTATAATTTATGTAGCTATTAGCTAATTTACAAAAAAAATACATCTCAATAACTTAAATCTAAAATTCTATATTTAACTTATATGTACTGTCCCTCACAGAGGTGTCTCTTCGCTCCTCGCAAGAATGCATCCATGGTTTTAGAAGACCTGATGCACTCAGGGAGGGCGTTATACATTAGTACACCCCTGTGAAAGACACCCCCAGCTGTGTTTCTTTTTTTTTACTCTACCTACAACTAAATTATTTTTATTTCTAGTGTAATGATTATGAATATCTCTATTTCTTATTCTATAATCTTTAAAATAATCGGGTAATAACTCACGATCTAACTTATAAACAAACGATAATGTGCTTAGCTTTAAACTGTTACTAATACTCAACCATCCCAATTCATCTAACAAACTTCTAATACTTTTTAATCTACCAACATTGTGTCTATTATGATAAGAACTAAGAATTCAAAGTCGCCATTCCGTATATGCCGAAGAAAGCTCTGAACGACTTTCATTTTCAAAATAATCACAGGAACATGAAAAAAACTATTATATATTTTTAATGTTATTTTATTTTATCTTTTAATTTATAATATATCCGGAAGGCCTAATAGGTAACCCCAATACGCCTTCCTGGGCAGAAACATTGTACATTTAATACAATTATTATTAGTATTATACAAAGTATGTACATACCTAAATACATATCAATTAATATCCACAGACATTTATGGTCAAAATTTTAAATTTGCAGCATTTTATACAATTCAACGAAACTTGAGATTACTGAAAACTTGAGATTTTACGATAAAATGGGTAAGGTTGCCAATTTGTTGGAACCGTTTCGATGAAAATCAGATAAATTGGCAAACTCTGATCAGGAAACAATCGACCTGGAGCCACAAATCCAAGGTCTGGCCAGCATAAACCAGTGGCATTCGAACTAATATATCCTGCTGTTTATGAGGACTTTTAATTCCTTAAATTAACCCAAATAAACTTCAATAAGTGAATATTAAGCGTTTATTTTCTTTTGAAACTTAAAATCAATGATTTTTTTATTTGACTTTTCCTTGTAACGACGAAAGTTTTCCACTAGGTCCATCGATTGACACCCAAAATTTCACTCCAGCCCAATGTATATCCTTATGTACATATGTATGTATGTATGTATGTATATGGAAAATGGTACTCAATTATTAATTTCGCCAAATCTCATAAGGGGATATATTATCGAAAATATATCGCTATCGAAATCGTTCTTAATCCGAGATTATCTTTCGCATAGCAATAATACTACTTGAAGTTAGTGTTAATAATACTTCTTGAGTAGGACAAGAATCAAGCAATAGTAATAATAATAAATAATTGGCTCATTGAACAGCCAGTCTACAGTATGGCGCTATGGATGTATTAGTATAATAATAATCAACTTTAATGGTTTTCATGAAGAAAATGTACAATACAATGGTGATAATCGGGAAATAAACGAATCTTTTAAAATATCAATTCAGGTATGTTTATTACAACAATCAATCTTAAGGTAGTTAGTTATATGTCAAAAACGGATGGATCGTATTTGGTCCCGGTATTTTCTTTATCTAAACTTAATGCTAATTGCGGATTACGACGTTGTAATTTTTTTTAGCATGGTAAACGGCTTACTCATTTCCGATGTATGTATTTATTTTTGTTTCTGTTTTGAATTTTCGCGAAATGGCATGCGTGAGCAGACTCATTAGAATGAATGGTTGCAATCAAAGTTGAAACGTGCAACTGTTCATTTTGTTGCAATTTGAATTCGTTGCGGTTTTACCGCGCATCAAAAATAATCGCCTGCTGATCCCATACACACAAAGCACATCTATACACATTTCAGCGAAATTTCTCCACTCTTATCAAATATCGGAAATTAAATGCAAATGGAAAACTGTCTGAATTCGAGCCACCGACGTTACATATTTTTCGTACATTTTTATATGCATATATGTATGTGTATAGGTATATAGAAAATATGCTAATTGAATTTCAGCGAGTCTGTAGCATTTATGTGTCCTACTATATTGTAAGCTTTTTAAGTAATGTATATATATATATATATATATATATATATATATATATATGAGTTCGGTCTTTCGTGTCATGCGGGGAAGACGTGCTTCTGCGTTCTTCCCGCTATTACTCGCTTAAACCCGGCTATTGCACGAAATTTAATCTAAAAATTTAACCATCTAATCACTTATTTTACTAATTGCATCCTAGTATAATTTAAGTGTAAAAATAAACAGACGATCGGCCGTTAACAGCGTTTTTAATATCAGTGATTGCGAAAAATTTTGTGTTAATTTTGTGTCAGTTACAAAAGCGTATACGAACGAGATACATCTCCCTACCTGAATACAAAAAAAATAAGGGTCGCCAGTCAAAATTCGGTCCCACAGAAGCAATAAATCTTCCACATAATTGCTTTCAGACAAAAATTTTTAACGAACTTTACTTAATAGAATAATAGCAAACAGAAACGGTGTTTCCCAACTGTCTAATAGTTCTTTTTCATATTTAATTTATATTAAAGTAATTCGTGTAATTTTATATTCTTTACTAAATTTATTATTAAAATATTAAATTGCAAACCGCACTCACATATATAAATCCGTTGTCTCCAAAGAGGCGTCTCACGATAAAGATCTGTAAAAAAGTAGTATAACAATTGCTAATCTATTATTATCATAACTAACTACTTTCACTTACAAAGTAACCCTGTTAAATGGCATGTAATAACTCATAAGTGATCCAAGTGATACCTAGGATGACTATCTGTCAAAGCTGACCACAGAGAAGAGTCTATGGCGGTAAGAACTCACTCCTTGAATGGAAATCTCTCTCAAGTACCGCCTTTTTCTCAACACATCTTGGATAAATGCGAGAAAAATAATATCCAAACCTCCAACAAGGTAAGAGTGACGATGGATGATAGCTTAGCTAATAGAAACCTGTATTTAGCCACGTACAATGTAAGAACGTTATCGAGTGAAGGAAGTGTGCTTGCATTAGAGAATGAATTAGAAAATATCAAATGGGATATAATAGGACTTAGTGAAGTAAGACGAAAACAGCAAAACCAAATAATCCTAAAAAGTGGTAACTGTCTCTACTGGAGAGGGCTACCAAATGGTAGAATAGGAGGAGTAGGGTTTCTTATCAATAAGAGAATAGAAAGAAATATTATAGAAATAAGCGACATATCGGAACGTATATGCTATATAGTATTAAGAATCTCGAGCAGGTACACTTGTCAAATCTTCCAAGTGTACGCCCCCACATCTAGCCACCCAGACGAGGAAATAGAAGACTTCTACGAAAAAATACAGGACGCATACGATAATAGCCGTCACCACTTTAAAATAATCATGGGCGACTTTAACGCAAAAATAGGACAAAAGGCAAATACTGAAAGAGCAGTAGGCAATTTTGGTACCGGCCAAAGAAACGACAGAGGCGATCGCCTCATAGAATTCGCAGAACACAACAGGCTCTTTATCACTAATTCATTTTTCAGGAAAAACACCAACAATAAGTGGACTTGGGAGAGTCCTAAAGGAGACAGAAACGAGATCGATTTCATCCTAACAAATGCCCTGCACTCCGTTAAAGACGTTAGTGTTTTAAGTAAAGTAGATATAGGTAGCGATCACAGATTAGTCCGTGCCAAGATGGCCATTAATATAAATTGCGAACGTAGGAAATTAATAAAAGGATGCAGTAACTCTCCAGATTTCGCTCAACTAAGGTCTAGGAAAAAGGAATTCGAACTCGAACTTGGAAATCGATACGGGAAATTAAACCCAGAAGCAGACATCGAGGAATTGAACACTGTAATTAGTTCGGTTCTAACCTCAACAGGTAAGAAATTAGGTGGATTCAGGAAACAGATTAAATTAAGCAAAATTTCAGCGGAAACAAAAAACCTAATTAAGCATAAAAGGAATTTAGATAGGGATAATAATAAGCAAGAATACAATCTAGTAAATAAGGAAATTAAAAAGAGAATAGTCAGGGATGTCAGGGATTTTAACAGCAAGCTAATAGAAAATACCATTAAGAATAACCGTAGCCTGAAAAAGTGCAAACAGGATCTTTTCTTAGGCAAAAACCAAATGATCGCAATCAGATCAGAGAGCGGAGTAATAATTAGGAATAGAGAAGAAATCATAGACAGAGTTTACACGTTCTATGCAAAACTATACGAGAACGACAACGGCCAATTCCCCGCTCTGGAATCGACACACGGCCAAAGGGTTCCTGCAGTATTGCCTAGCGAAGTAGAGGCCGCGCTAAAAACTGCAAAGAACGGTAAAACCCCAGGGGAAGATAATATTCCCATTGACTTACTAAAATGTGGCGGCCCCCCCCTAATTAATATCTTAGCTAGGCTTTTCAGCAAATGCATCCAGAACCAAGTTATACCAGAAGGATGGAATAACGCAACTATCATTTTAATACACAAAAAAGGCGACAAAAGCGATATCAAGAACTACCGACCCATTAGTCTACTTTCAGCGGTCTACAAGCTCTTCACGAAGGTTATTACAGAAAGGCTGAAGAATATCCTCGACGAGAACCAACCTATAGAGCAGGCAGGGTTTAGGGCAAATTTCAGCACAATGGACCACCTCCAAGTAGTTGGCGAACTAATCGAGCGCGCCAACGAATATCAACGGCCATTGTGCCTAGGTTTCGTCGATTATGAGAAAGCCTTCGATACAGTTAGTCATAATGCAGTACTTAACGCTCTAAAAACACAGGGAGTGCCGGAACCCTATGTGGGACTGTTAGCTGCAATATATAAGAATGCCACAGCTTCGGTTAAAATTTTTTCAGGTACAGATAGATTTAGCATAGGAAAAGGAGTAAGACAAGGAGATACAATCTCGCCCAAGTTATTCAATGCGGTGCTTGAGGGAGTTTTCAGGAAATTGGATTGGGATACAGCCGGAGTAAGCATCAATGGTCGCTTTTTGAGTCACCTTCGGTTCGCAGACGATATAGTTTTAGTAGCTCGTGATTCAGCTGACCTACTTATCAGACTAACACAGCTGGACAGGGAAAGTAGAAAAGTAGGATTAAAAATTAACGTAGATAAGACTAAACTAATGTTCAATAGTTATTGCATGCCTGATAGCATCCCCTTAGATGATAAACCAGTAGAAGTAGTAAATAATTATTTATATTTAGGTCAAATAATTGACATGTCTGGTAGTAAAAATGAAGAGATAAAGAGACGTATGAAATTAGGGTGGAGTGCATTTGGACGGATGAATGCTGTTTTTAAATCAAAAATGCCACTCTGCCTGAAGAAAAGGATCTTTGATCAATGCGTTTTGCCAGTGATGACGTATGGATGTGAAACTTGGACACTGAACGCCAAGATGCAAAATAAAATCCAATGCACTCAAAGAAGTATGGAACGCTGTATGCTTGGCATAACGAGGAAAGACAGGAAGCGGAACACGTGGGTGAGAAATATGACAAGGGTAGTGGACATAGTGGATAGAGTGAAGAGATTGAAATGGCAATGGGCGGGTCACGTAGCTAGGAGGATGGACGAAAGGTGGACAAAAGAAGTGCTTGAATGGTACCCGAGAGAAGGCAAAAGAGTAAAAGGAAGACCGCAAGGAAGATGGGTGAACGAAATTAGGAAAATGTGCGGAATGAGATGGATGAGTGTTGCGCAAAACAGAGACGAGTGGAAGCGTGTTGGAGAGGCCTTCATCCAGCAGTGGATGGCGAATGGCTGTAAATGATGATGATGATGATGATGATATATATATATATATATATATATATATATATATATATATATATATATATATATATATATAATTATACATATATGTATATATATATGCGGAATTGAGTTAAACCCCATCAATGACCACAATATATGAAATTACTAATATAATATATATATATATATATATATATATATATATATATATATATATATATATATATATATATATATATATATATATATATATATATATATATATATATATATATATATATATATATTGCAATAGCAAAACCTTCAAATATAACGTCTCATATCTACATATGTACATATGTATTCAGCATTAAATTCGTCGTATTGTAATTCAATATCGTCATAAGCCAGAGGCTTATTATTTCTTTATCCCTGATTAGATCCCGCCACAAGTACATACATACATACATACATACAAAAAAGCATACTAATTTAAACGACAACATCGAATTATTTAGCGAATTCAATATCAATAAGCAGAAGAATTAATTATAAACAATTAATAAAAATCGATTAACGTGGGTAACGGAGTATCGTACATATCACTTTCGACATGTAATTAATTGCATATAGTGAAGGTTCTCCTGGTTTTGACATACGATCATAAGCAGAATTTTTCAACATAATATAGATTGCATACACAGTATAAAATAGAAGACGGTATGGATTGTTACATTACATGTCAGTTCGATTCACCCACAGGTTGCAGGTGTCTTGATGTCTTAATTCGATGCGATACATATTTTTCTTTCTTGTACTGACTACTTTTGTTATACATACATATGTACATGTACGTACATATGTATATACAGCTATTTAAACTGATCGCACTGTTTTGTGCATGAAAAATCAATTGGTTTACTATTTTACTACAAAAAATTGTGTTCATAGTGCTTTATAGTTCATCACGAAAAACTTCACAAGCATTCATAGACACCTGAATATCAATCCCCAAAAATAATAACAAAAAAATGATTTTTAGATTTGCGCCTGGGTGAGACCAAGCCAATAATAATACATACAATACTTTTCTTAAATTAAAATCTTAGAATTATAATGTAGGATTGGTATAAATGGTATGTAATGTAAGATCAAACATCCTTACAATGAATTCCCAAAATAATAAAGTTCATTTATCATGTTTTTACTAGCCTCTTCATACTTAGCTTTCGATTTTTTCGTCTGACGAAATTTGGGTTATTTTCCACACTCTTCCAATTGTTTTCAAACTTTGCCGTTTTGCTCGATTTGGTCATCAATATATGTGGAAATCAAATCCGCCATTATGATGGTGAAAAATAATCGTAATAGACACGTTTGAAAATACTCCATTATCGTTATCGGTGATGTCTATTAGAAAATTACCGTATTTATCCAAAATCTTTCGATCGTTTTTTCCCTTTTCCCCACCCTCTCGCTTTGTCAGTTTTTAATCGTTTAAACGCCTATAACTTTTTCTTTTTTCACTCTACATTTTATAAAATTTGCATTATAGGCTCTCTTTATCTATCTTATATATTTTTACTCCACTCGTAGGTTATATAATGATTGTTTAAATTAATGTTAAATTTCGTGGTGTTAAGTCGAATAGCGTGGTGTTTCGACCAAAAATCGAATGACGTTTATATGTCATTTCTTACCGCGGGCAGACAAATACTAATCAGGTTACTTTACATATGATTAGTTATAATTATAAATAGTTATTTATAATTAACATATAATAAGTTATACTAAATTACATACCATAAAATACGGTGGTATAATCCAAACCAAGTATTTAGCTTCACTTTATGCAATTTTTCAGTTTCATATTTAGTTTGAAACAATTATTTTTTCAAATGAATACGTTTATAAAAAAAAACATCAAAAACAAACGATGCCAATGAAAATTTCATTAAAATAAACACATATTAACAACATAACAATATAATACTTTTATTCCGACACATGTAGAGATATTAATAAAAACCACAAATACAACTCTGGATCGGCCACATACATAATTAATATGTAGCCGATTTTTGATATGCATACTACATATTGTTCAGCTACATAAATATGTAATATGCATATAAAAAATCTCATTAAACTTCGAAATGTAATTAATCTAATTGCTTAAAGTTCCCGAAATACTGATTATAACTGTGTTTCACATTGCTTCTATTACAAAACTACTCGCTCATATTACTATTTTATACGCTGTCGTGCAAAAGACAACTTGTGTAGAAATAATATCTGTAAGTGAGAAACCTTTGAGAATCTTAGCCGTGAAGAGAGATAAGACGATGAGCGCGTTTGTCAAGTCTGGGAATTAATTCTGGATCTGTGAATTCCCTCGAGATGCTCAGAACACCTGTGGTTTTTGGGAGGGGTTGGGGGGGGATGAAGGGATGATTCCTATTGTACAAATCTCTCTTTCCCTCCTCCATTCTTCCACCTCTTGGTCTCCGCAACTCCCATTTCCTTCTCTCCCACCTGTTGTCATGGGGTATGTTCGATCATGTATTGTAAATGACACGTTTTACAAAATTAGCAACGCGGTATCTACAGCGTGTTGTTTTTAATTAGATCCTTTATTTAGTTCGAAACAAAAGACGCTGTTCAGATTTGTTACTATTAATTTTCGAACTGTGTAATTGAGAAGAAATTCAAGCGGCGAACGGAAAGCGGGAAGAAACTTTTATGATAGGTAGCGGAAAACTTTTCACTTCAGAATACAGTGACGGAACGTTCGTACTTCATGGACATTTAATTTTCCGATAAATGTTTCAGGATTTATAACAAATGCTAAGTTAAAAAATTAAAGCTCATGAAATAACGATGCGTTCCAAATCTATAATGTATTTATTTATTCCGTTCAGTCTTCTCAAATTAAATTGTTTCTTATTATTTTGTCGAATTTCGGTATTAATTAATTTTGTAATTTAAACGTGAAATTTAATTATTCGTTTATTTTAAATATTAAATATATTTTGTAGGGTATAATATGAATTTAAAAGTAATTAACATGGGTGTTCGATTTAAATGTAATTAGCATGTTCAACTTTTGGGTTCGATTTCAACTTTATTTTTTTTATGTAATATAACCTTCTACTATCCATCTTTTTAACATGGCAACAAATATAGCACGATGATAAATCGATAACCTGACTTGATTATGTACTACGAATATGAAATTATACATGTAAAAGAAATCGGATACAGTAAAAACTATGAAGAAATATTTCAAAATAAAAAGTTTCATTGTTAATTTTTATTATAAAATATTTAACTTAAAGTTTCAATGACATTTTGTTACAGTTAAAATTGTAATAATTACCCTTTTTTAGCCATTCTCGACATTTGAAGTATTTCGAATAGAGAAACTTTAACGAAGCCAATAAAAATCGAACCTTAAGTTTATCCTTAGCCTTTAGCCTTTTTGCTCATTTCATAATTATGGAATAAATTAAAGAACGGCATTTATTTTACCTTCAAACATCTGTACTTTGTTATCTGCACAGTAACGCCACATAATTCAACAAATTTAAATGGTATATCCATTTTTTTCTATTCTGATTTTGTGAAGGTAAATAATGCGTTTTTAGAGGTTTTTTTTCAAATTAGTAACACTTTTTCCCGTGATAATCAGTTTGACATTTAATAGCTGAATTGTGCTCAGTTTGGTTTGCCATTTCACAATGAATAGACTTGGCTTTTACCAGAACAACGCTTGCAAATTGTGCAAATTTAGTTCAGTTCGCCAAAATTACCGCTACGTCCAATATACGGTCGTGAATTTGTCTCTAAGATCGTTTAATTTAACACCTTTGAATTATTTCCTGTTCGGATATGTAAAGTCGCTAGTCTACGCCGATAAACCAGAGACGATAGATGACTTGGAAGCCTTCGCCGCGTTATTGTCGATTTACAGCCAAACTACTCAAAAAATGGTTGAAAATTGAACTTCCAGATTGCGCTTTATTTGATTTTCACGGCGCCCATATGCCTGATATCATATTTAAATACTAATAAGATAACATTTTCTTCCAATTAGGCCAATACAATGGCCATTACCACGATTTTTATTTTATTTTAAAGTTCTATATCTCTAAAATACCCCTTGGTTAAATTGACTTATTTTCAATAAATGTACTTGGTTTATAATTATTGAAGGTAATAAATCATCGTAGCCACAATCATATAAATAAACTCTTTTTAAAAAATGTGTGTTTAACAATGGAAAAACTTTTTAGACTTTCTCCCAATAATTAATCTACGTTTTGTATGCAAGGATATTTGAATTCAGTTAAATTTTTTTTGAAGAAACTAACATTTACAAAACGGAAATCGATGTTTTTTCGCTCGCAGTATATATTATATATTAAACATTGACAAAAAGCCATCGGAAAATTTTCCGATAATTTAAGGCTTCTAAATTTCAAAATGGCGGCTCTTTCAGACGCGTAAAGCTCTCGGTTGATGCCAATTTGCCAGGCATTAGGCGACGTCACCCCATGTTTGCAGACTTCACGACTCTTAAATTTTATTTTGGCACACACCCTAGCCCTTTAGATTTCAAAGATTCCTTCTTTCGAAGGAATCTTTGAAATCGCACCGAGAGACGATAAGACGACGGCACAATAAAATGATTTTGTTTGTTTTGTTCGGCAAACAGCCGAATGTAAAACGTTCGTAGCTAGCCAGACGTCTAGGACCGTAGGCCTGTCTATCTATTTATTTGTATATCAAATTGAAAACTCAACTGCCTGTCATTTTTTAATAAATTATCACACATTTCAAATTGTGGACATGAAAATCTCCAGCTTGAGTGTTACACAAGAAGATTTAAATAGCAAGTGGGTGGCCAAATCGTATTATTATTCCTTATATAACATAAAATAGACTAGGTACTTGTACCAAATGGTAAGTTTATTTTTGCACCGTATAAAAATATTCTTCACAATACAATTTATCGTTTTCCCGAAATTCAGAAGGATGTTTTTAGAGTTTCAATAGGTTTATGTAAAGATAGTAAAAAATTTTGCAATATGTATGAGGGTTTCTAGAAGCCTGTAAATTGTCCACAATCGGTTGCGTGATCCTAATTATGACTTATTATTCGCTGTAACTATTCCTCACTGTCTTTCAAGGACTCAAAATATTATTAAATAATGAACCGGATATTAAAATCATAATAATAATTTATTTTCAAGATTGAACTTTTTGTTTTTTTGTCAAAATCGTATTGGATAAAAAAAAGTCTCGAAAACGAAATCGAAAACTTTGACTCTTGTAGAATTTTTTCCAGTAGATCTACATACGAGAAATTTTGTAGCCAGGAACCCTATAAAAATCTCACATTAGTTCTAAATACTGTTGTTGCATAATACGCTCATTAAATATGTTTAGGAAGTATCACTTATATTATAGATAAAATATAATGTGCGAGTTATTAAGATATTCTTCTATTTTAATAATAAGCACAATTATATCGACTTTGAACTAATACACATTACACAAACTGAATAATTAACTTCCTATGTATGTACATACATGCATATTTCTAAAATATGCAACTGCGGTTCTACGTATTACTATATACATACATGTATGTATATATGTATGAATGTATGTAGATAGCTGCAAACCAGCTTTGTACCGCAAATCGGTTTGGATAACCGATACATAAATTTAATGCAAATTCTGTACACGTTCAAAATTGATAATACATATAATTAAGTTTTCAACATCCACGTGTGGTTTGGAGATATAAACGTATTAATTATCCGCAATGATTGAGAGACATTCGAAAGTTTTAATTCTGGGAGTATTCTCGCGGATTTATCTTGTTGATACCCCGGGGAGCTACTTACTTATTCCCCGGGCATGAACAATGTTTTAAACATAAATACATACATACAGCCATTGCATTATGCCAGGGCTTTCACGGGCTATAAAATAATTGTATTATTGATCGATAAACACACCTGAGCCACAACGAAATCACTATCACTAATAGCATGCATTTCATTAAAATTTGATGCATAGCATACGAGTGAATCGGGCCGGAAGTCACTAAATGCACACATAATACATTCTCATAATAAATTACTATTACATTAAATATCTATCGCTTAGTCTATAATTGGAAAGTTAAATAATTAGTTATCATATTTACATTCATGTATGTACATATATAAAGGTATGTGTTTGTATTATTTATATATGACTAATAAAGTAATAGTAAGTGAAATGATGAACTTTCATATATACACAGTGGCGGCTCGTGGATAAGGGGTCTACGTGACGAGACAGAATGTTAAATTACAGAAAACACAAATATCGGAAGGCAAAGATCGAAAATCGAAAGATCTTAAGTCGAAAGATCAAAAAAAAAAATGGTGCATGGTAAACGGTACATACTCACTTAATTTGCACGAGCAAGATACAACAGGAAAAGAGGAACATGCTGTACCTCCCGTATTCTGCGCGCGCACATTAATACGGGAGGAAAAGCCTGTTCCTCTTGTTCCTGTTGTATCCTGCTCGCGCAAATTAAGTGAGTATGTACGTGAGTATGTACCATGTTTTTACCATACCGTACCGTACCATACCGTTTACCATGCACCATTTTTTTTAATCTTTCGACTTAAGATCTTTCGATTTTCGATCTTTGCCTTCCGATATTTGCGGTTTCTGTAATTTAACATTCTGTCTCGTCACGGATACCGGTTTCTTATATATGTATGTCTTTATTCTATTTATTGATGAAAAACACCGTTCTGGCTCTGAGGTAGTTGAAGTTGTAAACAGAATTGGAATAAGTTTTGTTATTTCCACACGAACTTTACATAAATTTTAAAAATATTAATAAATCATTAATACTATGCATTTATTTCCTTGAGTAAAACACTTCTAATTCAGTTTGAAGTTTTTCTTTATCTAGCATTGGATATGATTCAACGGTTAGTAGTAGATCTTCCATTGGCATTTTCTTTCAGTACTTTTGAAAATTTTCTTTATTAAATAATTTCACAGCTATTATTCGATTAGAAAAAGTATATTTCTCTTTTATATCCTTAATAATAACATCGCACATATTTTTGGCTTCTTGAGACTGAGATGAAGACAATTCGCTGTAATAATCTCGTATTTGTATAATGGCATTAGTAAAGCCTTTTGAATAAAAGTTTTCTTTAATTCAAAATGCATCGATATTACTAGATTGCATTTGGTTGTAAATAATTTCTACATGCGGTATTAATTTGTGAAAAAGTTCTAACCAAAATAAAAAATTGTCATCATTTAATGTATTCAGTAAATGGGTAGATTCTGTTATTGTTTTATCGGCATTTTCGGAAAAAGATTTAAGGTCTTGAAAATATTCCCTCAACTTCTGTTGATTTTGATACACTTAATTAACAGTTAGAGCCATGATTCTGTTTCGAAAATAGGTGCAAATATCGCTTTTAAAAAAATTAGTTTGCCAAATAAATAAGAAGAAATAAAACTGTTACAGTGAGGTTTAGAAGGATGAGTAGAAATGTAGAAAGTGTAAGAGGTGTAGAAGGAAAGACAAAAGCAGAAGGAATGACGAAAAGTGAGAGGTGTCGGGCGCGCGCATACGACGCAAAATACGTCTCGTACAGCCGGGAGTGGCAGTACGAGACCAAGCTTCTAGCGCGAGCTCCCTCCCCGCGCCCCTCCTTCACCCACTCGGCATATTCCAACGAAAACCGTACTGCACAAAATCATAAACGATGCCTCACTTTCTGATATTAGTACCGCGATGTATGATCATTATTGGATGTATCGGTGTGCGGGCGAGCTTAATACACGCTTAAATAATATTGATATTTTCATATAATATACATACATTTATGTATATAATAATATTAATTTTTTCTCAATTTCCTTGGGGGTGCTGCAGTACCGCAGTGCGTATGGACGAGCCGCCACTGTATATACATACATATGTATGTAACTAAAAATTATTATACGGAATTATTTTTGGATCATTCATAGAAATGATTGTTAGAAAATATATGAACATCGGGCGTACGGGCAATTTTTTCTTAAGGGAGATATTTTATTAATATTACATAGTTGCACATTTTTAAAATTAGAATATCGGGAATACCGTGTGTTTCCCATTTACTCAATATGTATGTATAGTAATATGTGCCACAGGCGAATTATTTTTAATAAGCTTATATTATCTACCTTCTATTCTATTTGTATACATATAATAAACTGTAACCTAATCTTTTGAAAATAAACTTGAAATAAATGGGTTTTTGCCTTTTTTTTCCATTTTATATTTATCTTTTGTATTTTAATTGTAACTTTATCTTTTGTATTTTCTCTTGTTTATTTTATTTTCGTGTATATTATTATTATTTTTTTTTTATTACCTTATTTGATATGTGTATTTCTGTATTACTGTATGATTATGAAACACCCTTCGGTCCATCGGCTTCGCCGCCTTTCCCAAGTACTCTTCACCCCTTTTCGCCTTTCCCAAGTACCACCCGCAAATTCCAGAGTAGCAGACAAGCTGAAGCAGGCGACCACGGTAGGACAGCAAATATGTGAATAAGCGATTGATCTGAATTAATTTATGGATTGGTTCTGCTCACCGCCTGGTTAGTGGAATAAAAAAGCACTTGTTTGACCTTAACGAGTTACCAACAAAATACAAAAATTTAATTTATTTTTTAATTAGGAGAATTTTATTTCATATGTATGTACATATCATATATATAAAGACGGTAATCTGTGTGTGTGTGTAGGTGTGTGTGTGTGTGGGTGTGTGTGTGTGGGTGTGTGTGTGTGTGTGTCCTAACTCTCGCCGAACATAATGAACGAATCGATAAAAATCGATTAATTCATTTTTCGACGAGACGACTTTGTCGCGACTCGAACCGATCACCCCAAATAGCCTGAATATGGGTCTAATTGAGCTAATGGTAATTTTAATAATTTCATTTAGCGAGGTTTTGAACCATTTTTTTTCTTTTCATATAAAACAATTAAATATATATTTTTAATTGAAATTATTGAAATTAATTTATATTTTAGCGATATTTGAAAAATAAAATTAATTCCAAATCACGGAATCGAACTAAGGCCCCCTCGCCCAGAACAGGTCGCTAGCCATTAGACTACAGCCTCGACAGACAAAACGCTCTAAAATTACTTAATATTCGATTATCCTATAGAAGTATGGGGAACAAATCATTCGCGTATCTTCGGCTTTCGTCGACAATCTTTTTAGATTTCCGATTTCTTTTGATCAACCATCAACCAGTATGGGGAACAAATTTTTTTTTTTCATATTTTTAATTTTTTTCATATTTTTATTATTTTCAGTTTTTTCATTTTTTTCAAATTTTTCATCTTTTTCATTATTTCCATTTTTTTCATTATTTTCAGTTTTTTCATTTTTTTCATATTTTTCATATTTTTCATTATTTTCATATTTTTCATATTTTTCATTATTTTCATTTTTTCATTTTTTTCATAATTTTCATTTTTTTGTGCCTTTGTCTTTCCGAAACCAGTCGATTCCATATCTTTAACTTTATTTTTATTCGAGTTTCAATTTCTTTTCGAAACCACCCGTTGAAATCAACGGGCCCTACACTAGTACATATATATATATATATATATATATATATATATATATATATATATATATATATATACATATAAACGATGTGAATCAAATCAAATCAATATTGTGACCCGAGTCCACTAGATGTGAATTTGTCGTTTTTGCGGAAAAAAAATGTAATTTATGAAAAAGGAAAGCCCATCTACAAATAGTTCGTATCCTTATTTAACAATAAAAATACGTAACTATTCTCGCGGACCGAGATAGAAAGAGTCCGGAATATTTTGGAGAAGAGTGTCAACCCTGTGAGAGGAGGCAGGCCGTAGTTCTGTTTTATTTGGCTTGCTCGCATAAAATCGGCTTACTTTCCGCAAAAATGCTACAAGATGGTAAGCCGCCAACATCAGTGTGACATCTTATTACGCGCCAAGATAATGTATGGCCGAATTCGGGAAAATGTATACGAATGTTTGTATGTATGTGTTGCTTATTTATTTTTCGAATCTACCGTTCGACTATTTTATCTGTTTTATTACAGCTTCAGAGACGCACGCGTGTTTTAATCATACACGATCAAATTTTTACGTTCTCTATTTGCAACTACTATTTATATGGGCTATTATGTGCTTCAAAATATGTACAGAAAACTTAATGGATATTCACCAAGTGGATTCATAAAAAAAACATTTATATAAAAAAAAAACATTTGGGTATATTATATTTTCATTAAACGAAGGACCACAAATTTAGTAAGACCATATACGGGTTTCGTTTCAATTTTAAGACATTTTTTTAAATTGATGAAACTTTCTATTTAAGCTTGTGAATATAAATATAATATACATGTACAATTCAACTTTTGAAACTACTAGATCCGTTTCGGAAAACCGACAATTTTTACTAACCGCTTCTTACTTTCACTTACGATCACTATTAGAGAAAAATTTCGGCTCTTATCCGATCGTTTTCATACTTTGCCATTTTGCTCATTTTGGTCATCAATATAAGTGGAAGTGTCATCCGCCATTATGATGGTGAAAAAATATCGTATTAGACACGTTTGAAAATACTTCCTCGTATTTCTTTCTGACGTTCATCGAGCGTTTTTTTAGCCTCTTCTAACTTTTCGCCGTCATCTGGCCATGTCCGATTTTAATAGTTTAAAAGGCCCATAACTTTTTCTTTTTTCACTCTATATTTTATAAAATTTGCTTTATAGGTTTTCGTTATCTCTCATATATATTTTTAGGTCACTCATATTATTAAAATTCTCTCCGGCCTAAGGCGTATGCATCAAACTTAAGAACGGAGCTTTATGTCACCTTCAAAAAAAACTCCAAGTGCTAAGTTGCACGTAGATACATACAAACCTATGTATGTACATACACACATGGGTACGTTCCATTTCAAAGTTGTAAGCCTCCTAGTCAATAAAGTTCTGTGTCGTTTGTATTGCAGAGTTCAAATCAAACAACTTTCGCACGAGTTCAAATCCGAATCCGAACAAAATGACTCGCGCGTTCGATTTTCGCATTAAAAACTTTATTTTTGGTCTCGACGGCACGCACGCGACTTTCCCGCCGGAAAAGCGGAAATGTATTATTCAAGAATCACATTCGAACTTTTGCCGAATGAATACTCGGAGACGCGGAGATTGGTCTCACGACAGCATTATGGATAGATAGAAAATACACGGATCCGACGAATGCGAATTTGTCCGCCGAACCACGATCCGGGTAGATTTTAAATCGTCGGATTAGTGTTGGGCATTAAGCAAAAGCAGTCGAATTAAATGCCATACTTAGCGACGCCGTGCTTTCTAATACGTGAAATATAATCCCTCTCGCATATAAACATCAACGTTTCAGAACCTACATATTTCTAAATATGTACTTTGTACATGTACATTACTAACTAACTCAGCTACTAGCATAAATACAAAAGCCTATCTCAAAATAATTGTCTACTTTGTAGAAACGATTCCTTTCAAATTGGTTCACCCACCGATGTACGTAATTATTGTCATCATGATTTATTAAGTATCGAGCCATAATCAATTCACTGATGAGATTCCTATAGAGCGGGGCGTCAGGCAAGGATGCATCCTATCACATACTCTTTTTAACACCTATGTACACCGAATCCATCTTCCACGATGCTCTCCAAGAAGCGGAGGGTATCGAGGTGGGCGGCAAGACAATCACCAATATAAGATATGCTGATGACACGGCACTAGTCGCTGAAAATTTAGCAGACCTGCAAAGATCTCTAGACCGTTTACATCAAGAAAGCAATCGAAGAGGTCTGCGCATAAATATTAAAAAGACAAAAATTATGATAGTAGAGACAATGCGTTCAGACACCGGTGATCTAACGTTGGATGGAGAGATGTTAGAAAGAGTGAAAAGATTCAAATACCTGGATACCTGGCTGAATGAAGAGATGGACCCAGATGAAGATCTAAGAATCCGCATCGAGATGGCCAGAACAGCATTTATCAAAATGAAGGCGGCACATATATACAAATAAGCATCTCAATCTTCGTATGCATTTGAGATTCGCGAAGAGCTACGTCTGGACAGTGTTACTACATGGATGTGAAACGTGGACTCAGAAGACCAGGATGATCAGCCGCATCGAAGCTTTTGAAATGTGGGTCTACAGGTGTATGCTGAAGATCCCGTGAACCAAAAAAATATCAAATTAAGCTGTCCTCGGCATGATAGGGAGAGGCAGGGAACTTGTTTCTGTCATCAAGCGGAGAAAGATGGAGTACCTCGGACACATGCTACGGGATCCAAAATTTATCCGTTTAATAACCATGGGGAAAATAGAAGGTAAAAAATGGATTGGCAGGAAAAAGTTTTCTTGGCTTCAAAACATGCGCATGTAGACCGATATGAGCGCCGAAGAGTAGTTCCGATTTCTCTTATGGCAGAAGTTATCATTTTTTACAATTGTTGTACTACTATCGTTGTAGTAAAAAGATCTAACTAATGTACATAATTAAATGCACAAAAAAGGCACGTATTTTGTGATATATTTCAGTTTCATGACAAATTTCAATGAATTTAATTTCGTTTTTTTTATTTTTTTGAAAACGAAACCATATTTAGACATGACTTAAATTAGAAAAAAGATTTTTCACCTAAAACCTTTTATTATCGGCACTAAAAATCCATAAATCCTTTATGGAAAATATAACTACAATTATTAAAAAAAATCATATGTTTGGAAAACTCTGCATCGTACATTACATACAATATGTATGTATGCAGGTATTGAATATTAAAGCGAACAAAAAAATTGTAAATGACTAATAATATACATGTATATAAGTTTTATGAAAACAAATACAATTAAACAATCAGAAAACATTTCAACAAAATATTGATTAATGCTTTTGTAAAAAGCACAAAAGTTTAATGTTTTATACATAACATATTAAAATGAACATATATATGTGCATATGTATGTACATACGTATGAACGAATGAATCTTATTTTGAATTTTCGCGTTGATATTTTTCGTGAAAATTCGTGTTCAAATCGATTTAGTCAAGCAGAACGAAACAAGTTGAACGTAACTAAAAAAGCAAATCTACCAAATCAAAGTATGTATTGGAAATTTCTTGTTTGTTTCTCCTGCTAAAATTTACATTGTTTCAGATTTCCAGTTTTTTTTTTGTTATGTTGTATTATTTAGCGCTGGTCGTAAATTGGGGTGTACTTTGTTTCACAGATTTAAAATTTCTCGACCCTCGCAAATACTTATTTTACGATACAAACATTAACTATTCAAATTATATATAGTAAGAATTGATTGTAAACAGTTTTTCTTAAATTTTTAAAGGTCTCTTGATGGCTTCTACGAAAATCTATGTATCTATGAATAGAAATCTATGAATCTATAAATGGAATATCGAAAATATCTATGAGGGAAAACAATATGTCTCAGTATTAATGTACATGTACAAACTCTTGTTTAAGCAGACGAAATTTATAGTCAGTGAGCCGCGTAAATTGTTATAGCAAATCGACAAATAGCAACATCGTAAATAAAAATTCAAAAGAATTTATTATTCAAATATAGTGTTCTATTTATTTACTACTTTACTAAATAATATTATAGTGAATATGATGTCACCTTGGCAAGTATTGATGAATGTCAGGCAAACCTCAGCACACTCTCATAAATTGTCCATTATGCATAATTTCTGAACTATTTTGAAAACTTAGAACAGAAATCGGAAATTCCGAAATACTTAGATGTCAACGTGATGATACCAAAGCATTCCAATCAAATGGATTTATATGTAATTGCATAGAAGTTGTTTGAGAAATGTTTCCGCAACATTGTCGGAATTGTCATACTTATATGTATGTACATATGTACATATATTTTAGTTTGCGTTTATTTAGCTATTTAATATTAATGTTATATTTAGGTGTTAATTTTCAAGTCTTATACATGATTATTTTCAAGTCTTATACATGATTATTTTCAAGTCTTATACATGATTATTTTCAAGTCTAATAGTAAACATTTTATTAAATTTATTTGAATAGTATTATTTTATATAAATTTATTTGAATACTCATTTTTTTTTTTTTTACATATACATATACCAGGAAGGCCTTACAGGTAAGTCCCAATGCGCCTTCCTGGCCAATTACAAATACAAATACAGCATTTTTATTATAAGTCGTTGAATTGCGAGACACTGAAAAAACTCGCAAATTAACGAGACATCTATGAATTGTACATAAATTTTTATTGTACATCAATCAAATTTTTCAAATAGTGGTGACATAGTAGGTAGGAAGGATTTTTAGCCAATTTTTTTCCCGGGAACCGTTTCAACAATGAAATCAGAGAAAATTGGCAAACTCTAATAGGAAACGATCAACCTGGAGTCACAAATCCAGGTCTGACCAACAGCATACTCTGAAAAATTCATTTTCATTCAGGGATAGAACCCGGCACCTTCTTGACGGTAAGCAGAAGCTTAACGTCCGAGCTATGCTGCTGGCTTTGTTTTTTTTTATTAAATTGACTGTCATGAACAAACAAACATACATATATAGTAAGTCTCTTTCGAAGTTACATATATGTATACCAGAATCCGGCGCCTGCGCCCCCTAGGGATCCGCCCCTGGGGATTCGCCCTCGGCGCCTTTGTCCCCGGGGACTTCAAATCTTTTGAATCGAAAAAAATCGAATCATTTGTTCGATGACGTCACAGATTTACGACCCAACGAACGAAGGTTACATACAGACATACAAAGTCTCTTTCCAAATTGTATATTAGATATTATACCAGAATCCGGCAGCCCCCCAGGCCTTCGCACCCGGTGTCCCCCCGGGCCTTCGCTCCCGGCGTACCCCAGGCATTCGCCTCCGGCGCGCTCCAGGCTTTCGCCCCCGGCGCTCCTCTGGGCAAGGCCCCCGGCGCTCCCCGAGCTTTCGCTCCCGCTGCCCCAAGGGCGAAGGCCCGTCCCCCGTCCCAAGTTGTCATGGAAACTTTGACTGGTTTACAAAGCTCCCAACGAAGGTTACATATATATATATACATACATATATACAAATTCTTTAAACACTTTAAAGCACTTTTGCATATACATATTTAATAAAATATTATCATCGCATGGGTAGTTTGGAGAATTGAAATCGGCAAAAACAAATCAAAGACTCGCCCTTGCGTAGAATCGTGAGGCTTTATAGTGTTTTTTTATTCGACAATGAGTTGCGCTATTTTCGAAATCACCTTTGACGGATGGGGCGACTGATTCGGGCCAGATTTACCCGCGAAATTTACGCCACACGTCTCGTCCACATTACGGGGGCAATTTGCTAACGTCGTCCCGTTTTAATTGTCTCCGTCGCTATTTATTCGTTCGTCTCCAATAAAACGTTTTACGATTCTCAGTGAAGTGCACGGGAGTTTCCCAACATCTCCCTCCGAAGCCTCCCCCGATTTTCTCCGCGGGAGAAAAAGGAATTCGTTCTCGAATATTCCTTTGTATAAGACTCTCCTATTTTCAGCCGCACCACCACCCGCGGCGCGCTAAGAAACAAATGTTTTTAGACGGAACAACGCGCCAACTCGCGGTTTTACGATATTGCGAAATACTCGCGAGTACCGAGTGGTTCTAAAGTAAAATACGAAATATAGATAGATATATATATATATATATATATATATATATATATATATATATATATATATATATATATATATATATATATATATACACACATACACACATGTATGTACACATGTATGCTCATACACACATGTATGTACATACATGTGTGTATGAGCACATATATGTAGAAGTAGGGTATTCATGGACTTGCAAATTTCCGAGTGCATTTTATCAGTCCGTAATGTGGACCGCACAAGAAAACTTCTTTGTTCTTTGTATCTCTTTGAAATACACACATAACGTGACCCTAGCATTTGTTCAGTAGATAATGTAAATAAGTATTGTATCATTTTCATTACTTTTGGCATATTTTAATCATATCTTTCAAGTTGTAGTTTTAAAATTTTAAACATTGATAGATTTGTAATATGTAGTTCTTGGAGATAGCCCAAAAATATTGTTTGTGACTAAGATTATATTTACGTCTATTTACTCAAGATATTGGTTGTTCTATATGGAAATCCCTTGCCATTATAAATCTTGAAGATCAATCCAATTCTCGTTTAAGTGATGCATTGCAACGCATTGACCTCAAAGCATTTGAACTATGTATGTATGTATTGTAAGTAGTAACCCCTGAAAGTCAATTTGTCTTTTCAATATCCGAAACATTGTTAAACTCACGCGAAATACACCTGGTTCATATTGCATCATTCTATAGGAATCGTTACTTTTGCGACAAAGGACACCCCCATAAAAATCAGGCATTGTTAGGGATGTTCTCGCAACCGCATTGTAACAAAGATCCACTATGAACAGGTGTGCATCGGAATTCAAAAGAACACCCCCTCCCTTACATAATAAAAACCACTGATTTTGTAGAGAATCAGAGAGTCGATAGTAGAAAGCCAGAGGAGTATCATCCTGCCAGTGATTGTTGATCGACATACATATAACAACATGTCGATCGTACACTTTAAACCACCTTAAATTAAAATCAACTCCGATATCTACCCAATCGGAGCTGGTTGTCGTCCGACATACAACCTATGTATATCAGTTGTACTTTGCACACAATCTATTATATAATTTCGAAAGAGACTTTATAACTATGTATGTATGTAAGTATGTAAGGTTGGTTGGTAACATCGAAAACAAATCAAAGTTTCTATGGCGACGATTCGATATGGTTTCGATTCGATATATATCGAATCGAAACCATATCGAATCTTTTTTTCAATTCAAATAAAATTAATAAAAAAACAAATGAATTTACTATTGTTTCGCCATGTTTAAGCTATTTTTATTACAATTTTTTTTTAATGAACAAGGCTTTTTTGAAGCTGTTGTGTATGAATAAGGCCTTTTTGGCCCAAACGAGAGATGAAGTTATCAGCGCTAGTATGTAAGCCAGTAGTTGACGAGTGCCAATCACCTAATCTCCACGTTATAATATTAATACATGTATAAGATTCAGTTTAAAAAAAATAATTATTTTTACTGCGTAAATGGTTCGGAATTTAATGATATGAATGACAAAGAATGTTTGACTTAAATTTGAAATTAAAAATAACATTTTGCATATTTGAAATTGTAAATTGATTTTAAAAAAGTTTTCATCTTCAATTTTCTTATATCAAACCTGATATTCGAAATTGTGAAAAATACAACGGTGAACACTAAAAAAAAAATCGGATGTGACCAAACCATGACTTTATCTATGTATTTGAGGAATATAACAAGGTCACAAAACAAAATTCGATATTGAACCGTACAGACACATTCACACATACCGGCAAAATTATGAAATACTAACAGCTATGACAGCATTTTCGATACAAATTGAGCGCAAATGTATGGAAACTTGCACAAGACCAAAATCCCGCTTCCGGTTCATTAAATTTAGTCATTTTTTTTATTCTCACTTAAAATCACTGTCACTATTATACACAATAAATATTAAGAAGATTAAAATAATTTAAAAGGTCAAAATAAAATAATTAAATATTGTTTTAAAAAAATACTACTTCCGGTTTACGAATTCTGACCAAAACCTTATCAGCTCTAAATTATTACATAAAGAATACAAATATAAATTTTCAGCTTGATACGTTCAGGGGTGTGGACAGAATAGTGGCCAAAACATTTTTGAACTTTCTAAGAGGAAAAAATCCCACTTCCGGATTATTAAATTTAGTGATTTTTTTTATTTTCATCACATTGATACAAGAATTACACTTGAATTTTTTTGTGAAGAGCACACATTTTAAGGGGTTGAAAAAAATAATGGAAGAAAAATCGAACAAGAGTAAACTGCCACTTAATATTATAGACATAACTTGGTATTAAGCTTAAACTTGTAGATATGAAATTTCAGTTCAATAAACTAAAAGGTTTCTGAGAAAAACATAAAAAAACCTTGATTCTCTAGAGTAAAAGTACTACTTCCGATTCAGATAAAATATTCAAAAATACTACTTCTGATTCAGATAAAATATTCAAAAATTAGGTTATAAAATTTATAGTTTATATTACATGTAAAAATAATTCAGTCCGATTCAGTTAGCGGTTTGGGAGATAATTGGATTCAAAAACTTAAAAAGGGGGACACCTATACGGGGAGGAACCATTTCCGGCCAACTTAAAAATTTGAAAAAAATTTACATTGAGTCGATAATAATTTCAGTAACCGATACAAAGTTTTATTTTTGTAGGACTAAAGGGTGTTCAAAAAATCCCCAAAATACACAGACAGACACACAGAGGCAATTACACATTTTTTCTAGATCATGAAAACATGATTAGTGATCGATTCTGAGTTCGAATCATTAAAAATCTCGAGTTCGAATTTTCGCATGATTAAAAAACTCATGTATTGTTACTACGTACATAGATAAAGTAAAAATTGATAAAAATATATTTAAAAATTATATTTACCATATACTATGTATGTAATAGAAAGGCAAATTGATACACATATATGTATATTTAGTTCTGTGTAGTAATACCGAAATCAAAAGCCATGGACTGATTGGTTTGTGAATGATAAAATCAGAGCGTTTTATGTGACATTAAGCGAATTGAAACCGTGTGAAAATGATATATGGCCACATTTGTAGGGTGGCCATCCATCAATCCATTGATATCGTACGTTGAATGGGACACCCGCCGTCACGACGAGAGGCCTCAGCTCTGACATATTGACTGTAATTTGGCCCTAATATAGCTGTCCACTGTCACATCCTTTACCCTTTAACATGACCTTACATATATTGCAATTTGCATCCATCTTTCCTGTACAGCTATGTTTTTTTCATGCCTATATGTTTACCTAAGTATATTTTTCTATCCTGAGAATTTGATTACAGTCAAATACATATGATCTTTATTATTTACTAGTTGTTTTACCCGGCTTCGCTAAGTATTTGTAATATTAACAGCTTAAACATGGCGAATCTAATAGTAAATATAAATTTGTTTTTAATTAAATTTATTTGAATCGAAAAAAATATAATATTCAACCAATTGAATTGTCGTCACAGAAACTTTTTGTTTTCGAAGTTCCCAACTAAAGATACAAACATATAAAGTCTCTTTCGAAATTATATATTAGATAATACTCAATATATGTATTTTTTCCAAGCCTATTTTTTGATACAAATGCTGGTTGAAAGTATGTTTTAATGGATCAAAATCCTATAAGAGACTTTATAAAAAAAATAGTATGCTGTTAGTTACATATTTATATGTAGTATATACATGTGTAGTAAAATTTAAGCCAGGCTCACTGTGTATATATACGCAATAGACATAAAATCTTTCAAATAAGGATATTTTATTTCCAGTTTAATTTATTTGTAATACAATTCAGTTATTACAATTCATCTAAGGAAGCCGTGGAAACAATGTATTTTTTTTTCAATTGCTGGAGAAGATCATATTCGTTATTCAATTAGCGCGAAAACACTCATAGTCATGCACAGGGCCGACGAGAGGGGGGAAAGGGTATGCAAATAAGCCGGGCCCGGGGCCCCCGCAAATAATATGAACATTTTTAACAAAAGTATAAAAGCATTTATACTCTTAGGGTTTTTTGACACTAAGCAAAATGGTATAACTGTTTTCTAGTAACGGATTTTACCTACTTATAGCATAATAAAATTTGGGGTATAATTGCGAACGGTAGACTGGATTTAGAATATTTCAATTCAAAGTTACTTTTTAAATTAATAATATTTGTCGTTTACGAAACTGTTGTCTATGTTGATTATTTTAACCCATAATGAACATGTATCGATCTGAAGTATGTATGTATATGTATATAGAGACATTTTAAAAAGCTCTCACAGAAAAAATCATCCCAAATCCAATACATTATTACCTACTATGTACCTTCTTTTCCATAAATAATATAAGTTGATATTTTATGGCTTTTATGTTATATAATGTTATATGTTTAATTTTTATTTCATGCATTTACATCATTATTTTTTTTTAAAGGAAACAATTTTTTAGCGTGTGTTATGTTCATTGTTTTAATTATTTAATTTTTCAATTTAATAAAAATATTCAAATAAATTTAAATAAAATAAAATTGTTCAAATAAATTTAATAAAATGTTTAATATTAGATTAGCCATGTTTAAGCGGTTTATATTACAAATACCGAGTGAAGCCGGATAAAACCACTGGTACTAAATAATTTGAACGACAGGAATATTTACAAATGTGTGCACTATACGTACATATGTGCAATGTGTTCGGAGTCTGAAAGTTATACTTTGAATTTTATATCCCAGCTTTTTTTACTAGAAACAGTCACGTATTTTTCCGTCTACTGGAATGAAGAAAAAAATTTCATCCCAACAAACGAGATGCATAATCTATGACGACTTTTTATTAGCGATGCATTTCAACGCGCTTGCTTAATTTGCACACTAAGTGGGGGGGAGGGTTTATTATTTAAGGCGGACGCCAACAGATGTCGCAGCAATACGGACCTACCCCTTCACACCACCCTCTTAGATCTTAACCCGTTCCCAGCTTCTTTACACCCCCATCCCCTACGCCCCCTCTAGAGACCGGGCCGCCGCCGTCTTCCGACTCGACTGGAAGTATAAATTATTAGAGCATTAATTTGATTGCGCGAATGGCGAACCTTCGGAATTGTAATGTGGAACAATGAGGGCGGCCCGAGCCGGTTCGGCGAGCGCTCGATCGCCGGGTGTGCCTCGTTTAACCCCTCAACCACCACCCACTAGCAACCCCAGACTCACTCCGTCGTGTAACTCTCGTCGAATTCCCACCCCCCTTCCCGTTCGACATAATAATGAAATTTGTGTTCCGACAATAATCCCTCTGGATGCGGTGGTGGAAGGAGTGAGCCTAGACGGAGGCTGAGGGGTTGAAGGGGGATGTTCAATGGAAGCGTCACCGCGACGCGATCGGCCATTATACGTGTTGCTTTATTCGTTCGCCCCGTCCAAACCAAAATATTTGTACTAATTTGCGTTTCCGTATTAACTATAGATACAATTATATGTATGTATGTATGTATGTATGTACATTAGACCGGAGCGCAAAATACGGATTTTAGATTTTCAACAACTGACCTTAGTGGAAAACATTAGTCGTATCAAGGAAACGTTAAATAATAAAAAATCAATTTAGCCCCTTATATTTAATTTAATTCGTAAATATTTTTGGTATTTTTTGTGTTTAGATTATATGTACATAGGTATTAACTCGAGGAAGCCCTTGACGAATTTTTTTTTCAAAATAATCACGATAACATTGAAAAATTACGATTATCTGAAAATAGCGCTTCCCCCATAAAAACACTCATTGCGAGCGCGCTTTGTATGGCGACTTTTCAGCGAAACGGCGACTTTGGATTCTCGTTTATATGTCAAAACATATCATAAACGACCCAAATAATATTAAATATGTGAATTAAGCTTATATTAACTTTAAAAAAATTAAAAAAATCGAAACTTATCTCCGGAAAAAGATATATGAAAAAAAAAACATTTTTTTGAAATTTTTGTCGAGATAAATCGCATGGTTGAAGGCACAGAACATACATATAGTTTGAAACCAATGAAAAATTTTATTTAACGTTACTTTGATACATCGAAAGGTTCCCACTTGGACATAGTTGAAAATCTGAAATGTGCCTTTTTCACTCCGGCCTAATATAATTCTAATGTGTACATACATACATATGTACATATACATATCTGCAATGAAATAAAAACCGTTTAACAGAACAGACTCGGGATTGGAAATGTTTATCTGAAAACGCATTGGCAATTTGCAATCGTGCGGTTGAATAATCGAAATCGCAAATACATTTTAGAGCGGGCACTTGTTTCAGTTTCATATTTATTTATTTATAAATTTATACCAAATGTGCTATGAGGTTGCCCCAAGGCAACACCCATAACCCAAATGTGTACAATAGTACTAAACAATTCTCATTAAAATAATTTACATTTATTCACAAAAACAAGCACATTACAATAATTACATTTATGGCCAAACTTCTACAAGGTAAGCATATTTTAACAATAAACAGATTCGATTTGCTTTGCGAGAAACTGAAGGGGGTGATGACTATTTTTATTGGATCCATCACAACAATTAAGTTAGATAAATTGGTAATTCCTAACAAAAGTTTGGTTTTAACTATCTAGTTCTCGCCAGCAGCGTATATTTATGTATATGTAAATCAAATCATTACTCGATACCGGCCGGGACTAAAGTCCAAAAGTCTCTGATAAACAGTAGCCTTAAGAGGGCTGGCCACCAGCGCCTTGTCCATACAAACGTACTACACTTCTCCCTTCCTCAATTATGGCACTAGATAAATTATTTTTAATATGCTATGGATATCAACCATTGGCATGCATCTGTGCTGTTGATTATTTATTTTTTATAGGAGCTAGGAGCCGCCAAACATCTATAAAATCGCCAATTTTTTACACCCACGAAAAGAGTCCAGCGTGCTTATTAAACGGTCCATTTAAAAAAAAATACGCGCACAGTTGCATAGAAAATATCTTTCTCATACCAATGATAAAATTTTTTTAAAAATTGATCCAGTTTCGGAGGAGAAAATTGGAGAATATGAAATACGTATTATCTGGTCGAAGCGCAACTGTCGCATTCACTCAATATATATATTGTCGCATTCACTCAATATATATATATCGAAGAACGGCAACAAAAATTAAGGTTTTGGGTGTACAGCCCTCTTAACATTGAGCTACGCATATTGTGTTGTGGCCCTGTTGATTATATTAAAATAAATCTAATATATAATTTCGAAAGAGACTTTGTAACTATGTACATATCTAACTATTGTTGGTTCGAAAATCATCGTTAATATTCAAATAAATGTAACTTAAACTATTTTCCAAACTTTAACCACTCCGTTTGAAAAGAAGGAATATCTGATCAATGTATTTGAGTCTGAGAGTGTGACCTCTAAGATGAGTGTTTTCATTGAACATGATGAGTTTGAACATAGTACATTTATGATGATTATTTATTATTTTAAAGACTTCAATTAAGTCGCCTCTTATTCTTCCCATCTCAAGTGTTACTAATATTAGCCAAAATATTTTTTTTAATTTTACTCAACAATTTCCATATGAATCAAAGTGCCAGGGCGGTGACCTGGCTCAAAAAGAAGTACCAGGGCGGCGACCTGCCCTGACCTGGCCTGACTACACCACTGATTACTAGAGGTAGGATAGTCACATTGCTATCCATTGTTCGGCAAACCTTTATCAATGTATTTACAACCTTTGAACAATACACGGCCCCCTCAGGCTCCGGTGACTACTGATTACAAATATAATCTGATTACAATATACCGTTATAAACAGGATATAACGGTATATTGTCATTTTGCAGACAAATATTGGCACGATTGAAAGTAGATGGAAAATCCAATCAGGCACGTTTATAAGTTTACGGATACATTTCGAAGACTCGACCGAGTATAGACCGAAAACTATTCACCTGAAAACGTAGAGCATTTACAGAATGAACTCGATGCTAGTACTTATCAGAGTAAAGGTATACTGCTTGTTTAAACGCTACACACTTCTACATCTAGGCAGAGATCTACATATAATATATACATACATGACTGATAGTGTTCTGTTATGCTTTTTTGGTAAATATCATCCATTATAATCCAACCTATATATGTACATATGTACATAGTCGATGCGGTGCAAACGATCGACAAGCGCCAGACAGACTGAACAACAGATTAACGACACGTGTACCTTATGCGTGCGCACTGCTCGCACTTACACTAAGCGAAATCTACCCGAAGTCCCGACATACCTACCCTGTATACGTTCTGTGCTTCTGATACTTTAGTTCAGAATTTTGCCTTATTAAACTCGCCAGAAAGATCCAATTCAATTTTAATAATTGCATCTGTGCACATCGAAAGGTTACTCGTAATCTGATGTGATCTATCATTCGTGAAGTCGAGAATTGCGTTTAAAGCAGCAATCCAGTTAATCTGCGGTTCAGTCTGTCTGGCGCTTGTCGTTCGTTTGCACGAAACCCGTACATAGTACGCAGTGCATATCATCTCGGGTATTATTTGAGTATGTACATATACAATATTATGCAAATCTCATCTAACTTTCTTGTTAAAATTTTTGCACCCAACTCTGATTTTTCTTTAAAAACTCTCATCTCGTTTGTTTTGTAAACATGCGCATAGAAAGATTTAAATAAACATCTTTCTATGCGTATACAGAAACGTACAAAAATTACAACCTACAGTATCGATAAATTGAATTTATAAAAACCTTTTCCCGTTGAATACATGTAAAGGAATATTGGATTTGAAAACAATATTCATTCTTCCATTCAAAATTTTATTCTTAGTCTCATTTTCTTTTGCCTGACTCCATTTATTCAATGTGACCTAAATACTAATACTGTGCGGTTTCAGTTGAACTGGTATATATATTTTATAAACAAATATTTTCTCGTCACCTAAAAAACAAAGGACTACAAAAAAAATGTACACATTTCATATTTGAGAAACAAAAATTTTGAATAATATTCAATTCGCTCTAATAAATGCAAGATTTAGAATTTTCAGATTTCCTAACCCTAAAAATCATTGAAGCTGAAGTAAATCATCCGTTGTATGTACATACTAGGGATCCAAAATATTCGTCGACTTCAACTATTCGAATATCGAATAGTAAATCGAGAGTTATTCGAATATTCGAATATATTCGAAAATTAAAAAAAAAAGTAATTACATATGTACTAAGTAATTACTGTCTCGTATTTCGAACAAAGATTTTTCTCATTTTTCTTCCTACATGTTATACCAGGAAGGACTATTAACATTACATGAACATATGTAAACCTCTACAGGTTGAAAGTAATGAAGCACAATTCCGAGATAATTTCAAATGGGAGATGTTTTAAAATTAAAATTATAAATGTAAAAATAGGACAGTCTAAAAGTGAAAATAAAACGGTTATTATTTAATTTAGATTTATATTTATTTTTGTCATACATATTGAGTGCATATCCGTAAAGTTGATCTTTATCATTGAGTGTATTTTACCCTATTACAGCACGGGTCGTGCGGCTAGGATTAACAATTAGCTGAGAGGACACAAAGTCCAGCCGCATTCCTAAAGTAGCCCGGTCTGCAGAAGCAACCCTTGGTACATCCACGGCAATATGGAGGTGCAGCCAAATTGGCACAAGTGACAGGACAGGAGGAGCCGCAAAATCTGGATTCTTCGTTGGCAGGACAATCATCGCCAAAAGCTGATCAAATTATTGATATTGATTTAGTTACCAAAATTCATACATACGTACATACACATATGTAAATTTGTTAGTAAATTATAAAAAATCTCACCTTCCGTGACGACGACAAAACCGATGGCGATGAGGACCGTCATGATAGCGAATTTAGTTTTGATTGACATTTTAGTTTTTTTTTTACCGAGTATTTCAAAACACTTTGGTAGAAGTCCTTCAACTGATGTCTACAAATTTTTCAAGGGCTTTTTAAAGTAATAGACAACGAATAGACCGGTTCTTAATCTATGTATGTACATACGTACATTTGTATGCATGTCCTAATGTCGTATAATAAAAATGTTCGATAAGGGTTTCCTTTTGTCAAGAAACAACAGTTGTGTAATCGTAATTTTAATTTAAAAAAATCGACCGATAGTTCAAACCGAATGTAAGCATTGGGTATATAAGGCATTAAAATTTCATAGAAAAGAATCAATTTTCACAGAGCTACATATTTACAGTCTACACCTACAACTGCATCCAGTCTCGTAGTCTCATAGTGCTAAAATGGCATTCAAGTGTAATATGTTGATTTTAAGCGTGTTGGCGGTATTTACTTTTGCGACAACGACCAAAGCTGATGGTGTTGTCGAAAATTAAGAATAAAAATTAAAATCCATATTTAAGATTCTTGCGAAAATGAAAAGAAATAAAAGAGTTTGACAAAGATTAATTTATTTTATCGCTGTTTCTGTTGTCTTGTACAGTTTCTTGTGAAAATGACCGTAATACATAAAAAGTACCTTTTCATATGACCATTTATTTGATTTTATACTTTATTAGAATGACTGTAGTTTTGTCATATTTGATCGATTGTAACATCCAAATCAAATTTTTCTGATTTATCTGATCTAATTTTTAAGTGATTTCTCACATACTGGCTCACCCATTTATGAATTACAATCGCTTTGTGATTTTTATTTTATTTATGTATACAGATATACATCTATTTTTATTTTACACGACATCTATGGACACACATTATTCATAAGTATTTAAGAATTATTTGTCAAATTACAAAAATCGACTAACAATCATAACGACATTTACGGATAAATTTTAATTCCGTAAGAAAAAGTAAATTCAAATTCCGTGAGAAAAAGGACAGGACTGCCAATTTGTTGGAATCGTTTCCATGAAAATCAGATAAATTGGCAAACTGAGAAAGGAAATGATTGACCTTGGAGTCACATATCCAAGGTCTGGCCAGCAACAAAGCCAGGGACAGACCCGTGACCACACAATTGATAGCATTACACGCTAACCACTGATCTATGCTGCTGGTTATGAAATGTATTAAAATCCCGAGAAATGAAACCTGTAAAACTTGGTAACAAACTTTTATAACAGTATGTACAATGTTAAAAAATTGTGTTCCGTCGATTTATTTTCCTCTTTTATAATGTTTATGTAAACACTTTTGTGAAATTCTCAATTGGTCCAGATTCTCTTTAAATAGACTGCGTACAAAAGAACCAACAATAACCGACGGTCATTTATATATGCCAACCATCGCCATTTACACGATTTTAACGATCACATTGTCGAATTCCGACGATTGCAAAACTGATTCGATGACGTACAACCATCATCCAAAGCAATTCGATACAGTACAATTGCTGACGCAGTAGAGATGCAGCCTGCATCTGTGTGTCTATGTGAAATTATTGATATTCAATCAGCATAGTTTGAAGGCGGATGGATATCTACATATATGTATATACTATCTATTATAACCCCTATAGATGTATATAGATGAATAGATAGATAGGTGGCCCTGCGTAATATCCACGTTTGCTGCCTAAGCGTTGCGGCAATTTAGAATTGATTCGTGTGCCGGGTGTTTGTGCAGACTCGGTGCAGTTTAGCCCTCCCCAGAGGGGTGATATCTTTCCTCCCTCTCGCCCCCACCCACCCGTTCATAATTGCCCTGTCGATGCCTACAACAGTATTACAGTTTAATTACGAACGTCATCTAGACATCTGCTATTGCGCCTCATTAACTAATGCCGCGCCGCTTCGGGCGTAGGAATCGGAGCGGTTCGGTCGATGGAAGGGCGCAAGTCCCTCGGGTGGGATTTTAAAATTTTCTCATTTTGGGTAGGATTTACTCCTTCGATCATACTGGAACGTATGGTGAAATATTGAGATGATTGAAAATGTTTGGACGCAGATGTGTACTATAAAATCATTCAGTGTCGTAGAACGGTCGGGTTCAATTATATGAGTGGCTCTTTATTTAACTGAAAGTTTATTTAGGTGTATTGGTTTCATTACATTTGTTGAAAAAAATAATTGAGAAAAAACCTTG
This sequence comes from Arctopsyche grandis, assembly GCF_051622035.1. Lineage (NCBI taxonomy): Eukaryota > Metazoa > Arthropoda > Insecta > Trichoptera > Hydropsychidae > Arctopsyche > Arctopsyche grandis. The sequence goes on from NC_135356.1 coordinate 16,876,367, forward strand.
TACAAACTTCGTTCAAGTGGTAAAATATACCGCAAGAGAAAAATCCTTTCGTAGAGCCATCCTCAAAAAATACAACGTTATTTCGTTTTTGTTTCAAAAATTTCTGTTCCGACATTTCCACTTTAATTTTTATTAATCTTTGTAATAATAACTTCAAAATTGTCATTATTTGTATGCAAATGTTACAAAATTTATTTTCTACTATTAAATACTGGTCAGATTATCTAGAATTGTACACAAAGGTCTTTTATTTGACGAAGTATCATCGTGCAAAAAACACTCTTTTCCAATACATTCGTATTGCTAACGAATGGCGATTTTGTATACCGGCAGAAACATCAGTTTTTGATGGTTCGGTAACTATTATACTAGTAATAAAGTAATCAATTAATTTATTATGTTTCTTTTTCATTTTACGCCTACATGTGTTCCATGAAATAAAACTGAACAATATTTACAAGTGGCTAAACGATGTTTCTGCCGGTATAAAAATTATCGCATTTGTTTCCAAAACATTCACAAGTTATTAATAGATGAGACTTTATGAGTGAGTGAAAGTTAAAAAATAAATAAAAAACATAACTGTTTAAATAAGAGTACTATGATACATATGTATATCATCTAATATATAATTTCAAAAGAAACTTTGTAAATATGTAAGGTTTGGATGGGATCATCGAAAAAAAAAATCAGTTTCAAAAACAAGTTTCTGTGACGATAATATCGATATGGTTGAATATTATTTGTTTTCGATTCAAATAAACAAATGAATGTTTACTATTAGGTTAGCCATGTTTAAGCTGTTTATATTACAAATACCGAGTGAAGCCGGGTAAAACCACTAGTAGACTATAAACATGAAAATAAAAATAAAAATTTATTAAAACTGAGCATGGAGCGTGTTTCCACAGATGCCTCTTTAAGATTTGTACGACTATCAGTTACAATTAAATTATACATATTTACTGAAATGTCTTTCAACATCCACACTATTAACTGGACACCAAATTGAAACCACACTCTTCATATTAAATTTTTGTTGTCATCTAAGAGACAAAAGCTATCGTTTCATATTTGTATTATGGTAACTTTTATCTTAAAAATAACTAATTTTACGTTTATTTGAGATTTTAGCATGTATTCGCATATTTTACAAATTTCGCATTCATTAGCATCTATGTATTTCGAATTTTAGCATCCATTTAGCAACTATCTATGTAAATGCTAAATATATGTGTCTCTAATTGTAGAATACTAAATTTGATAATTTTATATTGAAAACCGTAGATTTGTATTGCGGATAAACAACATTCACATTTATTTGGGGACCACAACGTTTCTTGTATCGGCAATCACGCCCTTCTTTCATCGAGGTGCCATAATCCTCTTTCGCCAATTCCGATTTGCAAATTATTATTCTTGCGATTCGTTTTTGATACAGCCAATTTTAACCCCCTCTCTCCGGTCGGGTTTTCGACTCACCCTTGCGTGGCTCTAAAAATGCACAATCACCTATTTGCACCGTTTGATATTCCAAGTCGGGGAGATTTATGCTCCCCTCCGAAGCACCCTTAGGGGAATAGGGAGGGGATGGGGGGCATGGGGTGGTTTGGCTGTAATGAATTTTAGATTTATCGCCGTACGAAAAGAAAAAAAATGTTTCAGTTTCTGAAACTCCTATATATGTACGTGCACATACGCAAAACACCTTTATATCCCACCTCCAATGCAATACGACCGCACTTACAAAATGGCGATCGAGTTAGGTATGCATGTGCCAATTCGGGCATGTAAATCCATCTTGTGCGTTTGCTGGTTTGCCAAAATGAAAAATAAATGACCGAATGTTTGCACCGGAATGCCCAAATTAATGGACACAGTCACCTTTTATACACACAATGATTAAGAATATCATTTTTTATTCATTTTTTTACTAAATTAGATGTGTTGTATATGTACATACACATAGCACATGGATAAGGTACTACATATATAATATTACGATCCAACTTCAAATTATATATTATGTATGTACATATAAGTATATATGTATGTATGTTACTGTCCAAGTATACATTTCGTTAGTTCATGACTAATTTGTTTATGAAGGATCTAATCTGGCTAGTTATAGTATATGAAGACATCAAATTGACAAACGAACTACATACATACATAGTTTGTTCGCCCACAAACTATTGAACATAAATATTCTCAGGCGTTTTTTCTATCATTTATATACTTATAGTTTACCTTGGGTTGCAATATTTTGTAGTAGTAAAAACGTCAATTATGGCAAAGTTGTAATGGGTTTTTCATAGGATTTCCCTTTTAATTATTTGGCGTTTTGATATGTCAAATGTTTTGACATTACAAAAGTTTTGACTAAACTTTTCATACTACACCTGGTGAGTTTATTTAAAGATAGCGTTTGACTGTTAGAATGAAATGGAGTGAACACTTGGACTGTTACATACGTATCTGAAGGGAAATTCTTCAGAAATTTTTATATAATAAAAAAAGTAATTTAAAATTACTTATTAGCTTAATTTCACGTATAAATATGATTTTATTTTAACACAAATTTACGATATAAATCACTTTGAAACAAAATTATACGATAAATACTATATTGCAGCAGTATAAAACTATATATTTTTTTAAATAAATATATCACTTTGATACATTAGAAATAAAAAGTTTATTATTCCACATTTTTAGCGTACAACTAAAGATTTCTCAATAAGAAAATAACCTACAAATTGCAATAAGAAATTAATTAATTCAATATAAAACAGTTTTTGACAGTATTCATCAAATTCCTTAATGTCAAGATGGGCGCGAATTATAATACTTCTTTGTCATTATAAATTATGATCTTAGTTTGGCAGGCTCGAAGGTATGGCAATCAAATTGTCAGAAATGGTAAATTGAGTCCACTGCGCCAACAGTCATCACCCGAAACTTTACCGAATTCCAAGACTAAATGAGTGAGTAATAATATTAGAAGAATTACTTGTAACGAAGGGATGATGTTGAATTGGGAGCAAAATTAAAGTGAGTAATATGTACGTCCATTATTTACATGATTTCTTATAATTCTAATCTCCAGATGTATGCACACATGTATGTTTATTTATGAACTTCAAAATTTTGTACAGTAATTATTAAAAAAAAATGCATACATACATATATCCAACAATATTGTATTGTATGCAGCAAATCTTCTCGGTGTTGCGCAAAACATTAAATGGCTTGGGGCTGGTTAAGAGACGGAGTAGTTAACGAAGTAATCACACATTAACCACGAAACACTTTCATCCAATTATCCTAGCGAATACGCAAGTTGCACTACGTAGTTGATGAGATCTGATGGTGCTTAAATGCGGTGACACACCATATAGAGAAGATACCAAGCGCAAACTTTCTAGATTCACTTATACACCAGAGGTATTCAAAATTTCAACCTCTATATACAAATATACAAATCAATACGAAAAATTAGATATACAAACATATATTCTTCGAAGTTATCCGTAACATACATATGTACATATGTACATCGACACGTACACATATCGATGTTTCATCAAGAAAAATCCCGTCGGTAATTTCTCTTATATTGTTACGAGTACTTTTCCAGATTAATGGCCGTTGCTTGGAAGATGGCAACATTTGATTAATCCGAAGGTATTTTGGAATAGTTTGAAGTTTGGAACCGGTCGATATGGGATGATGCGAACATTCCGGGGAGTGTTGCAACATATGTGACATTTAGCGCAAGATAATATTGTGAACGCGCGGCATAATTAGTTACCACTCGCTGGTGATATGAGGAATTCTCATATCGTTCAGTGATGTCCAACCAGTTATATTTGTATTTGAATTTTGAAAATGGTGTATTAAAAAATAACTATTTTTCTTTAAGGGTTTCGCGGTCTTTCAAAGTAGCACTACGTCTATATGTTCATACTTGATGGGACGTATTACCGAATTTGAAATAGCTATAAATCCGAGCTTATTTCTAAAATAAGAATACTACTCATATTGTTAAATATAACGGAATTGGCGCTTCATAACAGTTAAATATAGTTAGCTTAGTGACTTCAGTCAATATGTAGTGTTGCGTCAAATACTGTGTGAATTTGCTTTAAAAACCCAAATTATTCAAGAATTCTCGTTGCGAATCGTAAACGATAAAATAATTTAATTATGGAAAAAACCGAAAAAAATTATTCGATAACGACCCTCCATCGTTTACATATGTATCAGCTCCGTGAACGAATTATTTTTTATTTGTGAACAAAACGTCTGTGAACGAAATATCTGTGAACGTTACGCCTGTGAACCAACGGTCGTGGACGAATTGGCCGTGAGTGAAGCGTCAGTGAGCGAGATGGCGATGAACAAAATTAAGTGAGTGAGTTGTCGGTGAACGAAACATCCGTGAACAATATGTCGTATAATACGTTTATTAAATACATCCTGTCGTCTATCATGTGCCGTTATAGGGCGCCTTGATCTAGTTTTAATAAATACATGAATCGTATATGGAAATAAGAAAACCATAAAAACGATAAGATAAAATGAATTGCTATAACATAAACATTGACATCATCAAATTCACTATATAAACCGTACCCGAAGTACGAGCGTCAGTTCTTTATAAGAATTCAGTCAAGTCAAAGCATCAGATCAAGTCAGTAAATTACGAGCAAAAGCTCTTAATAAACAGTACTACGCGTCTGTCAAGTTTATCGTTCCAATATTAAGTTTGACTTTCAAGATCAAGTTCAAAATTATTTTTCAAATAGACTAGAGATGCTTAAGTGCACTTTTTGAAATGTAAAAGATTCAGTGTTAAAATAATATATCTATTTCATTATAACTTGTAACATAACTTTAAAATTATATATAAAATAAAACTAAAGAAATATTGGTTAAAATGTTGATTGAATTGTTATATTATCCTAATCAAATTTTAAAAAAGATATCTATGCCCATTTTTTTTAATTTATATCGAATTTTAAGTGTGTAGATGCTGGAATAATCCAGGGTTTTCCTTTCAAGGTAATTTATGTGGTATACGTAAATTACCTTGAAACAATTACAATCACAAACCTTAAATTTTATACAAATTCAAAAATAGACATACAATATCTGGATTGGCATACCAGCCATTGATATAAACTCGATAAAGAAAAATTGTATTAATCGTAAAGCGATGATGACTCAAAAATGATTTTCAGACAATTAAACGCCGATTACTCCCACTATACATATAATACAATAAAGCTAGTTGAGAAATTAAGTTAAGAAGCTAATGCTTTGATATTTCAAATTAAAATTTTAAACAAATAGTTGTATTCGCATATTAACGAAGAAAATTGCCAAGGATTGGGGACCGTTACTTTAGATAGCGTAATTTTATTTTTCAGATAGCGTTTTTTGGAATATTAGAGGTGAAAATTTAAATAGCCCTAAGCGTGTATACACAAGCTATATCTCCAGTGTCTAATAATGCTATCAGATAATAAAAGTTTTCTCGCAGGCTTACTTACTTTCGCACGCTGGGGAACGAAGCGTTTCAGTCATCCCTTAGACGTCGCATTTTTCGACCGGTTTTTCCGTCGAGATTTTCTCCCCGCGAAAAGTTTTCCCGCTATCCTCCCCGGCAAAATATGCACACCCTCCTCATAACCCCACCCCATTCCCACCCAACGTTTCATTTCCTTCGTACGCCGTCTCACCCTCAAAGATCTGCGCCTCTTGAGCACTTCCTAGCGGTAAATATAAAAAGTGAGTTCCTCAGACAATATACATATGTACGAATGTATTATTATAACCCTCTCGCAGATCTGTGTCCCCATTCGGGACATTCTATTTATATTTAGTTACCTTTCTGTTTTTTCACTTTTTTCTCACTGTGTAATGAAATGCTAAGTTTTATTAATATTAAGTATTTTACATTAACACGCTTTTTTGTGGAATTGTACACATGTATACATACATATGTACATATATACGTACTTTTAACATAAAGATGGAGGAAGGTCTGTATTCATTTAATTATACATGAAATAGCTTTCATTATTCTTAAGTCTGTATTTTATTTGTTCAGTCGATATTGAACAGCGTAAAAGAGAATACTGTAAAACGTCCTTGCGGTACTCGAACACTATCGCGGTTAAAAGTTGTATTACATTTTGAAACGGAGTCTGTTCACAATAAAATTCCAGTTTTTGTTAAAAGGAATTGTACAATGAAAATGAGATTCGTGCTTTGATAAAACATGCAGGAATAATAGTGTAATTCTGCGCCATCTAAAGTTTTAGTTAAATGTTTCTTTTACATGGTTGTATTCTGACGGAAAAAAAAATGGTGAATTGAAAGAGCTCTTTTACAATTAATTTTAAGTCATATAAAATTAAGATGAACTTATTTTTGGAAGTGAAGAAGTGCAAATAAAGCATTAAATATAATATTTAAAAAGTAATTTAAGATAAAAAAGTAAAACATTTTAATATATTTTATCTGGAAAGTAATACATTTTATTTTTGCATAAATTTAAACATGGTACATTTGGTATAAATATTTTATTCCAAAAAAAAATTATAAAGTGCCTGTTGACCTTATGAAACTAGTTTCCGTAAAAATAGTGATCTGTCGGACAATCAGTGGGCAATTTATTCCAAAAACAATCGCGATAATCATACCATAGGGCTACACATATGTATGTATGTATATATAAACAAATGTACATTGTATTGATTTGAACTGGACGACTACTTAGAGAGATTTGAAAGTTGAAAAGTACTACAAATGAATGATAAAATACCCGACTATAGATTCCAATACTCATTTTGAACATAAAATTGACAGATTTTGAGACATCAACCGAACAACACCAAGATATAGAAAAATCGCGCGATTTAAAAAACACATATATCTCCAATCAACATTTTTTATTAACAGATTCGTGTTCACTGGGCATAGATCTATAAGAAAAGTCATATCTCGCCTCTGAACCAAAAAAAGTCGTCATTTGTCAAACAGTGTTATTTCAGTAACCGATACTAAGGTTCAGTTTGTGTTCAAAAAATCATTAAAACAATCTAAACAAAAACTTGGCTACGATACAAATATTGTTGGCAGCGATCCCTACGACAGACATATCGGAATATAAACCGTGGGCTCCATAATAAATGCAATGAAAAATTAATGCGTATTCTAAAATTAATAGAAAATTTCTGAACCACTTCTGATATTACCCACATATTCTGACTTTTTTTCATTTAGTACATACATATATTTTGTGAAAAAAGATTTTTCCTAAATACATATAATTAAATCTATATTGTATTTATAATAAATATATAAACTTTTCCGATATATGTTTATTTAATTTGTTCTTAAATAATGAATATTCTTCCAGAGGCGGTACTTAAAATTTATAATATATTTACGTACTAGTGCGTACTCTTCTAGTTATTAGACGACATGAGCGAGCACGCGAAAGGTAAGATATTGAAAATTGAGGAAATTAAAGATTTCTGATATGGAATGAAGAGAGAGGAAAAAATAACTTTCTATGCACCCCCTGCGTCTTTTTATCGCAAATTTAAAAAGCCACAAAATTTTCATAACCGTGAGTTATGAAAAAATACTACGCCGAGTTTGCAAAGAACGGTCACAGAAACGCTCTTCGACAGAATCAAGGGTGGAATTCTTTTTTTAATTTTTTTTTTTTTGACACCTCTCACTTTTTTGTAATATAGTCATCGATCACCCGAACGTTACGTGTGACAGTATTTCAAAAAGTTGTTGTGTGGTGTGTAGTCTTTTAGATGGATATAGACGGCTAAAGCTGCAAATTATCGGAGACACTTTGCAGCTATATACTTGGGAAGGCGTTCGCTATCAAAACTTTAAAATTGGGCTTAAATTTGTTTCCGAACAAATATTATACCTACATGTTGTAAATATATATGTATTATATGTACAAATATTGGTTCCCCGACATTTCCGCGCGGAAAAAATCGCATTGACATTTCAACACAGTACAACTGAGCGCGGCGTCATTTAACAAAACTAAAACAAAGTTTTTATGCAAAATAAAGAAATACAAACGTATACTACTCTAATATTTAGCACCCTTTACCTAAAGATTACCTTTTCTTATAAGTTTATAACCAACGAAAACATTTTAATTTCAATATTTATCTTTCATCAGATTGTGAGGCGGTCAAATATAGCAGTCTGTCTCGTTGTGTCTGTCTTTACAAGTTTTTGACGATTTAACATCTTAAAATTCAACAATGAAAGGTTTATTTATTTATTTAAAAATACTAGGTAAAGGCATGGACCCAAGGCGTTTGTTAATTACAGTAATAACACAAAGATAAAATTAAGAATCAAAATAAAATATGAACAAAAACTAGAGTAAATAAAGAAAATACAAACAATAATAAACCGAAAAAAATGTACTACAAAAACCCAATAATTTTTAGGAAAACATTAAGTATATTTTTAAAGAGGCTTAGGTTACTAGAAGCTACCAATTCATTTGGTTGATGGATTATTTCAAATTTAAACACTATTTGAAAAGAAAGATTCTGTGATTTTTTTGTGATAAATATATATATATATATATATATATATATATATATATATATATATATATATATATATATATATATATATATATATATATATATATATATATTAGGAGTCTGAGAGTATGGCCTCTCAGTTTATCATTGGACAATTTTAGTGGTTATTTATATTATAATATTGTAAACTTCGATAGATCGCCTCTTTTCGTCTCCACTATGGATAGATTCATTATTTTAAATCGCATATCGTATCAAAGTGATTCAAGTGTACCGATATTCTTGGAATCACCAGAAAAATAAACATCTGTTTAGTGCAATGATGGTCTAGTAATGCGACAAAAGAAAGGATCTTTGAAAATATTTTTAATCATGAAATGAATTTCATTACCCGTCCATGAGATTTATTCTTTATTCTCTAATAAATGACTGCATACTACAACAAAATGAATCATTCCTAGACTATTCGATTTGAAGTGGAATACGTGACATAAATAATTTACTTCACTTGACACATTAACTGAGTTCATCAACCAATGGTGATTAAAATATAACGATATAATTGCTTCTAGTAAAATTCGTATTGACATTAAAAAGTCGCTGAAAGATAAACTAAAATTGTTTATGTATTAAAATAGTTTAAAACAAATAGCTATTTTTTGATGGCAAATATTTGTGAAAAAGTTCAATTTTACTATTTTTTCAATTTTCACCCGCTTGAGTAACAGACAAGCTATGTACATATGTTTGTAAAAATGAAAATATGTTTATACGCTATTTATGTAATTGAGAACCACAACATTTTGTATATTATATTAATATACTTCATAATACCTTAGACCGTAGCGAATCTTCTGAATAAGATACATGTTTACATGCTCATAGAAATATGCTACACAAGTAAGAAAACGAAAAAAAAAAAAAACAGTGCTTATGAATATATTTTCAAAGTATTTTTTTTCGTCACAGAATGTTGACATACTTTACCCATCCTTTCAAGAAAATATTAAATGTAATTCACTCTGTACTATGTAGCAGGTAAGGTTTAACGGCTCAAAACGCTTCTCGGTTATCTTATTTAGGATATGAGACTCCTTCAGGTATATTGCCGTTTTGACATTTTTTTTAACTAATCTTCTTCGAAGACACGAGTCTTCAAACGAGCGTACGAGTTTTCTCAGTATTAACATCCAACCGACGTCTTTTACCAGATCCGGCGCTCTTATCATCTCGTACTGACGACAGATAAGCAAAGAAATTCAAAATATTCCCTAGAGGAAAAAAAATTACTTACATCATACACTTTGAGCACGGTTTTTGGTGCACCGTAGCGAAAGCCGATCGGTGCATTAGATTTCACTTGGGCTGAATTCGATATTTGAAGTGAGTTTTAAACCGAACGCCAAATGTACCACTTTTATTGAAGCACTCGTGCATAACAATTCAAAGGTACATATGTACATACATATGTATCTATACATGCAAATGTACGTACATATAAATATGCATATGAAAAAACAATAAACAGAAATAAAACCCCTTTCCTTATTGTACATATGTGTTCATCAAACTGATAAAGAGTTTCGAATGTATTTTTTGCCTGCATTTTAAAAATTCTATAACAAGATAATTGCTAAGTTCCAATCTATTTATAAATATTGGTGCTAAAATAGTTCATTTCCATTTTTAATTATTTCGCAACAGTACTTTAGGAACATATGTATGTACATAATATGCACTTTAAGTTATGTAACGTATTAATGTTATATGAGTTGAAGATAAGTTATGTCATTTAAGTTATAAGCAATATTATTTTTCCGCTGACTTTCATATTTGTACATATGTATGTATTATATATACTTATACTTATGCTACACTTATAACCACATGTACGTTCATCATTTCGTCCACTTTTAATATAAACTTGAGTTTCAGGAACACTCAGATTGCACAAAAAATTAAATGGTCTTTATAAAAGTTTATTTTGAAATGCTTTTATGCGATTTTATCAATCGTAATAATTTGGATTCATTCCAAAATATCATAGCTAAAATGGTTTCAAAGTTATTAGAATGTTAAGGAGAGCTGCTTCAGTGTATTAAGGGATTATTTATGTAAAGATATATTCAATCGAAATTAGTAATAAGTTTAATCAGAGACGCTTACGCGTGACCTACGTATATTTTTGTATCATGAATAAAATCATTATTGAAAACATCTACAATGAGAGATTCATTAATATTATAGCTCAAATTTTTCATAATTAAGGGGTTTATTTTCGTTTTACAAATATTACTTAATTTCCTCAGCAAGGTTAATAAAATATTCAGAAAAATTTTGTTTTAATATTTACTCAAATTCAGCCCAAAATTTTTCATTTTTAAAGACATTTTCTACGAGTTTATTTAATTAATATATATGTATATAAATTTTACAATTGAATAAAACTCATCACTTATCTTCACGCATTGAAAATTTAATCAAAAGTTTTATACCTACTATTATACATTATGCACTGGAAATAAGTCAAAATTGATAAGAAATATCGAAAATATTATTTTCTATCAAAATTCACATTTTACTACCATTATAAATCTATCTATGTTTTTCGAGGCTTTTATATGTATCACTTCGCTAATGGTTCAGGCAATATTCCTACATTCTTCCGATCGGCTTGAAACTTTGCCATTTTGCGCGGTTTGGTCACCGATACAAATTTAAATCACTTCCGATACTTCGATGGTGAAAAATAATCGTAATAAACACGTTTTAGAATGCAAATTTTTGAGACGTTGAGCTTTAGTGGCCAGTAGCCTTATATGTATGTTTGATTTTCCGCCACCCACTCGTTTTGTCCGATTTTAATTGTGTAAACGCCTATAACTTTATCTTTTCCACACTATATATTATAAAATGTGCATTATAGGCTCTCATAATCTCTCATATATATTTTCAATTCACTCATAGGTTATTACAAGGTTTATATTAGCTTCATTACTGAATCTACAAATTTTCTAGACAGTCAATATCAATACCTTGACCTTTGGCTATTATTTTTAATATTTCCCCATAATAAACGCAATGAGTATATACTGTAAATTATTATTTATTGTATTCAAAGTACAACCCATATTCTTAGAAAACGTATACACATACATACATGTATCGATGTATGTAGTTAATTTAAAATAAAACAGGCTTACAATAAACATGGTGTACATATAATTTGTATCCTCTTTCCAGAAATTAGTACATCAATTTGTATATGTATAAAATATTATACATAATTATATAGACAAACGGATAGCTGTATAGAGGTATTTACAATCAATATATTTTATGATAAATGTTTACTACACGGCTGAAAATAATATCAATGGGAATAATTGAGTCATAAATTGAATTTGTCACAACGATGTCGTTGCATTGGATTTACGGAGCTCGACGTTTCACTTTGCAAACGACATGCATTTTAATGTACATACATACATATTTATTTATTGTCCGCTTCGAACGAAATTCGAACGGATGTGCAACTAAGTCCCTGTAAATTATTAAAGCGATAAATTTAACCTGCACCCGATTTGAGTGCAACTGGTGGAGCAATAGTACACGGCCTCCCTCTGCTATCAATTAAGATTTATTCACGTCACGTATGCCGATAAATTACAGACACCGACCGACCAAACCGATGTACAATTTCGCATTTTCGCACAAGAGCCGCGAGAAACTCTTAAAGTTGTGTCGTCAGAGCGGTGGGCGGTGGGCCGGAAGGGGGGTCGAAAGAGGACACGGTGGGTGGTTAATAAGGGGTTCTGTGGAAGGTTGGGGATCGTCGCTTATCACCCCTGTTACTAGAATCAAAATTATTCAAATTATGCATATTATTCGTGTGACTTCACGCGAGCGATGCGATGCGATCGCGTTCGTATGAATTATTCACACGATACTCGAGCGCAACTTTAGAAGACTTTTCTTTACACGTAAAAAGGCTTTATAATGCTGTAAAAGCAGTTGATCTTTTTGTAGTGTACATATTAAACTTAAAACAGTTTTCCTAGATCTAATCGTGTACGTGTACATACTATAATAGCTAAATTCTCACTTCCAAAGTATACTGAAAGGGTTCAAAGAAAATTTTAAAGATCTTTGTATATGAAACACTGTGGTTTACGATTCACAGAGTCATTTAGTGGAATTGGGATGTATGTACATATGTACATACCTACATATATACACATACATATAGTATAATATGCATTAAGTGCTCACTGGAGTATATCTCCTATAAATCACTTCTGCAAGGCATGGTATTGAAGAGGTGATTTACAATACATGGATGATGTTTAAAGTCTGAAACAACATTCTATGTCAATATATGATTTTTTATTATATAAAGCTTTTTATTAATTCATAATACGACTTAGATATATTCTAATAATTGGACCGTTATATTTGAAAGGGGTGGAAGTCAAATTTTCAATTCCAAAAACACTATTTATGTTCGAACATTTTAATTTATTATTTGCTATATGGGTTCCGCATATGAGCCGTTATATTTCAAAGTGGCGGAAGTTCAATTTTCAGTTCCATAAACACTATTTCTGTTTGACTTCACAAATTGTTATCACTTCTTTTAGATATTCCCAACAGTATTTTTCCACAGTATTTGTCAACAGTATTTTTAAATTTTGTTATACGCAAAGCATTATATTTAATGTTTTGCTCGAAATGAAAAAAAGTGGACTTATGCCATTTTCAAATATAATGGCTCAGTTACAGTTTCTCATTAAATGATAAACCAATATATACAAAAATACTTTTTGATAAGTTTTTTCGAATATGTAAATAATTAATACTCATTAAAAACCTTTTTTTGGGTCGAATAATAATCTACATATTTGAAAAAAACTCGGGTACTACTTTTCATAAAAATTACCTTAAGTTTTTTAGAATAATGCATTGTTCTGTTTATAGTTGATATAATATCACGGGATTTCATAAGAGCATTTTTGAAAACATTGAACTTTTTTAAAACAACTAGTACTACATAATTAAAACTAAATACAGAATACATTTAAAACTCGACGAATTTCTTCATATTCACATATCGGTATTTCATCATCATCATCAGCCAGACAGTCATTCACCATCCACTGCTGGATGAAGGCCTCCCCAATAAGCTTTTTTGCGCAACTCACGTCCATCCCACCTCATACATTTCCCTAATTTTGCCTACCCACCTTCCTTGCAGTTTTTATTTTACCATTTAGCATTCTCTCGAATGCCATTATAGCATTGCTTTTGTTCACCTTTCGTCCATTCTTCTAGCTACGTAACCTGGCCAATTCAATTTCAATCTCTTCACTATCTCCAATATAACCACTACCATTGTCATGCTTCTCATCCACGTATTCCGCTTCCTATATTTTTTCTTTATGCCGAGCATGCAACGTTCCATACTTTTTTTCAGTGCATTGGACTATGTGTATCATCTTCCGTTCAATGTCCAAGTATCCTAACCACATGTCATCGCTGTCAAAACGCATTATTTACGCAATTCAAATATAAAATGTATATGTACATATTATATCAGTTTTAATAAATCCTAATTTACATGTGTTTATTTTGCAATTTATGTTAAATAATAAAATATTTTTTCATTAAATAATATAATATTATTTCATTAAATGGCTTAAAGTAGATTTAATTAAAAAAAATTGGTATTATTTTAATTCATCATGTTTAATTGAAAACAAATTCAAATTGCCTATATTACCCATATATCCAATAACGACGTGTGAAATACGATGTATAATATTTAATTTTAAATCAGCGTTAGCGTGCAGCTTTTATTAATCACATTAGATTATATTACTTCAATTTGGTGTTGAACACATTAATTGTTTGTTGATTGAATTAAGCGTTGATCATATTAGTTTTAATTCAATTACAGTCACAGCGTCACATCGATCGCTTAAACCCCATCGACGAAATTATACCTGTACATAATATTAGACAACTAATTTTCACTAATAATGATAAATGTAATATTGTATGTACATAAATTGAATAAACGCATGTTCGATTTGGTAATGACTTATGTATGAAGTTATTCAAATGAATATCAATTCAAATTATTCTTATTGTATGTATTTAAAGTACTCACACTATGAGTATATGTAAATATAAAATAGTCCGTTTGGCACATATTTACTTTTCAGCACATTTTGGAACTCATTTTCAATAAAACTTATACATCAAATATCGAACATACACATTTTTCCACATGCATACTACATATATACAGATGTACACGCTTACACATACATATGTTTGTATATATCCATATCCATAGATTTTTTCGTACTTCCGGGGGAAACTTTATCAATTTACTCCCCGGCATAGCGCGAGGCTGACGTAGGGTGACTTGATAACCGTAAACGACCGCGCACCGTCTTTTCTCACCCCCACAAACCCACATACATATATACATACACTTACTTCTGGAGTACATAAAGTCGAAGACAATGATGCGATGTCACCCCACAGACGAGGAAAGACCGAGAAGAGGAGGGATGAGGTCCCTGAGGTACACCCGAACACTATTTTGTGTTCGTTTTTATAGCAGGGCGATATCATTCGCCGCGGCGCTATTGATACAAAATGGTTACCCGCACAAGGGGGCTTACGGGAGGAGGGGGTGGGGCATGATGGTACAAAAATGAAATACTTTACCTTTATGTATATAAATATATATATATATATATATATATATATATATATATATATATATATATATATATATATATATATATATATATATATATATATATATATATATATATATATATATAAATATATATATATACATATATGTATATATGTATATATATATATATATATATATATATATATATATATATATATATATATATATATATATATATATATATATATATATCATCATCATCATTTACAGC
Organism: Arctopsyche grandis; assembly: GCF_051622035.1. Lineage (NCBI taxonomy): Eukaryota > Metazoa > Arthropoda > Insecta > Trichoptera > Hydropsychidae > Arctopsyche > Arctopsyche grandis. The sequence goes on from NC_135356.1 coordinate 16,891,959, forward strand.
CATTCGCCATCCACTGCTGGATGAAGGCCTCTCCAACACGCTTCCACTCGTCTCTGTTTTGCGCAACACTCATCCATCTCATTCCGCACATTTTCCTAATTTCGTTCACCCATCTTCCTTGCGGTCTTCCTTTTACTCTTTTGCCTTCTCTCGGGTACCATTCAAGCACTTCTTTTGTCCACCTTTCGTCCATCCTCCTAGCTACGTGACCCGCCCATTGCCATTTCAATCTCTTCACTCTATCCACTATGTCCACTACCCTTGTCATATTTCTCACCCACGTGTTCCGCTTCCTGTCTTTCCTCGTTATGCCAAGCATACAGCGTTCCATACTTCTTTGAGTGCATTGGATTTTATTTTGCATCTTGGCGTTCAGTGTCCAAGTTTCACATCCATACGTCATCACTGGCAAAACGCATTGATCAAAGATCCTTTTCTTCAGGCAGAGTGGCATTTTTGATTTAAAAACAGCATTCATCCGTCCAAATGCACTCCACCCTAATTTCATACGTCTCTTTATCTCTTCATTTTTACTACCAGACATGTCAATTATTTGACCTAAATATAAATAATTATTTACTACTTCTACTGGTTTATCATCTAAGGGGATGCTATCAGGCATGCAATAACTATTGAACATTAGTTTAGTCTTATCTACGTTAATTTTTAATCCTACTTTTCTACTTTCCCTGTCCAGCTGTGTTAGTCTGATAAGTAGGTCAGCTGAATCACGAGCTACTAAAACTATATCGTCTGCGAACCGAAGGTGACTCAAAAAGCGACCATTGATGCTTACTCCGGCTGTATCCCAATCCAATTTCCTGAAAACTCCCTCAAGCACCGCATTGAATAACTTGGGCGAGATTGTATCTCCTTGTCTTACTCCTTTTCCTATGCTAAATCTATCTGTACCTGAAAAAATTTTAACCGAAGCTGTGGCATTCTTATATATTGCAGCTAACAGTCCCACATAGGGTTCCGGCACTCCCTGTGTTTTTAGAGCGTTAAGTACTGCATTATGACTAACTGTATCGAAGGCTTTCTCATAATCGACGAAACCTAGGCACAATGGCCGTTGATATTCGTTGGCGCGCTCGATTAGTTCGCCAACTACTTGGAGGTGGTCCATTGTGCTGAAATTTGCCCTAAACCCTGCCTGCTCTATAGGTTGGTTCTCGTCGAGGATATTTTTCAGCCTTTCTGTAATAACCTTCGTGAAGAGCTTGTAGACCGCTGAAAGTAGACTAATGGGTCGGTAGTTCTTGATATCGCTTTTGTCGCCTTTTTTGTGTATTAAAATGATAGTTGCGTTATTCCATCCTTCTGGTATAGCTTGGTTCTGGATGCATTTGCTGAAAAGCCTAGCTAAGATATTAATTAGGGGGGGGCCGCCACATTTTAGTAAGTCAATGGGAATATTATCTTCCCCTGGGGTTTTACCGTTCTTTGCAGTTTTTAGCGCGGCCTCTACTTCGCTAGGCAATACTGCAGGAACCCTTTGGCCGTGTGTCGATTCCAGAGCGGGGAATTGGCCGTTGTCGTTCTCGTATAGTTTTGCATAGAACGTGTAAACTCTGTCTATGATTTCTTCTCTATTCCTAATTATTACTCCGCTCTCTGATCTGATTGCGATCATTTGGTTTTTGCCTAAGAAAAGATCCTGTTTGCACTTTTTCAGGCTACGGTTATTCTTAATGGTATTTTCTATTAGCTTGCTGTTAAAATCCCTGACATCCCTGACTATTCTCTTTTTAATTTCCTTATTTACTAGATTGTATTCTTGCTTATTATTATCCCTATCTAAATTCCTTTTATGCTTAATTAGGTTTTTTGTTTCCGCTGAAATTTTGCTTAATTTAATCTGTTTCCTGAATCCACCTAATTTCTTACCTGTTGAGGTTAGAACCGAACTAATTACAGTGTTCAATTCCTCTATGTCTGCTTCTGGGTTTAATTTCCCGTATCGATTTCCAAGTTCGAGTTCGAATTCCTTTTTCCTAGACCTTAGTTGAGCGAAATCTGGAGAGTTACTGCATCCTTTTATTAATTTCCTACGTTCGCAATTTATATTAATGGCCATCTTGGCACGGACTAATCTGTGATCGCTACCTATATCTACTTTACTTAAAACACTAACGTCTTTAACGGAGTGCAGGGCATTTGTTAGGATGAAATCGATCTCGTTTCTGTCTCCTTTAGGACTCTCCCAAGTCCACTTATTGTTGGTGTTTTTCCTGAAAAATGAATTAGTGATAAAGAGCCTGTTGTGTTCTGCGAATTCTATGAGGCGATCGCCTCTGTCGTTTCTTTGGCCGGTACCAAAATTGCCTACTGCTCTTTCAGTATTTGCCTTTTGTCCTATTTTTGCGTTAAAGTCGCCCATGATTATTTTAAAGTGGTGACGGCTATTATCGTATGCGTCCTGTATTTTTTCGTAGAAGTCTTCTATTTCCTCGTCTGGGTGGCTAGATGTGGGGGCGTACACTTGGAAGATTTGACAAGTGTACCTGCTCGAGATTCTTAATACTATATAGCATATACGTTCCGATATGTCGCTTATTTCTATAATATTTCTTTCTATTCTCTTATTGATAAGAAACCCTACTCCTCCTATTCTACCATTTGGTAGCCCTCTCCAGTAGAGACAGTTACCACTTTTTAGGATTATTTGGTTTTGCTGTTTTCGTCTTACTTCACTAAGTCCTATTATATCCCATTTGATATTTTCTAATTCATTCTCTAATGCAAGCACACTTCCTTCACTCGATAACGTTCTTACATTGTACGTGGCTAAATACAGATTTCTATTAGCTAAGCTATCATCCATCGTCACTCTTACCTTGTTGGAGGTTTGGATATTATTTTTCTCGCATTTATCCAAGATGCGTTGAGAAAAAGGCGGTAATATATATATATATATATATATATATATATATATATATATATATATATATATATATATATATATATATATATACATATATGTATATTTACATATATACATATATATTTTTATATTTAACTTTTATATATAGTTTAAACTTCTAGATATGAAATTTCACTTTAATACACTTAAAGGTTTCCAAGAAAAACATAAAAAACCTCCATTCTTAAAAATATTTATGTATTATATGTATAAAATTTATAATTTCCATTTTATTTTAAAAAGTTTCAGCCTGATCCGTTGAGCAGTTTGGGAGATAATTGAATCTAAAAACTTAAAAAAATAGGGCATCTACATACATATTAGGGGAGTTACAAATCCGGTCAACTTAAAAATTGACGTCGTATCGATAAGCATTTCAATAACCGCGATACCAATTTTGATAGGACTAACGGTGTTCAAAAAATCCCCAAAATACACAGACACACGAAATCAGTCAAAATCTCGAGTTCAAATTTTCGCATAATCACAAAACTTCATCTATTGTTACTTACAGTAAAAAGTTATCCAAAATTTTAACCGCTTTTTTACTGCCTATAGAACTAGTGGTTCCCAAGCTTATTATGCCCATGGACTCATTTTTTAAACAAAAACCTAACCATGAACCCCGAAGTGATACTCCCAATATATATATATATATATATATATATATATATATATATATATATATATATATATATATATATATATATATATATATATATATATATATATATATATATATATACATATATATATATATATATATATATATATATATATATATATATATATATATATATATATATATATATATATATATACATATATGTAGATACCCCCAAGTGATACTAAGTAGATTCTACATAATTGCATAATAGAAAAATTATAAATTTAATTTTCATATCTTGAATGGTAAATGGTGATGTAAAATAAAATATAAAAAATAAATTTTGGTATTAAAATTATTATTTATTGAAATTATAAGTTTTGTTTTGAAATGCAAAAACACATTATTATTTTTCAATGATATACATATGTAGGTGAACCTGATGATATGATATTAGATTATTTGTTTGGCTTAGGGATTGCATTTTTCCGTCAAATTTCATTAACCGGTAAACGGTAAATGATTTTTCCTACTACCGGTATACCGTTATTACCCAGTAAATGAATATGGACTTCAGCGGTCACAAGGACCCCTGGTGTCTGTTGGAACCACTTTGGGAACCACAGCTATAAACGAACCGTGGTATTCATATGAAAGATATTTTATTTCCAGCTCGTTACATTGAATCAACCACATACATATGTATATAGTGTCTAATCCGTTGATATTATATACACATGTACATATGTATATTCTGGATAATTTTACGGGTGATTTTGAAAAGGAATCAATAGCAACTGATCACTCTCAATATCCCACATGGTATAATTTTAAAGTAGTCAACACGCATATAAAATATCTGAATTCAATATTCAAAAACAAAGGCGTCCTTTTGGGGGAGGAGGGCTGAACGGTACTAACCACGTTGTTTAATATATTATCATGAATTTGAATTAAAATACTATTTTCTAGTAATAGGATGCCAGCAGGAAGAATAAAAAAATCGACATAGACAAAGTTATTAATTAATATGCGTCAATAAATCCATTATTGTTATGTGTTATATTATATCATATAATAGCTATTGTAAATAAAATGATATTATAATAATTACATTATAGTTTTCAACATTTATTTAATGCTAATTTTATATTTGTTAGTTAAAATAAAACGTTCAATGTATACTTTATAAATATACGTTTATACCGAAATCTCGAGATAGATGTTTTAAAATTATTTTACTATTAATTTTACTGATAAAAATATATAAATAAAAAAATGATTCAAAGAAATAGCTAAAATTCATATACACTAATTTTTTTTTAATAAAATACATACACTCCCCCCCCTAGAAAGTCATTTCTTCCTGGTCAAAAATTTTGCCCCACCCTGGGAAAACCTGAAATGACGCCCCTGTTTATCTGATTAAAGTATCATCTGATTTACACACCTTAAATCTATAACATACGAACCAATTGAAATAAAAAATTCATGTGAAATTGAAAATAACCACAAATAATGATTTCAGTACACCGTGCCCCCGCAACAACTAACCCAACCATCCCTTACCCCACCACGATGCAACGGCGAGGCTGCGACGACAGGTACAACACACCAACCAAAGGATAGAGGGTGAAGGGAGGGGGGCGGGCAGGGAGACCAAGGTGGGCTGCTCATAGATAGTATAAAAGGAATGGGGTGAATCTAACCCGCCGAATAGTGGGAGCACAGTCTTGGGGATACCGACGACCTCCCCGTCCCACCCCCGAACCGCGCCCCCGTAATGGAATACACAATCGCAGTATTTCAACGGTAGTTGAGTCGTAAATAATGTCGGCTGTATGTATGTATGTAAGTTTGTGTATGTATGTAATTCACAGGCCGCATAACAAGGGTGGTCAAGATCGCTCGTTATATCGCTCGCCTCGATCGGATCGCCCTCGTAAACAACGTTGATTATTATTATTATTATTATTATCGTTATTATCATCGGGGGGGGGGGGGAGGGCTATGTTGCCTGTTGAAAGCCTTTGTATTTAAAATATGAAATTTTAAATGATGAATAAATCGGTTAAGGGGTTTAAGTGCGATTGATCACGGTGTAACTTGGTGGTTAGTGTAATTGAAAGCTTTATACATACATACATAGATCAGTCATTAGCAATCATCAGTATTTTCGAAAAATTCTACATTTGTACAATTTGATAACTTTTAATACGCACATTATAATAACAATAATTAGTATATACTAGATTATTAGTTTATATACAGTATAAGTAGAGATGAAAGCTTAAATTCTGTGACAGTGAAAAAAAAAAATTGACCGACTGCATTGCCTCGACCGCTTGCAGTTAACGAGCATTCCATTGACTATTGTTGGAAAATCTTTTTGAATTCTGCTGACCGAATTGAATGTACCCATACATACCTTTATTATATAAGAGATACACAATTGAGTAGGTGACCTACATATGTATGTACATACATATATTTATAAACGACAGCATATCTGTTTAAAAATATAAAAAAAATTATAGCCATTAGCGATATGAACAATCGAATTGTATTATATATACCACCGCCTTCATCGGTAAGTTATATAAAAACATACATATGTGTGTATTATAAATATGTGTATATGAACACGAACACGAACGTAATCATTATTATACATATGAGTGTATTTATAATAAAAAAAATCAAAATAGCTCGTGTGCAACAGCAATTCGGCAAAGGTTAATGACAATAATAAATAAAAGTTCACGGTTTTTCCGAAAAACGAAATATTTCGTCTTAAATGCCATCAGGCTTTATTATTATGCCCGAAATTCAGACGCAATAAATTGATACTGAATTATCGCATTAATAATAGCGCCAGTGTTTAATTTAAGCTGAAGTTTATATCTATAAAACTTTCTATTCGACTACAATTAGCTTCATTCGAAACTTTATAATGGCAGTTTTTACGAGTCGATGGAAAATAATGGAATGATTCGCCTATTATATATTCTAAAAGGTTTTGCCTTTATGAATAAACGTTATATTAATATAAATTGACTGTATTTTGTAATCGTTCCTACCTTCCATTGTGCTGTGGAATAAAATATTATTTTAAATGGTAATCCCTTTCCACGTTCTGAGTGCATATATTCGAATTAGTGATATTACAGGTAACGGTACATTAAATTCTATTGAATTTATCATTTTGCTTATTTTCAAATTAAGCCATAACGATTTATATACATACATACATTACAGTATTTTAATCGAATATTAGTTTTCCTACGTACTACATTCACATTAATAAAAAGGGCATAATTTATTCTCTCGAATGTCTTCATAAATGTACGCATATACCTACGTATGTATGTACGTATAGGATATTTAAAATTATTGGTCACTTATATATAATGTAATAGTTCCAAAGTACGATAAGTTGTTTCCGATATTTCAATACAAAATTGAAATCCGATTTAAATTGTTTATTTACATATGTGCAAACATAAATAGAATACATGCTCACGGGTAAATTGATTTTGCAAGTGAAATTAAATCTCCCACCTTCACTGTAACCTTGAAAATAAAATATAATATTTAAAATATACATATATGTATTATGAAATAAAGTACACAACAACGTTAAAATTTACCATCATAAAGTAGTTTCCATAGTAATAGTTTAACCGCCTTTGCCAATCGTCTTTTTCAATATACATACATTTAAAAAGATTGCAAATAATTTAACAAACACTGATATTTATATTTGACGCCATTTAGAATTATATTTATTAATTTTAAAATTTAAATTAACTTTATACGAAAACAAATGATTTTATTTTTCACACGCTTAGGAAAATTTCAACATTATTTTTAATAATTAAATTATTATGAAAAAGTTGCACTGAAATCACTCTTCATTACAATATGTATGTACGAAGCTAATAATCACTAGTAACCACCGCAAATGATGATTTATCACGCCTGAACAAAATAAGCAGAAACTGCGTACAAAATTTGAATTCGCGGAATATTCAATGAAACTATTGCGATTAAATTTCGTGGAAATTTTTAGCCTCATCCGCGAATGATATTATTACATTGATTGATTCATTCGTTGATTGATTATTTTAATGGCCTACCGTGAGGCTAGTTCGTTATTAATACGTCAACTGAAATTAAATTTAAAAAAAACAAGTGAATTAAATTAATGGACTTCAAATGCAGGTATAAATATTTTTTTACCCTTTGGAGATGCTATTTATTTTAATGATTTTTTCATATATCTCTTTTTCTAAAAAAATTATATTTCTTAAAAAATAAACCATCGACAATAATCTATTTTAGTTTAAATGAGTAATTTATGATTAGTTTTTGCTGATTAACGAGAATTCAGTCCCCATATAAAGCGTGGCACGCTCGCAATCGGTGGTTGTATCGGCAAAGCGTTTTATTTTCAGAAAACCGTCATTTTTATCATGTTCCCGTGGTTGTTTTGAAAATTAAAGTCATTAAGAGCTTTCTTGGGTATCTGCTTTTAATGTAAATACAATAAAATTACGAATTTTATGAAATGTAAAGGGTTAAATCACCTTTTTTTATGTAATTATGTACGTTATGTAATGCAATTAAATCACCTCTTTGTTGTAAAACATTTTGGGTCAAAATATGTCCTTTTGACCTCATGTTTTTATAAGTCGTATTTTTATAGCTTACTCAAGGAAGCTCTCAATGACTTTCATTTTCAAAATAATTACTGTAACGGTAAAAATTCGTTCTTCGTACAAACAAACACCTTTCGGTCGAAACGTCGACTATGAATTCTCAAAACTAATTATAAAAGACTTTTTTAAACTGAAATAGAGGTTACCTGTTTATTTTTTTAACTAGAAACTATTCTAGAAAAACCCCACTTTTTCGGAACGTTCGTTGAGATAAATCATTTGGTTCGAGGCACAGGACATTGTTTATTTTACTTTACGTTCCCTTGATATGATGCTAATTTTACATAAAGCCCATTAATTAAAATCCAAAATTCACGTTTGTCGCTCCGGCCTAATGTACACATGTACGTATATTCTAAATCTACTTTACATAATAGCTTCTGATTCAATTATTATTATCTATTTTACACATTATTTTTCTCGTTGGTATTTATAATGTTATTCTTATTTAAATGTACATAAGTGTGTAGAAAAAAATCCCAAAAACCTATTTACAAATATTATAAAATGTATATATTCATATGTATAAAAGATGGAAAATATAGATCACGGATGGATAATATAATTTGTCTGTATTATGTCATGAATTATTATCCTACTTGCTTGCTGAAAGCCTGTAGGGTATACGTTGATGCGAAAGGAGAACGGATACATGCTGACATGTGTATGTGGTATGTAAAGAATAAATATCACATTAATCCAATCGACGAATAATAAATTCGTCAGAGTCTGATAAGAATTCGTTACGCGAAGGTATTGTAAAAATTGGTATAAATAATGTCGCATCCCTTTTGTTATATAATACTTTGATTAATAGTTGAAACACGTTCGCTATGTGAAGGAGTGAAAAGTGCGAGATGAAAATCGTTGAACAAAATCTTCCGACGTATAAATAACGAAATTCCTGTAAACCTTTCGGTTTTGTTTTGATGAAAGGACAAAAATTCGAACGAGCGCAGAATTTGATAACGACATTCCGGCGTGTTTGCGACGCGCTTTCCCCCGTGATTGCCCCAAATTGTATTGTGTGGGCGAGACGAGCAAACCCTCCCTATTCCCGTTAGCGTGTACCCAACTAATAAATGCGAATACAGCTAATTTTAACATCGAAATAACCAAAGCCACCCTAACTTAACGTTTGTGTTTTTAAGCGTAAATATATGAACAGTGATTTTATTGATTTCCAAACATCGAATTTTCATAACTGACCTTTTTATTTATTAACCCTATCTGAAATCATTTTTACTTTATCTATGTACGTAGTAACAGTAGACGAAGTTTTGTGATCATGCGAAAATTCAAACTCGAGATTTTGAATGATTCGAACTCAGAATCAATCACTGATCACGTTTTCATGGTCTTGAAAAAATGTGTGTGTGTGTATGACATCTACTGTATGTAAAATGTATATTGAACAAATGTATTAAAAAAAGAATAAAGCGAAAAACGGAATCATATTAAAAAAGTGCTTTATTTAAATGCTGCTCACTTATTTGTAAATACTTTAGTTTCAGTTAAGGGGTATAAAAATACGTATATTTTTCTTTTTAGAAAGAAAATGAATGAAGAATTTATCAAAGGGGAGCAGACTACAGAATCGTTTTGAATTCGCAATTAACAATGAATTGTTTGATATCAAACAATAAAAAATCGGGTAGCAACAAATCCTTTGAAACAGTATTCCTCAAAGTCCAGCACTATACTATCAGGATTTATTTCAAATATGAGCCGTTATATTTGAAAGCATAAGTCCACTTATCTTCATTTCGAGAAATATTTCGCAAAACATTAAACATAATTTTTTGCGTTTAACAATATTCAAAAATACTGGTGGCCTGTAATAGGTTTATTCTGCTTTTCGGAGAATCTGGAAAAATCAAAGAAGTGATAACAATTTGTGAATTAAGTGAAACAGAAATAGTGTTTTTTGAATTGAAAATTTTACTTCCGCCACTTTCAAATACAACGGCTCATATATTCTATATACAGAGTCATACTTATATCATGGGCTATTTATGAACATCCAGTAAGCTCTTATTTCTATTTAATAAGACTTTAAAAAATAGTCAAATTCGCAGTTCGTTAAAAAAAATTGTTATTCCTTAAAATTGTTTGTCATTTATGTATTTGTTCAAAATAAAATAATTTTTTTTTCAAAAAATAATGACCTATTTATGTAGTTGTAAAATTTCTTCCTTCTTTAAAAATAGGATACGATTTATAAGGAAATCTAGGGAAATTGGCAAATTTAAAATATTTAATAATTTCATAACTTTTATTTTAGTGGGTTTTAAAAAATTTAAAATAAATTACACTCAGTATTCCAAACATTTCTTAATACTCAATATAAAAATCTCATAACATGTACAATATGTACATATTTCATTTCATTGACAATCATTATATCCAAATTTATTTATTTCTGTCGAATTTTCAATGTAAGGAAATGATCATTAATTTTCCTATCAACAAACTAAATACATATGTACATATATGCTAAATAAGCTGGTTCATAGATTAAATTTCTGAACGCCCTCAACTATCAATTGGAGAGATGCAACGGAAGCTCTCGCCAAAGCAGAACTATTTTCAAACTACATAAATGATCGAAAATTCAGCAACAGCCCTCGAAACTGAAAAGCCTCACATAGCAAATAAATCCCACACCTGGTATTAATGTATTGATGTGAAGGGGAAAAATCCCGGCTACGATAAATATCGTTTGAACGAATGTGCTTTTGCGTCGCGATATCGCCAGCCTCCAGGCCGAGTCGTTTGACGAGACTCGTAAAAAAAAATGTAAAAAGCCCTCATGGTCATTTTCGCCGACAACTGATGGTTCGCGTACGTGACGGTGGACCCGAATCCAACCTGAACATACACACGTTTACCGAAAAAAAGGAGTGAGCTTTGAAAAAATGACGGGGAAAACGCTGAATGGCACGAAATGAACCGGGCCTTGTGCACTATCACAGGTTGCGCGCGGGAGAGCTTTCCTCTCGTTTTCATCGATAGCCCTGCCAAAGCCTTCAACGCTTCAGGGAATTAATAGCTTAAAAAAAGCAACACATGTTGAAAAAAATGTATCGTTCGAAAAATTTATTTCCAAACGTGACATTCTTCTGCGCGCACTTCAATTAGTAACAATAAAAACATAGTACTTATGTTTTGTAATGTAGAATTATATTTATTTATTTTGATATAGATATATACCAGGAACGCCTAACAGGTAAACTCAATACGCCTTCCTAGACAATTAATTACAAACATTGCAGTATTTCAAGAGGCTGAATAACACGAAATTAATAATTAGTTAATTAATTAATTAATCCATAGAAACATCTATGGATTTAGACTTGTACATAATTTTTTACATATTATATGTACATAAATCCAATTCAGATATTTGTGGCATAGCGGGTGGGATAGTTTTTGCCAATTTGTTGGAGGAACCGTTTCAACAATGAAAAAAATTTGAAGGAACAGTTTGAAAAACTAATTCTTCAAATCTCATATTTTCTGGTGCATTAATTTTCACTTTACTATTAGAAAAATCTTATCTACTGAGAAGCGTTTTGTTTTAAAAAATGGTGTGACGTAAATTATATAGTTGACACTCATAAATAAAAAATAAATCATAAAAATAAGTAATGGTTAGATCATATTTTAATTTTTGGTAAATGCTTATTCATATTTGACAAAAGAGAGAACAAAAGAATTTCGTCAAAAAGAGGAAATAAAGAGATTTTTTATATGAAATTTTCCCAGCGTTTATTGTTAAAATTTATTACGAAAAGGTTGACGATATCGCGTCACTGTTAATCCTTGGTTCCTGGCGGCAAAGAGTGTATCTTTTTTTTTACACTGTGGGTTTTCCCGAACTTCTATTCATGTGGGTAGTAATTTCATATCGTTATATAGCGTTTGAAAGAGACCAATAATCCAGAGAACAATCCAAAGATACCAAATCAAATCCTGCTATGGGGGGGGGGGAGATTGCCCCCCCATTACACCCCACTTGGACCCGTCACTGCTATAAATACTACACAAAAATAGTGGAAAATTGACAATGATCACTTCATCAGCAGCTAATTTTTGATTTTTTAATTTTTAAATGCTTTTTATTATTACGAAATTATGATCAAAATACATCTTATATCTAGAGGTAGGATAGTCACAGTGTTATCCATTGTTCGGCAAACCTTTAACAATGCATTTACAACCTTTGAACAATACACGGCCCCCTCAGGCTCCGGTGACTACTTGTATCTATTTTAATAGCTACTGATCTACTGATCATTTTCTATTTTACAATTTTAATTTAATTTTGTTAGTAATCATAATATTATATTATTCTAATGTTAACGTACGGCATAATAGGAAAAAGAGCTCAAAAACCTATTTACAATCCTTATTAATGCTCATAATACATCTAACACATAATATTAATTAAAGACTCTCCAAAGTCGACGACCTAAAGCAGATTGTGTTTAGGTAATCTGCGCTTATACCTGAAGGGTATAGACATTTTGTTGTAATCACCGAGACTCTTAGTATGGTTATTAGTAGAGGTAGAATAGTCACAGTGCTATCCATTGTTCGGCAAACCTTTAACAATGCATTTACAACCTTTGAACAATACACGGCCCCCTCAGGCTCCGGTGACTAGTTATTAGTGATTATGTCATAGAATCTACTGGTTAGTTTGTTAGTAATTTCTGTAACAAACGGAATATTATTTATGGCATGCAGTTTTTTCAAGTTAGTATATATGGGTGTATTATAAATTATTTTTAGGGATTTATTTTGTATTATTTGGAGCTTGGAAAGGTTAGTATTCGAAGCGTGATCAGCAGCTAATAGAATATACTTGATATATTGTGAACATAATTTATGAAAAATAAAAGAATCTAAAAATCAAAATATGAAATCGTTCAGAAAAATTGTATACAAATTATAATAATGTATGTATGTATGTGTATTATACGTACATATGTATGTATACATTGACGATCCCACGAATAACGAGTACATAAGGCATTGTCGTGACTTAACCGTCAAAATACGACATGATTACAGTAAGTGGCGTTTACTTTGAACTTGCACGTGTGTATTGGTGGGTCGTCCAATCGCTTTAATGACGTCAATGTGGAGACCCACGTACCGAATTAGGTACGGGAGCTATTTTACACCAGTAATTATTTATCAACCCCTCGAAATTAATGAATTTACAAGTACGTGCGGTCGCCAGTGATACCGCTTTCTGACTATCATCGAATTCAAAAATTTTGTCGAACTAAGCAAACATAATATTATTAGACCCACCTCGATTCCGCACGAGAATTAATATATTTATACGGCTTGACTGTTTACATATGTATGTACATACATACATGTGGGTATGTCTGTGTGTGAACACGATTATTTGGTTTTCGTTTAAAACGCTCGCTCGTCCGAAATTTGAAATTATATATTCACGCTAATAAGCGATTAAAATCTCATTTGCGCTATGGATTACCGCATTGTACGATAAACGCCGCATTTGCGGAATTATTCATTTGGTGGCAACAAACATATAAGACTGTGCTGTGTATTGATTAATTGAGAGAGTTCTAAACACACTCTGAAAGAAGTGGTTTTAAAAAATTTGAAGCTTATACTTTTTTACTTTGGGGGACTTGAATGAGGGGAGTAAGTCTAGACTTGATGTGAAGCGAAACGTTATTTGCTATTGAATCGCACGCATATTGGTTGTTTAGAAAGTTTTCTCAACTTTTGCGTGGCCTTTGACATTTCGATATTCATATTTATGTCGTTTCCGTTTAGTGAGAAGTATCAAAGATGTAGAAGAGGAATGTATCTAGCCAAAAACAAATTTAAAACAAAACAAAACACGAATATGTTGAATGAGACCTCGATTTTCTTATTTACAACTTAAAAGTTAGCACTTCTGCCGTACGTGACATTCCACAAGTTTAAACTCACCAATGATGATGTAATTAATTTTGGCAATGTAATCAGAGAAAAAGATGCAGAATTCCAAATAAATCCTCCTGTCCTGTAATTCAATATTCATTCCCTTACACAAGAAAGGATCTACAAAAAATGCGAGAATTACAGGACCTTAGCCTTAATATCGCATTCTAGTAAAGTATTGCTGTATATAATGAATGATCGTTTGAGATGGCAAATACCGAACGAACAAGCTGGGGTTGTAAAAGGCAAATCGAAATAGACTGTCAACAATATGCCTGAAACGTATATTGCAGTTCTTCAGCCACATTGCACGAAGGGGAGCCTGGAGCGGTTGGTTGTGGTTGGTAACGTCGAAGGCAGAAGAGCCAGAGGCAGATCCCCTGTATCCCCCTGTACTGACCAAGTATCTGCGGCGACGGGCGCTTCCACGGTAGCAAGTCGAATTTAGTCGCCTGGCCGAATTTATAACTGAATGGAGGCAGCTGGTTGACCGAACATCATAGTCACGATCCTCAGTGATGAGGAAACAGACAGCAATATAATAAGATTAAAAATAATAAATTAAAATTTGTATATATTTTTTAATATGCATATTATACTTCTTCAACATGTATTTTCTATACAATTTATTGCTTAAAAAAGTCACCATATACGTAGGACATTTAAACGAACGGAAATTTGGCCGAGTGGAAATTTTTTCCCGGTCTCCGTGACTTGACAGAATGTTAAGTGACAGAAAACGCAAATATCGGAAGGCAAAGATCGAAAATCGAAAGATCTTAAGTCGAAAGATCAAAAAAAAATGGTGCATGGTAAACGGTACATACTCACGTACATACTCACTTAATTTGCGCGAGCAGGATACAACAGGAACAAGAGGAACAGGCTTTTCCTCCCGTATTAATGTACGCGCGCAGAATACGGGAGGAAAAGCATGTTCCTTTTGTTCCTGTTGTATCCTGCTCGCGCAAATTAAGTGAGTATGTACCGTTTACCATGCACCATTTTTTTTTTTGATCTTTCGACTTAAGATCTTTCGATTTTCGATCTTTGCCTTCCGATATTTGCGTTTTCTGTCATTTAACATTCTGTCAAGTCACGTAGACCCATTTTCTATACAATTTATTGCTTAAAAAAGTCACCATGTACGTAGGACATTTAAACGAACGGAAATTTGGCCGAGTGGACATTTTTTCAATATGAAATTTTTATTTGCTTAAATTTAATTTTAATTTATTAACAAAAAATATAAGCATATATTAGAAGCTATATACATTTTCTGATATTGTACCTATACATACACGTATGTAAATGCAATGCACAGGATCTATAATTGCTTATTTAATTAGCCACTATACATAAATCTGTTTTTTAGATTTTAAAGAATTTTGCGATTAAAGTCGTGAACGGATCATTTTACAACAAAATATTAATAAACTCTTAATAGAAAATATTATATCGTTATAAATATTCGCACGACCAAATACCCGTTCGGTCAAATGTCCGCTCTGCCAAATGTTCGTTGGCCAAATATCTGCCGACCAAATGTCGGGCCACAGAAATATCATATCATACCAAAATTTTTCAAGAAAACTTGAAATTAATAATATTCTTAAAGTTAATAAAAGACAAATATTCAGAAAACCAAAAAAACTTCGAAAACATAAAAAAATTGCATTTTTTTAATATGTACATATGTACATGTAAATAACACGTTCAAAACAATTAAGCATGAAAGAACATATACAATTATATCTGTATGTATGTACATACATATTTACCTAGACGGTGAATGGGTAAATAAATGTTACATTTTTTTTAATGGACATATTATGCCTATATAATACTTTTCGTAAGTTATAAAATAAAATGATGCGAGTGGATGTTGATGAAAAGAAAATGTCGTATGTTAAAATGGGCTTTATAGATACGTAGCAATAGGACGATATTGGCATACGCTCGAAACGACATATTAAACACGACTGTCAGCTTTATCAATCGTATACGACGCGGTTATCTCTTTCGGCGGTGGTGAATGTGTTAAAATCTGAGCAGGGCAACTACAACAACACATTATCCGTAATCGGCGTACGCCGCCAGTCAGTTTATCTTCAAAAGCCATAAACTCTCTCATAGCCAGATGATAATAATATTTATGACGCCATAAAAAAGAGAGCATATTTTTTTCTGGTTGGTTAACGACACGCGCGCTTGGTAATTACCAAAAACATGTACATACATACATACATACGTATATTATTCTAAAATCGTAAACTATGTAAATACATATCATGCTACATTTATATAATTAACCAACAGCGTGGTCTAGTGGTGAGTATTGAATTATTTCGAGGTTGATGTCACGGGTTCGATTCCCACTAAGAGTATCGTTCTTGGCCAAACCTTGGTTTGTCGAGATTATCTGATTTTCATTGAAACGGTTCTTGTAAAATTAGCTTTTCCTTCCCAATTTTCTGTTGCAAACCTTGAGTTCTTTTTATATCTCAGGTTTCAGATAGGTCAGATTTCTCACCATAGATGTCTCTGTGGTTGTTTATCGAATGTAAAAATTCGTATTGTTACATGAAAAATGTTATTCATCGTATTGTTTACGATGTTTGTAATATCTGAACATACATAGATGTCAGTGTATGTTATAATTATTTATTTAATATATGTATGTAATATATAATCTCTCGAGTCTTAATCTGTTTAGCACACTCGCCGCTTTTGAACGAATAAAATTTTGAATTGTTTAGATTTATCAAAAATATAATATTTTTGATAAATCTAAACTATAACGCATTACATCGGCTAACTTTTATAATCCCTGTTAGAAAATATTCTGAAAAAAATTCATTAAGTATTGAAATTCTTGTCAAGGTGTTGAATAGCAACTGTTACAATTACTTTTTCTCCTGGTCCAACAGACCCTAGCATATATTTTAAAATAAATTTAATTTTATGACAGACGATTCGACAAGATTCATTTGTCACCTTGAAGGACACTTGGCAAATCTGAGACGTGTCTCCACTATGCCGAAACAAATCGATTATAAATTTTCACTCGGGTCGCATTGACCCGTCGAAAGTACACAGTGGAGGGTTAAAGCGAGTCATAAAATCGTTCGAAGCGTCGCGTGTTCGGCGCCATATTAAAATAATATACACGGTAGACGACGCCCTTTAATTGAAATTCTTTCAGGCGCAATAAAGGTCTGTGTAGGGGTGGGTGGGTTACATGGTTTCAGCCTCACCCCCTCCCGGTTCTGGGTCCAGAGACCCCATGCGGGCGCCGGACCGCAACCATAAGGGTCGCAAAGGTACGCCCTAATAATAATGACCCTGCGATTCCCTTTTAAGGCGGTAATTAAGATAAGAGCACGCGCTGCAAACACCAGGACACTCCCGAAACAATATTCATATCGAGATTGTCGACCTCACGCACGGCTGTCTCTAAGAAAAATAAAATTAAAAGCGTGCCCGTGAACATGCTCCAAATTTAAATTTCTAATTGTCGGTTAAGGGTGCTGCGGTTAAAAGCCGGGGTTCGGTTTAAAAAGGGCCAAAATTAAAATATAATTTTAAATTGCTGACATTTTCTGAATACTCTTGAGTCCTCGGTGAACTTGTATACATACCCATTATATATTAGACATCTGCATAATATTTGTTATTAGTAATACATATGTATGTATGTATATATATCCCATATCTACCATTATTCAATGCTTTTCTTCTTTGTTTTTATTTTTTTTTTCATTATTGTTATTAAATCTTTAAAAAAATTTTTTGAAGCAATGTTCTATATTTTGTAATACTGCTAATAAAATAATGTTTTTAAAGTAAATTCGTATGTTAACATACATATGTATATACATATGTACGTATCATAATGAGTAACAATTTTGTCTATGGTATAATTAATTATATGTAATTATTAAGTGTTTTGGGAAGAATATTTAAATATGCAGTAGCTTTCCGTTATAATTTTATTATTTTGACATTTTTCAAATAGCGAATTTGCAAAATTTTGTTTACAAATAAATTAAATAGTAATATACATAATTAAAATTAAAATTTTTCTATCCCTTTAATAAAATGAAAATCAGTATCCCATAAATTTTATTCAACATCCCATAAAATATTGAAAATGATAATGGCAGAAACATGTGTCTCTCTTTAAAATGCCAAAAGTGCAAACGTTTTAAATAAAATTTCAATTTTATGATAACATTTAAAAAACTTAAGTAAAAAAACGAAAGATTAATTATTAGTTGGCTATTTATTACAGAGTTGTTTTACTCTATTTTCGTACAGTCAATGTTTCAAAAATTACCGCTTAAGTTATTATAATCATTTTTACACTGTTTATCTAAAAAGCTTTTGAGAATTAACTTTATATGTTAATATAGGTTCTTTTAGATTCGAAACACAGAGAAATATATTCATGGTAAGATAAATTCAGTAATGGGCGATACGAAGAGGTGAAAATGTCCTGTTGGAAACTTTGTCGACTATTAAGTGTCTAATTTATTCCGATTGTATCGCTTTGCGTATTTAAACGTAGCGTATTTCACTGATTTAAATCATAAATATAAATATACCTATTTGCATATACTTACATATTTTCATCAAATGAATTTAAGAATATATGTACCATAATATACATACATATGTATGTAATAATTTTACTTGGAAAGAATTCTTTACCAATACTATTTTCAATCGAGTAATCTATAATATAAGTATATACATTTGTATGTATGTACATACATATATAACAATATAGTTAAGTTATGCATATAATATTTTCAAACTACATACATATGTACATAGATACATACATATATGGACCACTTCCAAATTTTAATAATATCTATAAATTCGAGATTATCACGTAACATTAATATTAATATCGAAAGCAAAAAGAACATTTTTTAATGATAATAATAGTCGACTAGGTAACTTATGGATAATAATATTTGTACCTATGTATAACAAATATGTAAGACAACAGTGAATCCAAAACAAAAGTTTACAAACCTCCATATTTTGCTATACATACATGTAGTAAAAAGGTTTTTGGCTGTTTCAGTGCTGAGCGTTGGCCAAAATTTATAAAACCTATATGAAACCTAAATTAGAATTTGAATATACTATTTGGAACCTTCATTTTAAAAGGGGTATTATATGTATGTATTGAAAGGGTTCAAAGAAGAATTTCAAAATTGCCTTTCAAACTGAAATCACATTCAAATGATATGAGATTGAGAAGAAAAAATCCATCCTCATTGGAGACGCAAAGAATGAGAATTTTCAAAATTATAAATAACCATTACAATTGTCCTATGATATACCCCTTAAGTAACACATTTGTGAAGTCATACTCTCAGACTCAAAGTTTTTAAAATTTCGAATAGTCTACCAAATGAATTAGTAACGTTCAGTAAACCTAAACTTCATTAAGATAAATCGATTTTTGCGGTGCTTCTTTGGTTTTTAGTTTGAGGTTTATGTTTTTATTTTATATTTGTTCGTTACTAATTGACAAACATCCTTGGGTCCATCGGGTATTCCGCCTACCAAGTATAATAATAAATACAATAATACATATTTTCAACCACTCAACTTCCGAAAAGAATAGAACGACAATCCTCTCCCCACTTGAAACATACCCAGAATAAAACAGCCAGAAACTCACAGAGGGCGACATTTTCCGAAAACCCTACGCACAAACATATACTCGTACATACATACATAAATATGTACATTCTCTACATATACATATGTAATATTTTTCGTATGCGAAGAAGAGTGGAAAGAGAGCGAGAGACAATTATCCGAAGAGTCAATAAACCAAATCACTCCACGTCATTATTGCTGGATACTTGTATGAGGGCGGGGGATGGAGGTTGACTTTAGTGCGAACCCTAAAAACCCTAATTTCGCGCACTAACAAAAGCGATTCCCGATCCGGACACACTGGCGCAGTCGTTAACCCTCAAAGTGCCGACGTCTCTCGTTTTCATTCAACAGGTCCCCCGACATCGAAACGGGGACGCGTTCGTTCTTATATGAGCCGGCAGTAAAACGCCTCAATAAATGAAATGTTTTAATATTTTCCCCAGTTTTATTGGTGCATATTCTACGCAGAGGGTTTTTTCATATTTATTATATAATATTTATAATAACATTTACTTGTATGTACAACTGTTGAAATTCAAAATTATACCCGTATCTGGCTACTTAATAAAATTCTTCCGATTACGATCTAATATATGTATAATTTCGAAAGAGACTTTGTATGTATGTAAGAAAATATGTAAAGTTGGTTTTACGAACCAACTTTCGTGATGTCATCGAACAAATAAATATTCAAATAAATGTAATAAAATATTTACTATTAGATTGGCCATGTTTAAGCGGTTTATATTACAAATACCGAGCGAAACCGGGTAAAAACACTAGTTCTTTATGTATGTATATGTACATATGTACGTACAAGTGACTCTCTCGAGATTTTTTCTTTATGATATCCCAAATCTTACATTCAACTTTTATTTCCCACTCAACAAAACGTCTTTGAGCTCGATGACTATGAATTCCATTCTAACGATTATTCGGCTATATTTTTTTGGATTTCATAAAACTTGTGAGCTATCCAATCCCACTTACGTTTGCATATCGAAGTAGCACTTAAACCTTTTTCCTTTTTGAATCAGTGAAAAGTTACGGATCGCCAACTAAAATTGATCGTCATTATTGCTTCTTAAAGTTTTTGAGAAAAACTTCAATCCAATAAAACTATTCAAATATAAATAGCAGATAACATAGAGATTTGTATGTATTACAGATTTAGATATTATATGTGTAATACGTCGAAATAAAATGGTAAAATATTGCACTATTGCAAGTCTCGTAGACGTATACATCGTCTAGTAAATACATACATTAGCTTGGATTTTTAGCTAAAGCTTATGACGCTAGATTTCACAGATACTCTTACTAAACAAGGTATACACTGCCTAGCAAATATCCTGATCGAAGTTTGGCAGATGGTTTCGAAGTTTCTTTTTCAAAGAATTTTTTGCTTAATAATGGAACCGATTGGTTTCAAAAAACCAATTTATTTTTGAATTGATACGAAATAGACAATAATCAATAAGTTATATATTTTGCAACTACATTCCTACGATTTTAGGTCACGGTAATGTTATGTAGTTAAAGGTTATGTCTCCTGTGTACACGACTACTAGATTTTTTTGACAATGCATACACATACGAGATAATGAAGACATCAGTGCTTTGCACTGTTAGTGTAACATATGTATATAAAGAATGCAACAAAATCAAAATGTACTCAATTTGTATTTTCTGCTAGAGGTAATAACTAGAAGAGCAATGCCTTAATGAACAATGATTTGATGGGACGAAAAAAAATTGGGATCATGTACTCATTTCCGTCGAGGGCATTAAAGTATAACGAATATTAAATTTTCTTTTGATTTTGAGAATATTACGCATACAATTATACCTGGTAATATGAACAGTCGTTGCCTACTCGTCGTCGTCATTATGTACATATGTGTGTATGTACATACATATGTATGTATGTACATACACACATATGTACATATATGGTGTAATATTATACGTAGATGTTTTTCCATAATTCGATTGAGCGCTCTAACGGAGTCCAACAAACTTGATGGATAACGAAATGAATCACTCGTATATGACCGTTTCCATCAATCAATGTCTCACTTCATTTAACCGTTGCCAAATGATAAAGTAATAGCCTCTTCGTTCACCGAACGAATCGATATATAAAATTTTCATTTCATATCCTATTATAATATATTTTTCATTGTATATGTTATATGAAAAAAAATGTCAATTAACCTACATACATACATATCAACGTATGTACGTCCATAGTTGAAAACAATTACAGGTTTCAGTCGCATTTTATGTTTCACGTCAGAAATATACGTATTTAGAAAATAAAAATTAGCAGTCTTTATTAAATCTATGGAACAATTATGTACTATGTACATATACGATATACATAAATTAAGTGACAAGTAATAGTAGCATCATTTTGTCTTCATTTTATCACGACGCCGTTGGGAAAATAGGGGTGGAAATTTTAAAAAGGTTTTTATAATACATCATTGATGTACAAGCTTTATATTTTTTTTATGCTCTGAAACGATAAAGTAGTTAAATTTTCAATAGAGTACAGAAATAGCACATTTTTAGCAAAAAAAATTGGACTATGATAGTTTTAAAAATTAGCTTTACTTGTAGTATATATGTACATATGTATGTACATACGTAGCTTTACAAATCTACATATAAGGCGAAAAAAATATGATTGCATAGTAAATTTAAATATCTAAATTGGCATTGACATGATTTAAATATATGGTCAAATTACTCGTTATTTTTTTTTTAAATTCTTTTTAGTGTGGAGGCAGTCCAAATCGAAGTTGTTGGTATGATGTAAATTAAAATAGCTCATTTCAAACGGATCAAAGATCAATTCCTCAAATGAATTGAATATTGAGTATAATTTATTATAACTGGTTACCAAACATTGTAGCCTTCTCATAGATTTCTACCCACTGATCCCAAATATGATAATAAACAATAAAAAGGTTGTAGAAAAGATGTGCAGTTTTTTTGAAGAAAGATTGAAGAAAAGATTGAAGAAAAATAGGGACGTAGATTTGTTTTTAAATTTTATAGGCGAATATAAATAATGTTGATTTTATATTTAATTAAGTTTTAAATCACGACTAAAATTTTTTAATCATTGTATTGAAGAATAAAAAGATCATTATAATTATTCTCCTAGTTTATATATTTAGAGGTAGCAAAACTATAACACGCGTGGCATACCTGACACGCGAGTGAATTTTTTTGACACGTGCAGAAATTACAGATGTACATATGTATATGATTCTATAATTTGATTACGGATATTTCAATTATTGTATTGAAGAATAGTAAAATAATTATAATTAGCCTTATAGTCAATTTTAAAGCATAGCA
The DNA here is from genome assembly GCF_051622035.1 of Arctopsyche grandis. Taxonomy (NCBI): domain Eukaryota; kingdom Metazoa; phylum Arthropoda; class Insecta; order Trichoptera; family Hydropsychidae; genus Arctopsyche; species Arctopsyche grandis. The sequence goes on from NC_135356.1 coordinate 16,915,249, forward strand.
CCCTCGACAAGCCTAACACGCGAGTGAATTTCTTTGGCACGTGTGGAAATAATATGTATGTACATACTTATGATTATAAATTTTTGGAAAAATCATATGTAGGTTTGCTTTAAAAATATTTCAACCGCGGTGTTTTTTAAAATAAAATACATAATATAATCAAAATAAAATTTCAAATGCGGGGTAGTATTTTGTATATGAAACTAATTCTTGGAAACAGCGCTGGAGTAGTTTCTAAGAAACATTCTTCTTTCGGAAAGATTATGAAAAATGCCTACATTTAAAAACATAATAAAAATTTAATACCACGAAGTTATAAAAAGAGATTTTGTAACATAATACGCCGTATCTTTTCAAATTTAAATTTAAAACTATCACCACCACAGATATAGTTTAGAATCAAAATTGAAGAATGTGTGTTAAATTTTATAATTTTTACTTCATTTATGTTTTTGTATTGTTAAACGGTTTATATAAAAATTATAAATATATATTTATTTATTACAGGAAAAACCAATTCTAATATATTAACAAGTAAATATTATATAAGAATAATAACATCGATAAAATAAAAATGAAGATGTCCATGAATTATATCAATATGAAAAATAACATAATGGTATTTACAACATTCTATGGAAAAACAATGTGCTGTAAAGAGCTAATAAACTGACCACAAATCATATTAAAGATCTCCAAATCCGTATAGTCAGCTACATGGTTAAATAATGTTTATTTGAGAATTGAAAAGAATGCTAGACTTCACAAGATGCACCTTCAATTAAAACTTGTCTACGTACTCTAAGATAATTTAATAACTGAATTCGTGAATTATTAATAATTCTACGAAGTACAGGGAACATGTGTCGTAATAGTAATATGCGAGACGAGATTCTAGACTAGTTAATCCTTTCATTCCGCGTATAAACTTGCTCGGATATAACCAAGGGTATTCGTACATTTGAAAGTAGACAAACTGACAGAAGTTTTTTATGGTAATATATGTACATACAGTTAAATAAAATAATATGCATACAATTAAATTAAATAAAGTTAATATACATACAATTTTTATGCTAATTGTTGTAGAAGCAAATCATTGAATAAGACGATAGATAAGAATGTCTCATTACAAATTTAAAATTTGTTTATTAAACGTCGTTTTATCGTCATAAATGAGAGTGATAAAAGTAAGCGTTAGAATGTTCAGCCTGTGAGTTGTGAAGGGGTGGTAGAAAGACGCGTAAAAAAATATAAGATTCAGATGTAATTTTTAATGAGTTCGTTAATGATTAAACTCCTCTAGCTTCATGACGGAGAAATAAGCTTACTTAATGCCGGTAAGATATCAAAGCATCCTGAAGAGTGCAAGTGGTTCAAAATCAGATTACAAATTTTTGGCGGGCAGAAATTTCACTGAACCAACAGAGTAAAGCTAGTGAAAATCTTTATATACACCAAAATATACACCAAAATATACATATATTTCAAAATATATATCAAAATATACACCAAAGTACGTAGCTCATACATATGTAGTTCAGAGTTATTATACTGAAGACAATAATAGTCATTTGAAAATTTGACTGTGATATAATGCTATCCTATATGAATATTAATAATTTAATTTATCTAGTGCTTTTCATTGAAAGTTGTGATTTGCAGTCTGCATCGTATTATCATCGAGATTTCCGTGAACAGATTTATAGCGTGCTCGTTTAAATACAAAATTTGATGACTGCTAAGCGTATTTAACTTTGTTTACAATGCATTTGTCGGACTATTGGACGGACAAAGCATGCGAAACAATTTGCAAAACAATGGCGGAAATAGGCCATTGTTTCACAGGTCGCGCTTATCGTTAGCACTGCAGCTCACCACTCGTGACGTGTGTCAATACGTAAAAATTTTAAATACCCCGCCAAAACAGATGTGTCACCGTTGACATAAAAACTGCGCTTACTACCAAAAGTTTACATACACCCGTATTACATTATTATTATTTTCAGTGTCGACTTTTCACAATTGAAAATCCCGTCAACGCGCGACCAACGCGAATTGAGCTCTTTATTATTTATGCGCGAGCTCGCAGAACAATAATATCGCGGCGAATTCGAGCGTGTCGAAATTTTAAACCCCCTTCCCATGAATATGTGATGGTGTGGCGAGAGAGCCCCATGATATGCTCGTTGTCGTGTAGATTTTTTTTATCTCAATAAAATCATCGTGAAGGTGGCGTTTGTCGAGTTTTGAAAATATGCAAATTGTGGTCGGCGGGTTCGCGAATTCCCAGTTAATTATTCAAACGGTGTTGTATTCCATTTTGTATAGGGGAGGACGGTGGGGGGCTACGTTCGTCTAATAATTAGTCTGTGTCAATGAAAAAATTCGCAAAAAATACATGGTCATATGTTAAAATATTCATTAAAGACAGCGAGCGCGCTGTCATCCAATGTGTACCCTTTGCTCAAAATTTAAAATTTCCAAAAACTTAATGTTGAATGAATGTAAAATAAATTAACTTTTGATTGCTATCAATGTGTTTTTGAAATATTTTGGTAATGAGATAAATTTGAGGTTGAGCTCTTGCATCTTAATGGTGGGGGGCGGGGGAGATATGAATCTTGAATATTCACTTCCACATTTAATACTCAAGATAAGGACTGTGGATTCGGAGTCAGAGAATTTCAAGCTGAGTCGGAGTTGTAAAATATCAACCCACTCCGACTCCTTTTTAATATTTTTAATTAATAGTACTACGGTATGCGTTAACAAGAGTCTCTAATTTTATTGAAGTTTAATAATTTATTTTTTATTAAACTTAAATTAAATTAAGTTATGAATTTAAATTACATTATATGTAAATAAAATCGTTGAATTGCACATGTGTTCTAGCCAAAACCGATGTTATCTACGTCTATATTTTTTTTATTAAATTGTTTGTTTGTGTATGGTATTCATACACATATACATACAATGAACGTGCTTATTTTTTATTTATACCAATTTAATTACCAATAATTCAATAAATTGAGTTACATGTCAATTTTTAGTAATTCTTTTAATTCCTTCAATTTTTTTTATATTTTGAAAATCGCTATTATTTTCACTACTAATAAATTTATACTTTAGCAAGAAAAGTCCATTTTACTAAAATAGTTCAAGTGGAAGTCGGAGTTTGGTGTTGGAGTTGGAGTCGGAGTCAGTCATAAAATAACGTCGGAGTCGGTAAATTTTTCTCCGACTCCACAGCCTTACTCAAAATACAACTGATACAGCTTTAAATGACCATTAATAAATTAAAATGTAATAGTTAAATTGAATCCGATGAGAAACGTATCGGTTTAAATTATTCGGGGTTTTTAATTCGATTGAAAAAATGTTTATACTAAAAAAACATGCTAAATTATTCATTTTATTACAATAATACCAATTTTATTTTGATTTATACATAGAAGTTTAATATCAAATCCAATAAAACGAGATAAAATTATTTTGCTTTCGAGTTTAATTAATTTACAAAGGCTAATATTTTACCGTTTATCACCTTACAAGCTGTTCTCTATAGCATTCTGAAATTATAATAGTGTGATTTTTAAAAGTTAATGTGCTTGTCGATTTTAAAGAGTTAATTTATCTTCTTCATTTCTAATATAAATATTAAGATTCAATAGAATTATCGCCATTTTATTCAGCTATTTAATTTAATAGTTCAATTCTTTACTTTTCATTTACTATAACTATGTAAAATAATTTTAACAATTTCTAATACTATTTCTAATAATTTTAACACTAATTTTAACAATTTCTATGTTTGACTTATTTACTATTAATGCTATACAAGCTAGAGTGATTATTGCAAATTTGTTTTTCGATGATTAATTTTATTGAAAATTTACGATTGTGATTATGAATTTTTATTTTGATGTATTTATTTTGTCTTTTTGTTTTTTGTTATATATTATATTATTTTTATTATTTCATAATTTTTATCATATTATTATTCTTATTATTTTTATATTTTTATTATACTATTATTTCTATTTTTTTCTTTTTGTTTTCTCTAACTATCTTACTCTATTATCATTTTTGTTTCTTATTTTAAATGTTTGAGCTTTTCTTTTTTTTCCCTATATGTGAAAATTATTAATGGTTTACTTAACATAATTATGTTTTTTTACTATCAATCTATGTAACTTAATAAACTGTAAATTTTCCAAATAAATAAATAAATAATATAAAAAATTAAAAATAAAACTTCGCAAAAAATTGTATACGTTGGTATTAAATTGGAATGGCATGATTTTTTTGGCCCGAAAATGAAAATTGAATTTTCATAACGGTTTAGACATGTATATTTCCATATATCTATTTGAATGCGGAAAACTGAATACGGGATACGGGAGGAAAAGCCTGTTCCTTTTGTTCCTGTTGTATCCTGCTCGCGCAAATTAAGTGAGTATGTACGTGAGTATGTATCGTTTACCATGCACCCTTTTTTTTGATCTTTCGACTTAAGATCTTTCGATTTTCGATCTTTGCCTTCCAATATTTGCGTTTTCCGGCATTTCACATTCCGGCTCGTCACGGAGACCGAGTCAAAATATACGTATTTCATGGAAAATCCGATTTTCTCATCTCATGTGTACATTCATTTATTATTGTTTTAAATGAGAACTTTCGATATATCGCAGTAGAATCTAGGGACGAGTTCTCCTCGTATAATAATGATAATAGATTAGCGTAAGAATGTCGGAATTAATGGAACGATCCGACTTGCAGCATGTGTCTATCGGGAAAATTGTCAAAGTTGAATTGAAAAACAAAAATATCACATTGGTGCCGCGAAAAACTTTCTAGAGACGTGCGCGCGAAACTTTTTTCCAAACAAATGGCGAGAAAAACTTCGCCATCGAATAATGTCGAGCGAGTCTCTTCCGAGAAATGCTGTAAATAATACTACTATATTCAATTTCATTTAGAGAGGCAGCTCGTAGCGTTGTTCATTGTTCCGATACCGATCGTTTTTAGAAACTACAGCATAAGAAACAATAGACTTCATGTTAATAAATAGTTTTATAAAATATATAGACATTACATTACATATGCATATGTATGTATGTATATATTTATGGATACATTAATCGGAAATTTACATTCGATACTTTAGAATTCCATAGATTTTCTTCAATTGTAACCAGCCAGACATAATGTAAATTTATTATATATTTACCGATCACACACGGGAAAAAGAGATAGTAATTGACCAACCATTTGTCATTTCCCATATATTATATTTTCGATTAATGTGTTTTGCCTGTGATGATATAAGTAAAACTTGGACATCAAACGCCAATATGCTACACAATGTCCAATGCACTCAAAGAAGTATGAAACGTTGTATGTATGGCATAACGAGGATTGACAGGAAACGGAATACGTGGATGAGAAGTATGACAAAGGTAGTGTATGTATATAGTGGATATAGTGAAGAGATTGAAATGGCAATGGGCGGGCCACATGGTTAGAAGAATGGACGAAAGGTTGATAAAAGAAGCGCTAGAATGGTACCCAAGATAATATATCAGGGTGAAAATAAGACCGCAAGGAAGATGGGTAGACAAAATGAAGAAAAAGTGTGGAATGAGATGGATGAGAGTGTTTAAAACAGAGACTAACGGAACCGTGTTAGAGAGGCCTTCATTCAGCAATGGATGTAACTGACTGTCGAAGATGATGATGACATTGTATTTACATGCGTATGTAAGGAAACAGTATCCATCATGTTAATGTAATTTCGCTGAAGAATACCGTTTTATTGTAACTCAATTAAAAAGTTATATATTTTGATTTTTGCTCAAAACGTATAGAAACTTCTGTATCCCTATCACCAAAAAGCCAAAGTAGTCACCACGCTGTTGTACGGGTCTTAAGTAAGTCACTTTTGTGACTTACTGGGATATACACAATACTTTTGAGTAATGCCAACATGCTGAATGACGTGTGTGAAATCTGGATCTCTATTTCAAAAGTTTTGACACTTCAAATGCTGATTACCCCCAATACCCACTACTTACAACAATAATTAGTTTGGAACCCAAAAGTAAAATTAAAACTATAAATATTGTTTTAATTGGATCACTGACAGAAATACGTACAGTTACCCGACATATCATCATCATCATCATCATCATTTACAGCTGCTGCTGGATGAAGGCCTCTCCAACACGCTTCCACTCGTCTCTGTTTTGCGCAACTCTCATCCATCTCACCCCGCACATTTTCCTAATTTCGTCCACCCATCTTACATGCGATCTTCCTTTTACCCTTTTGCATTCTCTCGGGTACCATTCAAACACTTTTTTTGTCCAGCATTCGTCCATTCTTCTAGCCACGTGGCCCGCCCATTGCCATTTAAATATTTTTACTCTATCCACTATGTTCACTATCCTTGTCATACTTCTCACCCACGTGTTCCGCTTTCTGTCTTTCCTCTTAATGCCAAGCATACAGCGTTCCATATTTGTTTGTGTGCATTGGATTTTTTGTAGCATCTTGGCGTTCAGTATCCAATTTTCACATCCATACGTCATCACTAGCAAGACGCATTGATCGAAGATCTTTTTCTTCAGGCAGAGCATATACGAGTATATACATATGAATATACATATATATATATACATATGTATATATATATATATATATACATATGTATATATATATACATATGTATATATATATATACATATATAACAAATAAAATTTGCAATAAATTAAATTACATTTATGAACATACATATACCTACATATGTCTGTATAATCTTCAAAGTCAACCAAGACCAAACGGCCCACAAATTATGCAGCCGCCGCATGGCAAATTTAGTTGCCATAAATCGTTTGGATGGTGAAATTCTGGCAAATTGGAAATAAGGGTTTGTCAATCACGTATAGTTAATGCTTTTGATTGCGTCAAAAGGCGTTATCAAAGCCTAATTGAACCGAAGCGAGCTTATTTGACCGAATTTAGTCGCGACTAATGGAGCCAATGAAGATATATCACGAGAGTAATCCTGTACGAATGTATGTACTTATGTATGTATGTATATACATACATACATATTATTTATATATATGTATATATTACGGCACTTACGCTGAAAGCCACACATTTCACATATAATATGTAATACTATCAATACATGCATCAATAATGCGAATCGCTTGAATTATATTTTGCGAAAAAAATTGTAATCAACTGTGCCTCTAATTAGATTACTGAATGACTAGGCAGTCTTTTTCGATTCGTCTATGCTTAGTAGAGTAATTCTCACTGAAATTATGTTTTAATCTCATAGTGAAATTCAGGTAATCCAATTCCATTATTTAGATTTTGGTTGTGACCTCATTGAAACCAGTTGAAGTTCTTCATAATATTATGAAATATATGTTCCTTATATAGTTTAACAGCTATTTGGAGATATAGTAGGTAATAAATTTAATAAATATTCGAAAAAGGAATTGATCTTCCGATTTATATTAATGATCTTACATATATTAGATATAAATTTTCAATAAATAAAGTTTTTTGATTTCATGTATCTACGTGCTTTAACTTAACGAGTTTTAATCATCTTAATCACGGGTGGTTCGTGACTTTAAAAACAGGTGGGTATGTATGTACATACATACATATGTATTGTGTGTACAGTTTTTCTACCTTGAGTGACTCTACGTTCTTCTCGCGGCTGCTGAGTAGCAGATAAACTGAAGCTGGCGACCACGGGACCACGGCAGAAAGAAAATTGCACTGAATTGAATTACGAACCAGTTATTTTCTTTTTTAGTCAGGAGAAATGTGTGGGTGGTTGAATTGTGTCCCGGTTGCTCTTAAAGACGAGTCCCTGATCTGGATGATAATAATAACTTAATATAAAAATAATAATAAATAATAGTAATAATCATTTTCCATTTGTAAATATGTTTTTTAAATATCTATTCGTAAGAATACATATTATGTGTGACATTTTCCACCTCAGTGAGCGTAGATTATCGAAGATTATTTTAACCTGTTTGCCTGATAGCCTGCGCTCAAAATTCCACTCATCGTATATGATGTATGAGTGGAATTTTGATCTTCTCTATTCCATTTGGGCCAGACAGGAATGTTTTTTTTTTATTTATGACTAGTTCTTATGTACATATATGTATACATATATATATATACAATATATTGGTACTGGCTGTAGATGCAAGACATTCCCTACTGTGCATTTTATATTTCTACTTGATGTGTAATGCTATTGTTTTTTATGATTATTTATAAATATATTTTTTTCTCTTATCTCTACTATGTTTTTATTATTCACTGTTGCCAATTTAGCATTATTGTAATGCCACAGTGATCCAAACTTAAATAAAATTAATTAAAAATTTTATAAAATATAGAGTGAAAAAAGAAAAAGTTATAGGCGTTTAAATAATTAAAATTTGACAGCGAGATGGCAGGGCAAAAAGTAATGAAACTACCGATGTGAATGATAAATGTGACAGATAAAAGTCACCGTGTAATACGATCAGTATTTTCAAACGTGTCTAATACGATATTTTTTCACCATCGTAATGGCGGATGATACCTTAACTTACATATATTGATGACCAAAATTAGCAATATGGAAAAGTATGAAAACGATCGGATAAGAGATAAGAGATATAAAAAATTCGTCTTTAAAGTGAAACGTAAAGGAGGTTTGTAATAAAAAACATGACCTGGTAATGAAGAGTCAATTACAAAAGCGTGACATAAATAACCGCTATAAACGAAACGACTGTTAATTCAGAAGTGGTTCATAGCAAATAAATTTAACAATGATTTAATAAATAATTAGCAACTTTGATATTTTCATCTTTGCAAGGTATCCCAAGATGAAGTTCGAGTCAAATTTCAGGCGTGGCGGACGAATTATTCACATCGAGCCCGGAAATTCATTTGAATGGTATGTATAAGTATAATATTTATATACATTTTGAATCGCAAGTAGGCCCCGCCCATTTAGCCTACAAAGCATTAGAAAGGAAGGAAAAAATATTGAATTGTTTACGGGATATTGTTTCGACGCCATTAAGCACACGCGAATGTAAAAGAAAAGCGTGTACGAATTTAATTGGGAGTCGGGAGAGTTTTGTGTCGCCCTCTTACTTAGAACCTAAGTATATAGGCATAATTTAGTGTCTGAAGGCCACAAAGTAATGGATGGTCTCCGGGAATGGTTCTGTTCGACTTCGGTACACTTTCTTCAATTACTTATACCAAACAATGAAATCGAATATACCAATAGAGCGTGTCAGACAAATGGTTCCCAAGATTGCACAGTCACTGCGGGGACATTTGCTTTTGCCAACTAACCCACCGACCCTATGGTACACTTCTAATGTTTTTCGTCAACCCCTCCCCCTTCCTTGCCTACAAACACACAAATAAGGTGTGATCATAATCTAAATATACTTGATTTTGTAATTGAAAATCTCGCTGTTTGATATGAAAACGATATCTTTTACATCATTTTTTTTATCTATGCATCAATGAATACAATCGAACAACATACATATGTATGTATTTATGTACATACATATCATCCCAATTAAACGACTGTTCAATATCAACATGATATTTTCCAAATGTACTTTAAACTGATCATTATCGACTCACTGCAAATAAATTATAAACTGATCATTATCATAATCGACTTTAAATCATATTCATAATCATAATCATATTTAAACTGCTCATTATCATAATCGACTCACTGCAAATTATATTGGTCCATCGACATTTACATGATTTTAAGTCTATTTTAATTAAATAAAAATACTATAAGCCATCTCAAACCAATTTTCAGCAGATTTTTCATCAAAATACATATAAATTTATTTATTTTCAACTTTTGTCTAAAATTATTTCAAATATACGTATATATTATATGTATATGTAACTGCATTTCTAAATGATGTTGCGTCAAAAATTATTTTCACAACTTCAATTGCTCCTACATTTACTAATTTATAAATAATCCAAGAATTTTATATTTGAAATAACTTTCAATTCTATTTGTAAAATAAATAGTTTTATTCAAATTTTATACAAAAAAAAGATTGATTATGTGTAAGCAAATGATGTCATTATCTTATAGGTGTTTGATTTTTGTATTTACATATTTACTAAAATTGCTGAGTCTTCTAGCTATTTTATATTAATTATTTTTGACATACATAGGTACTACATATGTATATGACTATCAGGATTCCGTTACTTTAAGCCTCAACAAAAACCATTTTCACCAAATTAATAAATAGAAAATTATTCAAGCTCTTGAGGTTGAAGCGGTGTATATTGACATTCTTTTGAAACAAAAAAAAACCTTTGGAATTTTATTTTGTGTTATAAAATAATATGATACTAAAATTAAATTCTACATATAGTACCCACATATATACATATATATATATATATATATATATATATATATATATATATATATATGTATATGTATGAATGTAGATACATATATGTAGAGAAAATTATCATTCATTATGTAACCTATTAGTGAAGTAAAGTGAAGCCTATCTTGCAAATTTTATAAGATATAACGTTATATTTATAGGCGTTCACAATTAAATTAAAATTAAAATCTGACAATTCGAGCGGGGGATGTAAAGTCAAATAAACAATACTACTGTCTATTGCCAATGGGTTACCCGTCACCGTCTTTATGAATTCTATAGAATTTATGAAATTTATGAATTCTTTAACGTGTTTATTAGGATTTTATTTCACCATTGACTTAGCGGACTCAATTTACCTTACAAAATGGCAAAGTTTCAAAGCGATCGAAAGAGTGCAGTGTGTTCATACTAACGGACGAAGTGAAGCTAATAATAAACCTTGTAAAAAACAATATAATCACTGGCCGTGCATTAATCCAAGTAAAAAATTGGATCCCTGAGACATTAATAAATAAACTTAATATTGAGCCGTAGATGACCTGTTCACTACATACATACATACATACAAATAACGATAAATATTTAAACGGGTAATATTTAAATATTTAAAGTGGAATATTTAAGTTCTTGTTTTTCTGAAGTGTTTTACACTTTCATATATCAAAGGTGGTATATGTATGTACATATGTACTAAACCGGAGCGAAAAGCACCAATTTTGAGATTTCCATAGATGGACTGAATGGAAAACTTGTGTCGTATCAAGGTAACATTAAATAAAAATGTTCATAGATTTTGAACAGTCTTAGGCCATTTCACAGCAAAGTTTGCTTTAAAAATAATTTGTAAATTTTGATCTTGAATTATTTTTTACTTTAAATTCCCGGATTCCCGAAATTCCCAGGTACAAATTGGAGAATTATTCATTAATTTTCAGAAAATCTGCAATACTTTCATATCCCCGTCATTATTTTGAAAAAAAATCTTTTGGGTATCTACATACATACCGTTAGATATTTTTGACATAAAAAAATCCCAAAAAAAAGATTTTTTTGAGATATAAGCAGGCCAAAATGCCATACTTTTATTATCTATTATTATGATATTTGACACTAAATTTATTTTTTTGGTTTGAAAAATTGGATACCCACCTATTTTCTAGAGTCTACAGCATAATAATAATTAATATGGCTCGGTCATGGACCTGGCGTAATTTGTCCGACCGTGAGTGGTTTCCACATTCACCGTATTCCTTGACGTGCTATGAAGTGTGGAAAATTGCGTTAGGAAACGGAGAGGTCGCCTTGAGCCCCTGCCGCCCCCCAGCCACCGCCTCGGGGACGCCCCTGACGACCTTATATCAATTTAGGGGTGTCATAAGAGCTCCGGACCACTTTGCGGTTCCATCCGGCGTCCGCCCTTAAATTACCAGACCCTCCGGGGTGCATTCGTTAGCGCAGATACCGCGGGGTTTGAGAGCCACGTGTACGCGCTAATTTAACACGAAACAAAAGACTCCCCCAAAACCGCAGAATATGGACAATGACCGCGTGCTTATAAATAAATATCTATAGTTGTGTGTATTTTCATTCGAATCAATTTCGTGAAACAATGGCACGCGTGCGATTCGTTGACTCCCCTTCTCCTGAATGCTTTCTTTTATAAGCTTTTTATTAGATTCGCTCTGTTAGCTCAGTGACATACCTGCCCGTCAAAAATTAAGATCTGAATTTGAACCATTTCCACTCTACAGGTCGCTTTGATATCTTAGTGACAAATTGGGGGTTAGATAACACTGAAGTAAGCCAATGCCTCCGACGTACAGTTAGAGAAGTTTAATCATCAACGAACTCATTACAATTTACATTGGAATCGTGTGTCAGATCGAAACAATAACAGCCAGCTATCCATACTCGTCTTTCTACCACCCTTTGCAAATCAATTAAACAGTAGAAAAGGGAACTTACTTCACTTTCGTTTATTCTTATATTATATACACCAGTAGCATATTATCCATATTAACCAGCAGCGTGGTCTAGTGTTCTTTCATGCAAGGTGTCACGGGTTCGATTCCCACTAGAGTCTCGTTATTGGCCAGACCTTGATTTGTCGAGGTCGATCGTTTCTTATCAGAATTAGCCAATTTTTCTGATTTTCATTGAAACGGTTCCTGT